>NW_027669494.1:0-410130 GCF_964194185.1 Rhinolophus hipposideros
GTTAACATTTCAGGTCCTTGGTACTCGGACCTCAGAGGAGAATTCCCCTCCTTTCTAGCTCTGTTCCATTTGCTACTGCCTTTTGTAATAATCTTTGTTGGTGTTCCTCTATTCATGTGGTTTACTCCGTTGCTCACAAAGGTAATACTCAAGGGCTTCATCGATCTCCAAACAAAGGTTCATGAGTTGAGATTATCTGCCCAGGTCCACCGTGTCGCTGACACCCGTGTATAAAGCCCCTACAATGGGTCGGCAGCCAAAGATGGGTAAGGATTTGGTAAGAATGTACATAACCTAAGACAGGAACCGTTCGCTAGAGGGATGGTCTCCTATGACGGGTAAATGGACATATCTGTACCAACCACCTAAGCCAGGCGCAACCCTTGTGTTAATTTTATATAAAAAAGGGGGACCTGTGGGAAACCATGCTGAAGTGCTAGCAGGTGTTGTTTTGTGAAATGTTGACCCTTTGACTTCCTTGAGTGGTTTGTGCTCCCAGCAAGGCAAAACTTGCTACTCTGAGAACACAGAACCAGACCAGGTCAGGAAGTGTGGAGCTGGCCAAAAAATAGGCCCTTGTGTATTACCTTTATTGTAACTACTAGATTGCAGACAGTTCTGTTACTTTTTGATGCCCAGAGTATATAAGCTGCAAAAATAAACTTGGGCTGAGGCATTCTACTTAGAACTGCGGCAGTCTACTTAGAATTGCCTGCCCTCCCGATCCCATCTTTGTCTCTCTTCTTTTTTCTCAATCCTCACTCCCCACTTCAGGGACTGTTCGTCTCGTCGGCAGGCACCGACAGTTAGTGTAGCCACAGCAGTTATATTAGTGGCCAGTGGCTCACTGGTTACAGCTGACGGCCAACTAGCCACAGCTGACAGCCATCCAACCACAGTTGATGGCCATCTACTACCTGAGCCAGCACCCCTCCACGTGAGGCCGAGAGCCTGGAAACTGCTCTCTGGGGCTCTGTCCCCACAACATATGATACAAAAATATTTTCCTGTAATAAGGATTTCACATGCCATATATTTTGGGATACAATTAACATGTTGTTTAAACAGCCCAGTAAATACACTTGTACTATTTATATTTTAGAGCTTATACTTTTTTTTCAAATCGTAGACGATTTCTAGTTTTATATTCTCAAGTAGATTATCAATAGGTGATAGAGGAACTTTTCGATTGAATTTAGATTCATATTCAGCAGGAGCTGGAAAGAAAAAGACAGAATTATGTTCTTTAAAATACAACTAAGTATAAGTGTTAAGAAGAATGAGAAAACCTCTAGATGAGGCCACAGCTCACAACAGGAGATCATATTCAATACAGTTTGCCCACGGCTGCACACTGACTTGACTGCTATTGTGGCCAAGTATCAGAGCTTCTGGTTGTCTCATCCTTCATTCATTTATAAACAAGGTCGTACGACAAGCACTGAAGTTACAAGACGAAGATGACACGGTCCAGCCCTGACCCATCATCTACTATAAGCTGAAGGAACAGATGAACAGGCAATTTCCATTCAGAGGCCCCTATACCATACAAATGCACAACAGGACGCGAGTGGGACCCACAAAAGGGACATCCCAGTGTTGATTGTCTGCTCTCTGGTGGAGGTGACATGGATGTTGATGCCTGAAGGACAAGGACAGAGGATGCCAGAGAGAGGGAAGACGCAGATGCGAAGACTAGTGTGGGGGAGAACACTACGGAACGAGAAGTAGTCTGGTTTAGCTAAATGCTAGAGCAAAGGGGCAAACGAGGGTTGGTAGCAAGATATAGGCTGAGATGTTTGGTGAGAACTACATTGATTTGGGTGTTTTCATTCCATGCAAAGCAATGTGGAGTTTCTCCTGAGGGTACATGGTAAACTAATGACAAAGTAAATGACTGGAGATTTAAATGTCACCCATCAGGTGACAGCTACAGTGTTTCCTCCAAAAATAAGACTAACCAGAAATTAAGCCCTAATGCGTCTTTTGGAGCTATAATTAATATAAGACCTGGTCTTATTTTCGGGGAAATATGGTAGCTTGGCCCTTCTAGGAGGTACCGTATTTCCCCAAAAATAAGACCGGGACTTATATTCATTTTTGCTCCCAAAGACACATTAGGTATTATTTTCCGGTTAGGTCTTATTTTCGGGGAAACACCATATATGAACAGTAATTGCTTAAGTATCACTAGATAAGTCTTGTTATTGGGCCTCATATCACTGGCAAAAACATAAAAGTTGATGAAGCCCCGTTTTCAACGTGCAGGTGGAAAGTTCCATAGGGATGGCAGAAGAAAGGAAGGGGACAGGCCATAAATAAAAAGAGATACATAGACTCTTGAGATATTACTCATATGACCTTGTCTTCACTATGAATGTTTATGCTTTCACCTTTTTTATTTGCTAAGGCCAAGAAAATATTTAATGTAGTATCTATTATCAGAACATGGAAAGGGATGCCATTTAATATTTACATTTTATTCCAGAAATCAATGATATCTAACTTGAATTAATACATTTTGGCAACATACCGTCTTTGTATAGTTCTTTAGTTTTTTTTTCCTGGTACTCCAGCAGCGACTGAAATAAATCAAATCTTATTATAGCATTTAAGGTAAACAAGAGACTTTATTGTAGAAATGATATATCTTATGAAATGTGCTCTTTAAATAATGCCTTTAGAGAATAGACTTAACGTATGATTTATATAAATACAAAAAAGTTTAAAAATGAATAACATAAATTACTGCTTATTTTGATTGTACATAATAGAGACCATCTATATGAGATGCTATTTAGATTAATCTGACCAACAGTGCAATTGATATTGGTCTACCTAAGATACATAATTTCAAAAGAGTGACGTTTGATTTGATTGGTACAATGAAGTTTAAACAAGTCAAGTCATATTTTACACTGAATGCATTACTTTGCAATTTTTAGAAAAATTGTCCTTTATAAATGTTTCTTGTTCTTTGTTTTTACTTTAATGGACTTTTCCTTAAAATGAGCTTTCCATTCTTGCACTTCTAGAAAAGTAATCTTAAGGTGTATTCTAGGCTATTCATTTTTCAGCATAGAACCTTAAAGACATAAAATGATGAAAGTGGTACTGTGCCGTCATGTGAAAATTCTACTGACAGAAACAATAACCAAAACGATTTTGCAGTCTATGACTGAAACATTACCGTATTCGTATGCACAGAAAGATTTCCGAAAAGCTGCTTGAATAAAGTATGACCTAGAGCCAGTTTTCAAATTTACTTTCTCATTTATGACTTTGTAGAGTTAGAAACAAAAAATAATATATAATTTTTAAATGTGACTTTGTTCCTTAGAAATCAGGTCCAATTTTCGAAACACTAAAATAGCTGTAGTTATAGTCTATTTAATTATGAAATGTGTGGGAGTATTTCAAACTATATTACAAGTGTCCCAGTCTAGAGTGGTCTTACTGAAACCTTTCTTCTGAAAGCTATCCTCTCACAAAATGTCCAAAGTAGTGCTTAAAATAATATCCAGAAACTAATAGACACTATGGTGACAACAATGTGACAGCCAATCCTTGTACAAATTTAGGGGGAATGTGGGAAACCGTGCTAAAGTGCTAGCAGGTGTTGTTTTGTGAAATGTTGAACCTTTGACTTCCTTGAGTGGTCTGTGCTCCCAGCAAGGCAGAAGTTCCTACTCTGAGAACACAGAACCAGACAAGGTCAGGAAGTGTGGAGCTGGCCAAAAAACAGGCCCTTGTGTATTACCTTTATTGTAACTACTAGATTGCAGACAGTTCTGTTACTTTTTGATGCCCAGAGTATATAAGCTGCAAAAATAAACTTGGGCTGAGGCATTCTACTTAGATCTGAAGCAGTCTACTTAGAACTGCGGCAGTCTACTTAGAATTGCCTGCCCTCCCGATCCCATCTTTGTCTCTCTTCTATTTTTTCTCAATCCTCACTCCCCACTTCAGGGACTGTTCTTCTCATCGGCAGGCACCGACAGGGGAAGACAAATTTGTTTTCCAATATTTGCATAACACTTTTTTTTGTGAAAGGCTTGATAGAAAGGGCTTATAACGTGAATAATGTGACAACAACATCACCAGACAGGCCGTGTAAAATCAATAACTAAATACCATAGAAAGGGAGAGGACTTTCATGAAACAGTTTTAAGTTATTGTTAATCAACAATATAAAATGTAAATCACATTTTTACACGACTTGAATTAAGGAACTACCAATGTACCGTTATTATTATTTTCCCCCAAAACAGCTCTTTTCTTAAATATTTACTTCAGCACTTTGTCGTGTTTCCCTGAAAATAAGATGTAGCTGGACCATCAGCTCTAATGCGACTTTTGGAGCAAAAATTAATATAAGACCCGGTCTTATTTTAACATAATATAAGAATGGGTCTTATGTAATATAAAATAATATCAGACCAGGTCTTATACTAATTTTTGCTCCAAAAGACACTTTAGAGATGATGGTCCAGCTATGTCTTATTTTCGGGGAAACACGGTATGTTTATTTCTAGGTGAGGAGTGTGTTCAGATGGTGGAAGTAGCTTGAAGTCCAACATTAATAAGGACAACATATCTGCAGTCTTATTATACTTTTCCATTTATCAAATATATAGAAAGATGAGAAAATTATACACAAAAAAATGTATCAGCAAACTTTAATTCAAAGGATTTCAACTAGAAGGATTTTCTCATTACTGGCAGTTCTCACTAGACTACGTCTCGGAGAAAGCTCAGGTTCCACTGGGGACACCCACGGGATAGCACAGCTTAGGAGTCTGCATCCCTCCTTTAGCTAGGTAGCTCTACACGTCTCTGCTTTGGTTTGTTTTGTGTTAATTGGGGACTACTGAGGAACAGTTTGCTTTTCCAGGATGTCAAATTGTTCTCTTTTTCAATCTAGTTGTGGATGGTGCATCTCACTGGCCAATGTGGGACTTGAACCGGTTACCTTGGTGTTATGGGCACCTCGCTCCAACCACTGAGCCAACAGGCTCCCCACCAGCAGCCCAATTCCAAGCTCAACCCATTGCTTCTAACGGGTCTATGTGGGAATGGAACTGTCAACCTTGGTGTTATGAGCACAGTGCTCCAACCACTGGGCCAACCGGCTGCCCACCATAGTTCATCTCCAAGTTCAAGCCATTGTTTTCAATCTAGCGGTGGAGGGCGCAGTTCACTGGCTCATGTGGGAATCGAACCCACAACCTTGTTAAGAACTTGCACTCTAACCAACTGAGGCATGTGGCCACCCTTGGTCTCTGTTTTTATATACCGTGTTTCCCCGAAAATAAGACCTAGCTAGACAATCAGCTCTAATGCATTTTGGAACAAAAATTAATTAAGACCCGGTCTTATTTTACTATGATATAAGACCGCGTATGATATATGATATGATGTGACGTGACGTGACCGGATCTTACATTGATTTTTGTTCCAAAAGACACATTAGAGCTGATTGTCCGGCTAGGTCTTATTTTTGGGTAAACACAGTAATTAAACAAAAAAAATTTTCTCAAAGAACGGTACTATTCTTTCATAAAAAGAATATTTTTCAGGTCTGAAAGTCACTGATTTAGTGAAAGTCCCTAATTTTGCATAAGAGGCAACCAAGACTCACAGAGATTATATAGGTCACCTGAGGTCATCAAACCAAGGAGCTGCGGGCCAGGAATGGGATAAGTCTCCCTATTGAGGCTAGCGTGCTATGCCAGCTACTACCTCATATTCCGGAAAATTCCATCAATTTCTGAGTACAACTCAAAGAATATGAATATGCAAAACTTTGTCATGTAGCTCAATAATGTTAAAGCATGAGAAACAAAATAGTAGCTTTCTAACTCAAGTATTATCTTTAAAGTCATTATTAAAAATAAAGACAGATTAATATCACAAGTCCTATTAACAGTAGTCAAACAAACTCAATTTATAAAGCATAAACATTTCTAAACACAGAAAAGGGAACTTGAAGGAGAAAATCATGAGTTAAAGAAAGCAAACTCAAGTTGAGGAAATTCTTCCTTAAAATGACTTGTCTTTTCCTCAGAATCAAATTTGGCTGAACAATATAAACCAACACAGGTATTATTCATGGTGGGGGTTAAGTATAGCGAAATTGGAAACACAAAACAGATTTCTCTTTACCATCTAGTGCACGTATGTCTAACCTCACATCATCCCAATTACATCATAAGTCTTTCCAGTGTTCCCTAGTGATTTGGGACACTTATCTCTGGATCTTGACAGAGTGGGGCTTTTCCATCTCTTATTCAGCCTTGCATGATTGGGCAACCCAACGCCTCACAAGGGAACAACGTTGGCCTTGGAATGAGGGCATTGACTTTAACATAAACAATTTTAAAATTTATGAGGAAATACTGAAAACTAAATACCTCTTTCCTAACAAAAAATAATTAAAGGAAAAATGTCCACAAGCATATTCTCTCTCATTGCTTCTGCCTTTACACTCTTTCATCTTCTGATTTCTGTGGTGAAACCACTGAGAACATTTTAATGGTGCATCATGCTTAAGAATTTACAGAAGCGTTGGCCAATCACTTTCTTTTTGTACCCAGTCCTTCTTCCAGGTTCACCACTTTGAAGGACTTGGACTCCATTTAGCCGAAGGGCTGTCCGAAAATCCTTGGCTTTGTTCTCCTATGATTTATTAAGGGGAAGCTAAATGAAAACACAAGATTGGAGCCCCATTTAGCACAGGCCTGTGCTATGTTTCTCTGCATTAAGAAGGCCACAGTTGTTAGATGGGCGGGGGGGAGGGGGTTGGAGATGGGGGGAAGTTTGAAGGGAATGGGGGGCGGTTGGTGACCACAGGATGGTCTCAGGGTCTTTTGAGAATTACTTTGGGGAACTTACTCAATAGTGTTTGGGGATTTTGTTGGGTGTCCGATGGACATGTGTCCTGTTTGGGAGACCACCTCAGGGATGCGGTGGATGCTTGGTCATGGCATTGTACACCAGAGACTGGACATTAATGAATGCCAACTATAATTTTATGTGTATAATGTGATGGCTCGGTGTGAGGTCGGGGTGGTGGTGGATGGGGGTAGGGGGGTTCACGTTGTGAGGGATGTAAAACTAAAATAAAACTAAAAAAAAAAAAAGGAGGCCACAAAACACCATCAAAACCACAAACCACCCTGCATTGATCAAAATGGATATTCTTTGGAATGATGTAAACATCATGTCAAGAGAGACAACCCCTTTCTATCTCCACGATATCTACAACTCATCGGGCATCTATAGCCCAAGAAAGGATCTTCTGCTCAACACACTACGATTCCTTAAAAGACCACGCATCTGTAAAAGGGAAGGAGGGTGCACTGGATGTGAAAGGGAGGCCGGATGGAGGAAAGCACAGGGACAGCCCACAGCTGCAGTTCCAGGGGGACAAGGCTGAGCCTGAAGCCCCAGCAAAGGCAGTGGCGGTGGAGGGGACGGGGTGCAGCTCCCACATCACTGCCCAGGGGAGGCTAAGTGGGGCAGCAGCAGCATCCCCCCACCCCTCTCCAGATGCAGCAGTGCTGGCACCACCAGGGACCAGTAGCAGCAGCAGAAACAATTCTCCAGGCTCACGACCACACACAGTGCTACCAGTAGACATAGGGAACCAGGTAGCAGCTCAGCGGGCTCAAGAACACGCTCCCCTCAACCACCCACTTCCCCCACCTGCGTGGTGGTGGTGACCAGAGACCCTGGAGACCTGGATGCAGTTGCAACACCCATCTCCCTGGTCACCCAGGCTTGGACTCCCACCCCCACAGCTAAGCCCCCACCCCTGGACCTCCCACACTCAAGGAGCACCTGTGGGAGAAAACAGAAACTACACTCTTGTACCATCTACTGAAAACAAAAGAAAGACCCCTAATTATATACCTGTTTAATTGTTCAAATCGAAATGTACCTACATAAGAAAGTATTCACTACTTCAAATGTGCCTGTAGAGGAACAAGCCACTGAGCAGCATGAAGAAGCAAGGTGACATGGTTAACACTGAGAGAAGGTGACACTTCTCCAGAAACCAAGTCAAAGTTACGGAAGATTGTGATCTCTGTGACCGAGATTTCAAAACAGCAGTCATGCCCTCTGCTCATCACACAGAACAGCTAAGAGACTTGGAGGAGGATGACGTGAAGGTGGGCAAACTGGGCGAGCAGGGGAAGTGGGAAGGGAGACGTGGCCCGCATCCATGGCTGCGGAGGTGCAGGTGGTGCCAGGACAGAACAGAGACCACAGGAGCCAGGAGGTGGGCTCTTTCCCTGTGTCCCACAGCTCATCTCCCTGCCCAGAGAGCAGCATATCCAGAGTTTGAGGCAGTCACCTCAGCTGAGACCTCCAGCTGGGCCCTAGGTAGGACAAAGGAAGTAAACACCATACCTGGGCCCCTCCCCCGACTCTCCCAATCCTACCCCCACCCTTCCAGAGACTCACGCTGGCCTCTGATCTGAGGAGTAGTGTCAGATTACAGAGGACCCATAGTGCTCAGGATCTGGGAGGACCCGGTTTGTAGCTACTGCGATCCAGGGAAGAAGCTGGGAAGTGTGTGACACTGCTGGGCTGAGAGAGAGAAGACTCCTCCATCCCCAGTCCCCACCTTCTCTGACCTGCCCTGGGCAGGGCAATTACAACTGTCGAGACATGCCCAGGGGTTAGCAGTAGGCAGCTGTCGCAGCTCTGGGCTTTCAGCAGCTCAGAAATCTCCCACCACACACGTACACATGCACGCACGCACACACACACGGAAGAAGTGACCTAAGACTCAGGAGACCTGGGCTCAGGGCTGGTTGTGTTACTCTCAGTGCGCATATGTGCAGGCAAGAGCAGAAACTGCACTGACTTTGTAGAAACTACCATCCACACCCGATAGCCCCACTCATCTACATCTGCCGTCCTAGGGTCACTCTGGGCACCAGGTGACCGGCTCTGCCTGAACAATACACAGAGGACTCTCTGGTACAGCAGAGGACGGCCTGGAGATTACTTGGTGGGCTTAAGCCAAGACTGGCGCTGCGTTTTTTGTTTTGTTTTGTTTTTGTATCTTTGATATTTTTGCCTGTGTTGAGTGTGGGTTACTGGTTGTTTTCACACGTGAGTGTATTTGGTTTTGACTTTGTTGTTGCTGTTGTGCTTGGTGATTGGCTTTGTTCTGAAATTGCCCTACACCAGGGCCCAGCCCAAGAGTCACAAGATTCGACACCTCCTGACACCAACTCCAGACCCAACCAGAGTATTATTGGGTTTGACCTACAAGTGACACACCCAGAGGGAATTCTCTACAGGCACAAGAGCCCATAGAGGCCAAGTCTAATTGGAGTGGTCAACCCTCACGCAGCAGATCATCCACCGAGGGCAGAGCTAAGTCTCACAACTAGGCGGCCTAGGATCAACCCCACCTACTGACCAGCCAAAAGCAATGGAAGTTCAACTTTACACAGCACAATATACACAACACCAGGGTCACCTTTGGAGCACACGCACAGGAGAATAGGGAAGTGGTGCAAGTCAGATATAAAGGACACACACTACATAAGATAAGCCAGCAAAGACCGAGCATCCTAGGGGATCTACCTAATACATCGAAGCAAACATGGAGAGTCAACCAGAATGGGGAAACAAAGAAACATGTCCCAAATAAAAGAACAGAAGAAACCTCCAGAATTGGAACCAATGAAATAGAGGTAACCAACCTATCAGAGACAGAGTTCAGAACACTGACGATAAGAATGTTTAAAGAGCTTAGTGACGACATAAAGAAGGATAGAGAAATCATAATGAACAACCAGTTAGAACTAAAGAATACAACAAGTGAAATAAAGCACACGCTTGAAGGAATTACCAGTGGGTTAGATGAGTCAGAGAATCGAATCAGCGACTCAGAAGACAAGTTAACAGTGAACACACAAGCGGAACAAAAATAAATCCACGCCTATATGGCCATTTAATCTACGACAATGGAAGCAAGAATTTACGGTGAGGTAAGGACAGTCTTTTCAATAAATGGTGCTGGGAAACCTGGACAGACACATGCAAAAAGATGAAGCTGGACCACCTCCTTACACCATATACAAGAATAAATTGAAAATGGGTCAAAAACTTAAATGTAACATCTGATACCATAAAACTCCTAGAAGACAATATAGGAAGCAACTTTACATATATTACCCGGAGTAAGATTTTTACTGATACATCCCCTTGGGCAAGGGAAGCAACAGAAAAAATAAACATATGGGATTACATCAAACTAAACATTTTTTTCACAGTAAAGGAAACCATCATTACAACAAAAAAGGGTCCCACTGAATGGGAGAAGATATCTGCCATTGATATATCCAAACTTTATTAAAAAACTCACTCAACTCAGCTCCGAAAAAACAATCAACCCAATTAAAAAATGGGCAGAGGACATGAAGAGATATTTTTCTAAAGAGGACATACAGATGGCAAACAGACATATGAAGAAATGCTCAACCTCACTAACCATCAGAGAAATGCAAATAAAAACCACAATGAGAAACCACCTCACCCCAGTCAAAATGGCTATCATCAATAAATCAACAAACAACAAGCGCTGGCGCGGATGTGGAGAAAAGGGAACCCTTGTGCACTGTTGGTGGGATTGCAGATTGGTGCAGCCACTATGGAAAACAGTATGGAGGTATCTCAAAAATCTGAGAATGGAACTACCTTATGACCCAGCAATTCCACTCCTAGGCATCTACCTGGAGAAATCCAAAACTCTAATTCAAAAAAATGTATGCACCCCTATGTTTATTGCAGCTCTATACACAATAGCCAAGACATGGAAACAATCAAAATGCCCATCGGTAGACGACTGGATTAAGAAACTGTGGTACATTTATACAACGGAGTATTACGCAGCCATAAAGAAGAAGGACATCTTACCATTTGCAACAATATGGATGGACCTAGAGAACATTATGTTAAGTGAAATAAGTCAGACAGAGAAAGACAAATACCTTATGATCTCACTTATATGTGGAATCTAAAGAAAACAATAAATGAGTGAACTAATCAGAAACAGTCTCAGAGACACAGAGGAAAAACTGAAGGTTGCTAGATGGGAGGGGGGTGGGGATAAGGGGGAAGGTGAGGGGATTACAAAGCACCATCGATAACCCCAAGATTGCTATGGGGATACGAAAGTCAATTTGGTGAATGTAATCAATAATGTAAAGATTTTGTAGGGTATCTGATTACACTTGTCTCATTAGGGAGAGCACCTCAGAGATGATGTAGATGCCTGACAACTGCACTGTACACCGGAAGCTGAAGCTGAACAATAATGAATGTTAATGTTAACTACAATTGTTATACACACACACACACATATACATGTATGTATATATATGTTTACAAGAAGTAGAGTACAGCCTGAGGGATAGAGGCAGTGGAAATGTAATGGCTGTATGTGATGTCAGAGGGGTCGCTGATGAGGGGAGAGGGGTCATCATTATGTGAGGCATACAAATTATAAATGTGTAACTATTACATTGTTTTGTACACCTGAAACTAATAATAAAAAAGAGTTAAAAATAATAATACTCATTCACTGAAAAAAAAAAGAAGACACCCAGAACTACTTTCTGCACAGTAAAACAAACAAACAAAAAAAAATAGCACTTCTTGATGACTTTCAGGCACATATATAACACCTGTCAATCAGCAATGTGGCCCTCAGCTTAAAATAACCCAGTTCAACACAGTTGAGTCATGGCCAAAGAGAAACAGGGCTGAGCTATTTTCAGCTGTAGCCCCAGCAAGAAGCTGAGTATATTATATACTATATTATATAAAATACTATATGTCAATAGTCAAAAGACATACAGTATTTACTTCTAGGGCCAAAGATTAGCACGAACCAGGAAAAGCTTGTTCACCTGAAACTAACGACATACATTATACTTCACTTAATTTTTCAAATACAACGGAGATAACAGACTCTCTGCCACATATTATATACTCCCCCATGAAAGAATTATTATTTCATTATCCTTTTTATGCCTACTGCTGCCTAGAGAAAAAAAAATCAAACTCACTTAAAGCCCTCCTCAATTTGACCTCCACTAACCGTTTTAAACTAATTTTGTATATTGTATGCTGCATATAAATCAGACCAATTGTTCCGAGCAGATGATTTGTGCTTTCCTTCCTGTATTCTCCACGTTGCTTAAATGTAATAAACATTTTGGAGGGTAAAACAAAACAAAGTAACAGCATGAAGGATGTCACTGAGATACAACAAAACTCACAGGCAGTTCAATGAGTTCAGGAGTAAAATTAATGACCCGGAGGAGAACTTTATCAAAGAGATGGAAACTATGAAACAGAACCGAACAGAACTCCTGCTGGTCAAGAACTCAAGAATGAGTATTTTTAACAACCACGTCACACGAAGAAAACGAGTTGTGACTTAAAGACTCCCTAGCATTGCCACCTTACTCATCAATTACCCAAATGCTGTCAAGACATATAGACATAAGTGAACTTCATTTTAAAAATTCAATTATTTGCTTAATGTCCCTATTTAGAATATGTACAACTGTGAAGCAACTCATTTTAAAACACTGAAATAGATAGTGCTATGAATAAAATAAAAATTAAGGATATACTCTCTTGTTAGAAGATAACATTAACCATAAAAACAGAGACTAATCTTTCTGCAGTATTATAAGTTTGCCGTATTAATAAAAAGGATTATATCTGTTTCATTTAATAATAAACATCCATTTGTGGTTAGGTGTTTGGCCGGGCATCATTCACTTACGCTTAGGGGAAGAAAAACTGGGATGCACAAAACTTTAAAATTTTTATGAATCATCTCCAACTAAAACCAATTAAGAAGCCAAAGCATCTCAAAGCATATATTAGGCAATGATATTTAACATCTGAAATAAAATTTAAAGGCAAATTTTCAAGCATTTTAAATGTATCACTTTAGTTACATTTATTAAATAATAATAAATAACTCAACACATGAGAGCTCTAGGGACTTAAAAAAAGATTGTAAAATTTCTGTCTCCTTTCTATGCATATTAGCACACATAATTATGCCTTTTACCTCGTGTGCATTAGTCAATGAAACAACTCAAAATTTCATCAACGACAAACAAAGAAACAAAAACTCATAGACACAGACAACACTTAGTGGGTGAGGGGGGAGAGAGAGGTAGAAGAGGGAAAAGGGGGTCAAATACATGGCGATGGAAGGAGAACTGACTCGGGATGGTGAACACACAGTGAAATATATAGATGATGTATTATGGAAATGTACACTTGAAACCCATATGATTTCACTAACCAATATCACCCCAATGAATATATAGACAAAACAAAACAATATTGTATCAAAGAAATAAAAAATAAAGAAATCTGAAACGCAAGGGAAAGAAGCTAATATAACTAACCTTGGGACAGTAATACCCCATGATGTCATTTGAAGCCCGTGCGGTTGACTTAGCAATCACCAAATTTTCTCTTGGAGCAGGATTTCCACTGAGGAGTAACTCAGTATTCAAACTTCCAACACATGGTGGCTCAAGGACTCCCCTCCTAAGAGCAGTGCTGAGAAACTCCTTCGGCTGTTCCTTTGCGCGAAGATGGGTTCTAGCCTCTGCCAGTCTTTCATTAGCACTGTGAAGATTGTAAGACACAAAGCTTTGAATGTTATTTTTCCTGAATGACTTGCATTTTTTTCAAGTTGCCATAATAAATAGTAAAAGAAATTTCGCATTAAACAGCATTTTAACATTGAAAATGCGTCAGGGCAGACCTACCATGCACAAGGATAGGTTTCAAATTACCCTAAAGAAGCACATATGTTTCTATGGGGATGCCAGACTAAGAAGAAATTCAAAGTAGGGAGGGGAGGACACGGGCTATCAGTGACATCCACGGCTTCACAGATAATACTTGCTGCCTTCTGCAATGGCTGAACCAATAAGATTCTTGAGGATTGCCATGAGACGTACATAGCAAACGAGTTTAGAATTTTTAAAAAATCCCACCAAGATATTTTCAAGCCTTTGCTGTCACCGCCCTTGGGTAACGCCCTCATTACCCTGAGGACTGAGGTGTCATTTAGAACAACAGCCTCTGGGGGAGAAGGAGGGAGCCTGGTTGGTGATCCTACTGAATGAAACCGCTCCGCAGGCATGTAGCTTATAATATAACACTGTGGCCAAGGCGCTGGGCGTGGGCTCTGCGCTTTCTGTCTTCCACACACCCCGTCAGGCTCACCACCTTATCTTTTTAGCCACTTCTTGGGTTATACTACCCTCACCCCTATGTTGTTAACCCTCTGCTATATTTCACATATATGCCTTTGTGGACATCAGAAAGACTAGAAAGAAGAGCTTGTCTGAAAGCGACCTCTAGAGATAATAACACAGAGCACAATGGAGACAGTACATGTACCAAGTGCCAGAATATGCAGAGTACTTAACCCTTTGGGTTTAAGTTGTTATCTTATAATAAATAGTTACCTCATTAAAAACTATTTAGGGGAATTCTGGCAAGAAATTTTATAAAAAATAGCGTTGTCTAAATCATAAAGCTTCGAAAACACTTTGCTTAAAGACTGGTAGATCAGATTAACTCTATGAAAACCGCGAGAAGGAAAAATACAATCATGTAAAACCAAAAATGGAGAGAGATGCAAATGTCCTGAACTAACTAACATTTTAAAAGTAATTTATTCACTAGCATCATTTTCCAAAATTATACTATTTAGTAAGCTTTCATTTCCTATCAATCTCGGGAATCTGCCTGGATAAAAATTATACTTTAGAGGCAAATTAATGAGCTCGATTGATTTTCTCTGACTTTGTTTGGACTTACTTGTTTAGTTTGTTTTCCAATGATGTTCTAAGTTTTAATTCCTCTAGGTAGAGGTGTTTATATTCTTCCAATTCTATTTTATGAGAAGTTTCCACTTTGGAGAGTTCAGATTCCAGACGTTTAATTCTGAGTTCCATGTCAATTACGGAAGCACCATCATGGTCATTTAACGGGTGTACGTTTTTTTGAGATGCTGCTGGTTCCTAAAGCCAACAGAAAGGATACATTTTAAAAATAATTATAAACTGAATAATTACAGTCTATTTGTATTCTTTAGTTTTAAGTCAATGATTTGGAGGGCAATTTAAATGTGAAAAAAGCTGAAGTTTAAAATATTTATCATCAATACAGAATGAAATAAATCTGAATCATGAAAATGTTTTGAATCATCTCATCTGACTATTCCAATAAGAGAATCAATTTTAATTTTAAAAATTGAACAATATGACTTAATAATCTAAGAATATGGTGCATTTTATTTTCTGTATTTCCTAATAGTCTCGTTTTATATCAATTGGTCTTAAAAATCAAACGATTTTTCAGAAAGAACAAATCTCAAACATCAACTGAGTGACAATAATGATGGGAACTGAAATATTAAAATGGAGAAGCAAATACCACCTTAGTTCCAGAAATCTAAAAAAAATAAAATAAAAACAACTGCCGTTAAGGGGAGTTGAAGAATCACATACACTATGCATATCGAAAACGTAATTTGCAGCAAAATGAATTAAGGCGTGTTAAAAATCAATGAATTAACCTGTAAAAATAGATTTAAAAATTTTTTTCTACTACATCCTGTCTTGCTCAGTCTTCAATATCCCAGAATTTACTGTGTTCTGCTTCACTCTTTTCTACCACATTCGTGACTATATGAATTTTGAGGTTTAATAATTTTTATCTCCACTCTTTTTATTCTCTACTTTTTCACATGACTTTTGTACTCCTTTCATAGATAATAACTCTTGTTTAAGATTGATTTTCTTCAATAAGCTATAGATACCTTTTTATAAAAAAACTTTTTAAAACAAATTTTTTTTTTATAACTGGGGAACACTGTTTTTGCCAGAACCCATCAGCTCCCTGTCAAGTAACAGTTTCCAATCTAGTTGTGGGATGCGCAGCTCAGCTCCAAGTCAAATTGTTCTCTTCAACCTACTAGTTATGGAGGGTACAGCTCACTGACCCATGCGGGAATCGAACCGGCAACCTTGGTGTTATGAGCACTGCGCTCTAACACTGAACCAACTGGCCGGCCGCCCACTGGGGGCTCAGCTCCAAGCTCCAGCCATTGTTTTCAACCTAGTTGTGGAGGGTGTAGCTAACTGGTCCATGTGGGAATCGAACCAGCGACCTTGGTTACCAAGGATTGGAACCAGCACGATGCTCTAACCATGGAGCCAACTGGCCACCCCACAGATGGAGACATTCTGAAGATGCAGTTTCCAGTTTTGCTTTGAGAGCATCATTCTGAATGAGTAAGATAGTATGATTTGGTTACGAAGGAAGTTGACTGAGAATAGTCTAACCCCAAACCAGTATCAACTTGTGAAATAAACTCAGTTGCCATAAAATGTCATCCATACTGTAGTAGAGTCTTAGAATGCGGAAACTTGAATTACTCAGAATGGAGAACAAAGAGAAAAGCACCAGGAGACTCAAAAATGTATCCTTTATTGTCATCGACTTTGCCACACAACATCTGTACTTGATTTTCTACGATTTCCTGAATGATTGGTTCATGTTTTTCTTCTATAAAATGACTGTAAGTCACCTCTGAGTTGATAGTCTCTCACCTGTTCCCCATTTTAACTCTCCATAATTTCTTACGAAGTTGTAGGGAGTTACAAGTAACTCATCTTGAGATAGTTAGGCCTCCGTCAGCTACAAATGTTTCATGGTAATTTGAATTGCTTTCAAGAAGAAATGATTCCCAAGGTTAAGGAGAAATCACATCTCACACTGTGAATGTTTATTGAGATGATTGCTACATTTTTTTCACCAACAAAAAAGTGTCTTAATTCGATAATGCTATCTTGTAATCCTCTCTTTCCACAATATACAAGAACATCCTAAACAGCAATAATAACAACAACAAATCTGCTGGAATTTCTGTGATACTGAGTTGGGTAGAACTACTTTCCTTAGATACAATGCTTATTTGGTAAGATGAGGTGAGTGGATGATGTAGTGTTTTTAAAACATGGCTACAAATTCTTGACATTTCTCCATGAAATTCCCTCCCTTTTAATATGTGCTGGCCTTAGGAAGTAACTGGATTCTAGTGCATGGAATAGGGCAGAACTGCTGTGAGAATGCTATGCCTGCGGCAGAAAATGTGATACAGCTTCCATCTGACTCTCTCTCGGGAAGCTCGCCCTGAGAACCCAACCACCATGTTGTGCAGATGAAGAAGCCCAGGACACACAGTGAGGCCTCCTACAGATGTTCGCGCTGAGACGGCCCCAGTGGGCGTCCCGGCCAAAACCCCGCTTCAACTGCTACACGTGTGTGTAACAGCCTTTAGATGATTCTCATTCGCAGCTTCATGGCAACGCAGCTGATGCCAAGTGGAACAGAAATGAGCTAGTCTCACTGAGCTTCACTCAACTGCATTACTGGTGAACAAAACAGATGCTGTTTTGAGCCACTAGCTTTTGAGTTGGTTTCTTGAGCAGCAATGAACAACTGGCATTGATACTGATATTCAAAATGGTGTGAGGCCACAAAGAAAAGCAATCTAAAACCTGTAGGAGTGCCTTTCCACCAGGAGGTAGGTGGAACCCGAAAGGATGTGGAGAAGAATGAGAACGACACCCACAAGAGCCTCCAAGAGACGGTTATTGGGGGCTTGCGGGCCCCTAAAGAGGCTGGCCGCAAGGACTTCTCAGCTAGTGAAGAAAATGAGTCTGAAATCCGGATTAAAGAGGACTCTTGCTGTGCAGTAACTAAGTAAAACCCATGAGATACATGAGCTAACGAAAGACTGTGAACTGTAAAGGAACCAGGACTTATTGTGTTCAAATGTGTTTCCCAATTACAGCCTCTCCCACATGCCCTGTTGTCAAATCATGCTAAAATAAAGAAATGGCTTCTGAGTGAAGATCAAATTCGCTGTGCTCCCAGGAAGACATGATCTACGGATGAGGACAAGACTGTAAAGCCTTCCTCAAGACTTCGAAAGAGTTAAGGTGGGGCCTTAAATTCCTGGAAGGCTTTTCAGAGGAAAAGAATTTTAAAGGCATGGTCCTACAACAGCTACAGGAAGCCCAAGAGCTTATCTCAAAACGATGTATGACGGTGGCTTTTCTAATGGCACGAACCCCAATAAACTCTCACGCAACTCCACGTTTTTAGGATAACCAAGTAGCAAAAAACCACCTTGTTACCTTGGACTAATAGAAACCAAGAGAGTGAAAAATAAGAGGAGGCCTGTGGGTCTTAGACATTTGAGTGGAGGAATGACGCTGAGGGAAGAGCTGCAAGCACAGGTCATTTCTTATGAGAAGGACAGTACAAAGAGCTCACAGGGGACAGCAAAGGGCCATGGAGAAGCATTGGCATGATTAGGACTAAGTCCTAATCAAAGAACGGACAGCACACATCAGGCTGTATTTCAGAATTGCTATGGACTAACGTGCCTTCCACTTTCTATTTCTGCAGGGGAAACTTCAGCAGTCGAGCAGAATGTTGGGTGTGTGGGTGGTAGATAACTTGTCTCTTCCTTTCTCATGTTTTCATATTGAAAGGAATTGTCCTCAAGGGGCTTTATCCTAGAAACCAAAACCCAGGCCCTTCATCCCCATTTGCACCAGACTAAGATGGTAAAATCTTAGATTCGAACCTGAGCCTGATGCCATTAAATTGAGACTTGTGGCGAGTATTGTGTAGGGAAGAGTGTATTTTCCATGTGGGGGGAATATAAAGAATTGTGGCCAGTGGATAGATCAAGGTGGTTTTTAAATGAGTCCGTAAATTTTGAAATATTCATTGCATAAAACCACTAGAATATGGGTCAACATTAGTGACTTGCTCCTAATGAACAGAATATGTTGAAAGACATTCCGTGTGAATTCCAAGACTCCTTCACAAAGGGCAACACAGCTCCTGTTGGTTATGTCTCTGAGGATCTGAACCTCGGAATCCAGCCCCGTGTTGTGGGGAGGCTCGGGCCACAATGCGAGCCGGGTGTTCAGGTGTAGTTGTTCCTGCTCTCTGCCCCAGCTAGAGAGCCGACCAACAGTAGGCACCAACTACCGGACACATTGCTGTACAAACTTTCAAATGATTCCAGCCTCCAGCCCTCGAGCTGCCCCAATTGAAGCTGAGGGGAACGGAGACAGATGGCCTTGGCCACACTCTTCTTAAGTATGGATCTGTGAGTCAAATAACTGTTGTTTATTTCAACCACTCCATTGGAGAGTTAAGGAAAAAATAGCCACACCTTCTGGATTAAAAAAAGAGATAATAGTAAACGTAACTTATAAGTTATTAATTACAGTTATCTTCTTTTATTGCACTTTGCTGTATTCTGTTTTGCAACTATGTTTTACAAATTGAAAGCTTTGGACAATCATGCATTTAGCAAGTGTATGAATACCACTTTTCCGACAAAGTTGGATTTTGTTTGGCAGTTTAGCAATGAAGTACTTTTTAATTAAGGTATGTACACTGTTTATTTAGACATAATGTTACCACACACTTGATAGACTACAGACTAGTGTAAAATAAATTTATATGCACAATTCTTGTGATTCACTTTATTGGGTTACTAGTGTATTGCTGTGGTTGGAACCAAATCTGCAATATCTCCGAGTTATGCCTTTAGTCTCCTTTATAGTGTAATCTAAGTAATGTGGAGATTGACTTATTAATGACACACAATGCTAAAGAGAAGAAGCAGTGAATACAAGAAAGACATAAGAAGTTTCTCAAGGGTTCCCTTCAATGACAGCTAGGCAGATAGGGATCTTTAGAAGCTTCCCTCAAAGTACGGGATAAGGAAGACAGGCAAGGAGACATATGATTTCTAGTATGATAGTTGTAAAACTAGAAATATCCAGTTAATAACCAAAATCAAACCTTTTTCCTGATTTCCATTCCCTAAAATTCTAAAAGACATAGGCAGCTTTCAATATTTATTCATCAATCTAGTACTCAATCTTCACTTCCTTTTCCTCAGTGAGGAAATAGAGAGCATTATGGAATCATTTTTAATCTCAGTAGTAAAACAATCATAGTGTCCTCTGGCACTATTTAAATACAATTTCTCCTTTACCGTACATCAAGCTTGTTTGTATGGGAAGGGAAGACCATGTCTTCTGTATCTTATACCGAAATGCTTCTCCGTATCACACAAAAAGGCTTTGACATTTTATAATTCACATCACAAAACTATTATTTGTTTCTGATTAAATAATTACTTCCTGAATTTTAACAGCTGTACTCTTGAAATGTTTTCTTTGGATGGGATGAAATATTTATTCCATTAATTATATATGAAGCTAAAGGTACAACTATGCATCTCAATGTGTTTCTGAGAATGTAGGATCTATGCCAAGAACAAGATTGGCACCAGTGTTTCAGAAAAGAACCGGGTCAAACAGAATCTACTTTTCAATTGCGAGATGATGGATTAGAGAGATTTCTAAAGAGGAAAGCAGATGGTCCAGGTTTCATCTTCTCCTTCCTAGACAGTGAAATCTATGGAAGAGGCTATGGATTAGGAGATAGACAAAATGAAGAAAGTTGTCCACCAAGTATCAGATCCTATTACCGACATTTGATGGAAATGGGAATGAAAGGGAGGCACTGGGTTAAAGATTAATGTTTTGAATGAAGAAAACAAAAGGAATGAGTCGACTTTGTAAGCCTAATATCCCATCATGTCATAAGGTCACCAAGGTCTGCGGGCCACAGGCTCCATCCAGAAGCAAAACATCTCCACAGAAGTGGAATTAAAGATATTCCCCTACATTGACATTTTATTATTCCATAAGGCATCTGGTAATATGCAAGATGACTGGGGAAGCATTCTCATAACATTTGATTTGGTAATGGCGTAAGCACAGATCCATAGATCAATGAATCAAAATTAAGGATCCGGAAATTAACCTCATATGTAGAGCCGAGTGATTTTTGACAAGGGTGCTAAAAAATCCAATTGGATGTGAATAGTCTTTTGAGCAAATGATACTGGATCAACAGGATATCCACACGCAAAAGAAAAAATTAGAGCTCTACATCATACCAGATATAAAAATTATCTCAAAATGTAAAAGCTAAAATTATAAAAGCTTAGAAGAAAGCATAGGTATATGTCCTCATGAAAGAGTTCGTAATTGAGTGTTTAAAAAAATAGATTAACTGGACTCCATTAAAATAAATGCTTCTGTGCTTTAAAGGATACCATTGAAAGACTAAAAAGGCAAGCTAATGAAAGGGAGAAATATTTGAAAATCCTATATCTGATAAGCGATTTGTATCCAAGATATATAAAGAACTCTTACAATTCAACAAGAAAGAGACAGTGCAATTTTATAGGGCAAAGGAATTGAAACAACAGTTTTTCAAAGAAGTTATACAAATGGATAATAAGCATGGGAAAAGATTGCTCAGCATCATTAGTCATCAGAAAAAACTACATCAAAACCACAATATGGAGCAGAGAGTTCACTAGTGGTTCCTTAGGGCTAGGAAGAGTGGGAAGGGCAGACTGGCACACGGTGAAGGCTAACAGTACACAGATACTTTCCAGGGTGATGAAAATGTTGTAAAACTGATTGTGATGATGACTGCATAAAGCTTTGAATACACTAAAAGCCACTGCACTGCATACTTTAAATGACTGAACTGCATGCTATGTTCATTATATCTCAATGAAGATTGGAGCCAGTGCTTTGGGGTCATGCAACGGTGTTCTTCTTGGTTTAGATCACTAGCCAGGGTTGAGACATAGGAGAGGTAACAGTATGCCCTTTTATAGAAAAATGATATAGAAAATAAGCTATCTTTTTCACTGCTTGAGTCTGTAAAATTAAGAGAGAAATCAATATTGTACTGCTCAAAGCATTGAGTGGTTTCTATTTCCCCAAATTAAGTGATTTCTGGGTCCCAAACGGATTACAAAGTACCTTCTGTTTTAACCTAGCCATCTGAATATCCATTTCAGATTGATTGGGTTCTAAATCTCCAAGGAAACTAACCTCTCCATTTTGACTGTCATGTAGCATCCTTGTATTCTGAAAGAGGGTCTTCAGTCTGCAGAATTGTAGAAAACGAGTAAGTCAAATTCTTTAAGAGTAAATGTTTAGTAATTATTTAAAGAGATGATATGTCTATCATACAAAATAAACAAATCTATAAATTATGATCCTCTCCTATTTGTTCCAGTATAAGAGTTTGAAAGCATACTAATTAAATTATAATCTTAGGTAAGTAACATAAAACAATTGTGATACATATGATACAGACTTCATATTGTAACAATGTAAGGTTCTTATAATTAAAGTATTATTAATATCCACTTAAGATTGTTAGTATCAAACATATTAAATATCAGCTATAAACCAGAGATTAGTATCCAAGGTGAAGAAAAGTATAATATATGTGGATGTTTTGAAAAAACACCAAAATACCATTCGGTGCCTACTGACCACAGTCTACCAGAAGAAAAGAAAGTACGTACCAACAAGAGATCATTCAAAATAGAAAGAGAAACCGGAAAGAAAAATCTGAAGTCTGAGTGGAGGGGAAAGGAAAGGGGCAGGGCTTTAGAAGAAAGGAAATTGGAGAGATAATGTGTCACAGTCTCTTCGAGTCTGTTTTACGAAGAGATCTTTGCTAGCACAAAGTTAACAAAATGAGAATACAAAACAATGCAGAGAAAGACAGTGACATGGGAGAAAAAACACTGAGGAGAATCAGAGAAAGAACTTCATTCAGTAAGCAGCAAGTAAACAGAAAGCAAGCCACGCGTGGGCTTCCCAGACGTTGGGAAAGATTCCATTATTATTTGAGTGAGATGATTACTCATCTCATTCTTTTTTAAGTTATACATATGGTTTGGTATGTATGACATATTTTATAACTGACAAAAAAGTAGAAAGAACATAGAAGCCAAATCAATAACAATTCTGATGTTGTTAAACAATACCACAGATAGGTTTTTAGACATTAAACTGTTAGAATGCTGAAGGCAAGAACACTACGAAAAGAAGGAAAGATTACCAAAGAGAGCACAGACATCCTGCAGAAATAAAGATTCAAGGGAGACCAGGAAGAGTGCAGTTGACAGTATATGCAAAAGACACGGTCATTATAGTTTTAGGAATCATTCAAAAGTAGGTATAATATTTTGGCATTCACACAAGTTTGACTATGCTGTGAGTTTCTGATGTAAATTTGTAAGTAGGATAGCTTGTTTAATTATGAAAATTACAGGTATGAAATACATTTGTACTTAGGTTTTCATAAAGTAAGAATTATAATGAAATAGTAATTAATGGTTGACATGATCTGAAATATTAAAACCTTACCTGGTAACCTCTGTCTCTAATTCATCATTTTTCTTCTTTTGTTGATTCATATTATATTGCAGAGATTCTAACTTCTCATAGTACTTTAATTGTTCCTTTTCATCCTCAGACTTTGAAAAACATTTTTAAAGAAAGTTAATTTTAAAAATCTAGAGACTCACTCTTCTTTCTTTAAAATATGATTCCTCATGAGCTCATGAGTAATATGTGTACACAGGTGTATAAAATGTAGTTGTAGACCTGATGCCAATAAGGACAGAGTTCAAAAACAATGACATTTCTTAAAGCAGCTGAAATGGATTTTGCAGTGTCATCATTGGTTTCCTGGAATTTAAATTGCCAAACTTTCTTAAAAACAGAGGCTTTTACATGTAAAAATACTAAGTGTTAAAGAATAGATTTAAATAGTGGTTCTCTTTACATTTTAGTTTCAAGAAATGCTCCCAGAGACATTTTCATCAACATTTCAAGATTTTACAGGGTTTATGGAATCACATTTTCGTATGATAATCTTTGAAAACTTCCTGTGCAGTCCCCCTTAGATTGTGATAATCTGACATGAGCATCAGATGAAGACTCTCATTCTCTGTAAGCGTTCTTCCATAGGTTTCAATTTCTCCTTTTCTAGTAAATATTTTTCTCTTTAAAGTTTATCTTCTCTATATTATGTAAAAACATAACTTTTTCTTGATTCCTGTAACTTTTTCTGTCATCCTGTTTTTCTCCTTAGACTCTAACCCTCTTTAATATGTGGTCTCATCCCCAGGTCCATATTTTCGCCACTTAATCTCTTCTTTTACATGAGAGCCTGACTTTCTGTCCTTATAATTGCGCGAAAACATTTTTCAGGGTCATCTCTTTTAGTCCTTGTCCTGCTTTACTTCTCAGCAGCAACTGATAAGGATGCCCACACCCTTTCTATAGTCTTCTCAGCCCAACTCATCTCTAAACAGCAGTCCTGGTGGTCAGGCCTTGACCCTTTTCTATTCCTCTTTTTAAATGCTCTCAGCTCCTTAAATCCCAGTGCTTCAAACCACATTCCCTCATCTACAGTGGCAGCCTTGACCCCTTTACTGAGGTCATCTGTACTTTCCTTTTTCCCCTCGAGCTCCTCATAGACAGTGTCCCTCAACCACACACTCATAAACCATGACTTGCTGTGGATCAGCTCATCTGGTACATTTCATGGGGATTCTTATCACTGTGACTGTGAACATAGCGTTATTTTCAGATCTTGGCAGCTCCTCACCCTTAGGATGTTGACCAGCATACTTTGTCCTGTTTTTCTCTCAGAATGCATAAGTTTTTTCATAAGGTTCACATTATCTACTATTCGCCTTTCCATTTTTGTTTGCTCTATTGAATAACTTCCTATTCCTTGGGACCTGACCTGACCTATGGAAGTGTTCTGAAATTCCTTTTGCAAGTACACTCCACCATCTTGTTTGACAGCTTAAGTCAGTTGGAGCTATCCTTTCTTCCCAGTCCAGATGCTTCCTCTCACATTGTGTGAATCAAATATCTTAACCCAGGTACTCTCTCACCTGGGGGGCTATTGATCGAATTCATTGAAACCTGTCGTAATTAAACTTTTGATTTACAGGGTAGACCTTATGGTGGCTGATAATTCTGTCGAGATCCTAATTACTTCCCCTAGGAACCTATCGTCCCTCATTATTTTGGTATAAGCTTAATCAGTTTTGGGTGTGCTTACAAATTTTTCAATTTTTTGACATTCAATATTATTTTATATTAATTTTAGGTGTACAGCATAGTGGTTAGAATTTAAGTAATTTAACAAAGTGATTCCCCTGACTCATCCAGTACCCACCTGGCACTATACATAGTTATTGTCATAGTATTAACTATATTCCCTATGCTTTACATTACATCCCCATGACTATTTAGTAACTACCAATTTGTACTTTTTAACCCCTTCACCTTTTCCGCCCTGCTCCTCACTCCTCTCCCACCTATCACCCTAAATTATCTAGTACTCATCTGATGCCATGTGTTGTTATTGCAATATCATTAATACATTCCATATACTATACCCTGGATCCCCATGACTACTTTGTAACAACCAATTTGTACTTTTTAATCTCTCCCCTTTTAACCCACTTCACAAACCCCCTTCCAGCTGGCAACCAACAAAATGTTCTTTGTATGTATGAACTTTTTTCTGTTTGTTTGTTCTGTTCTTAAATCCCACTTAGAAGCACAATCACAGTGCATCTTTCTCGGTCTGACACACTCCACTCAGCACTGTACTCTCCAGGTCCATCCACACCGCCACAGATGGCCAGAGCCCATTTCCTTCTGTGGCCAAGCAATATTCCATTGCATACATGTATCATCTCTTCTTTATCCATTCATCCATTGATAGGCTGCATGCACATCTTGGCCATTGTAAAGAATCCTGCAGTGAACATATTGATGTACACGTCGCCTCGAATTGGCATTTTTCGGTTTCTTTGGATAAATACTCTGAAGTGGGATATCTGGGTCATTCTTCAACTCTTGTGATAGCCTTTGTTTAAAAGTCTATATTGTGTGATATAAGTATTGCTCCCACAGCTTTTTAAATTTTATTTTGTTTTCATGAAATATCCTTTTATTTTCAGTCTCTGTGTCTTTTGATCTGAAGCAAGTCTGTTGTAGGGAGCATATGTAAGGATCTTATTTTCTTATCCTTTCAGCCACCCTGTGTTTTGATTGGAGAATTTAATCTATTTACACATAAAGTAATTGTGCATAGATATGTAGTTACTGCTATTTTATGATTGATATTTTTGTTCTTCCTTTTTTGTTCCTTTTAAAGAAGTCCCTCTAATATTCCTTGTAATACTGGTTTGGTACTGATGAACTCCTTCAGTTTTTCTTTTTTCCTCCAGAAAGCTCTTGATCTGTCCTATGATACTAAATTATAGCTTTGCTGGGTAAAGAAATCTTAGTTGTAGGCATGTCTTTCATCACTTTGAATATTTTGTGCCAATCCCTTCTGGCCTACAAAGTTGCTCTTGAGAAATCACCTGCTAGTCTTATGGGTGCTCCTTTACAGGTTACTAACTGCTTTTTTCTTGCTGTTTTAAAGTCTTTATTTGCCTATAAACTTTGGCATTTTAATTATGACGTATTCTTGGTATGGGCCTGTTTGGGCTCATCTTCTTTGAAATTCTGGGCTTATATGTCCATTTCCTTTACCAAGTTAGGGAAGTTATCAGTCATTATCAAGTACATTTCGAATTCCTTCATTTCTTCTTCCCGTAGTACCCCATATGATAATGTTGGTATGCTTGACATTCTCAGAGGTCCCTTAAACTGTCCTCATATTTTGGATTCTTTTTGCTGTTCTGACTGGGTATTCTCTGCTACCGTATCTTCTAAATCACTCATTCGATTCTCTGCTTCATCTAGTCAGTTTTCATTCCCTCTAAGACATTCGCTTTTTCAGTTATTTTATTCTTTACTTATGACTGGTTCATTTTTATGTTTTCTATCTTCATTTTTATGTTTCCTATGTCTTAGTGGAAGTTCTTCTTGAGGTCCCTGAGCATCCTAATAACCAGTGTTTTGAACTCTGCATCTGATGGATTGCTTGTCTCTATCTTGCTCAGTATTTTTCTGGAGGTTTCTTCTGTTCTTTTAGTTGGCATGTTTCTTTGACTCCCCATGTTGGCTCCCTCCTTCTGAATGTTTCTGTGTATGAGGTAGGACTGCTGTGTCTCCCAGGCCTATTTGAGTGGCCTTATATAGTAGGTGTCCTGTGGGGCCGTGTGGCACAGCCTCCCTGTTACCCAGAGCCAGGGGCGGCAGCTCTGCCCCTTGTGTGAGTTCTCTGTGCTCTCCTGTTGTAGTGCAGCCTCTGTTGCTCTTTGTATGTCAATGGGAGGCATTGATCGTCAGACTGTGTGGTTGTGAGGACTGACCATGACTACAGTGGAGGAGCTGTTTTGGCAGGGGCTGCCCCTATAGAGCAGGATTTGCTTTAGCAGGGCACTGGTGTCTGCCCTGTGTACACTTTGGTTGTGTCTTTCTGGGAGGCACCAGAGCGGTGATGCTCCTGCTCTGTCCAAAGATGGCCACCAGGTATGTCAGCCCTAGGGACTCCTAGAAGTGGCCCGGCCACAGGCCTAGTTCAGCCGCAGCCTATGTCCTGCGAGGGCCACCTAGCTTGACCACAAAGCAGGATGCAGATGGCTGCCACCTGCACCGGCTTTGGAGGTGCCTCAAGAGTTCCAGTTATGAACCATAGCCAGCTTCCATTAGTGCCATCTTGGGTCTACACAGCAAGAAGTAAAGGACAGCTGAGGCCACATAACGCTTGTTTAGGTTTTGTGAACCTTTGAGAGATTTTAGGCAAGTCTGCAGCATGAGCCAAGACAGGATGTTTTTTTTTGGAAAAGTCACTGGAAGAAGCTTGGGTTGGCTCTCAAGTTAGGTGGGGCAGGTTCTCAGGGAATCACTGTTCTCAGGGACAGTGTTAGCCAGGTTGATGTAGACTCAAGTGATGGAGGCCGTCTATGTCTCACACTGCGACGGGTGATGGATCAGTACAGAAACAATGGATTCTACAAGGACCTCTGTGTGGGAAGAAGCTCCCCTCCAGCCAGCACCCTAAAGGCAAAAAACTTAGTTCCTCCCCTTATATCCCTGAACTACTGCCCAGTGTTAGAGTTCAGGGCAAATGAATCTGTCAGTTAGTAAGCCCATTCCAAGCCCTATAAAAGAATCAACTGGGACTCTAGCCATCCTTTTCATCTCACCCAACCAGAATGACCAGTGGTTTCCACAGCCAGAAGCTATGGGGACATCTCTCTCTAGCATTGGAATCCTGGGCTAGGATGCCTGGTGTGGAGCTGGGACCTCTCACACCCCTAGTGGACCTCGACAAGCAAGATATCCCTCCAGACTTCTGACAGTCGCACAAGGGTCTGGCATCAGCTTGTTCTGTTTTTCTGCTCCTCCTACCAGTCTCGACGTGACTTCTTCTGTATGTCCCTAGAGGTAGGACGACTTTGGTTGAGCTTGACTTCAGGTGATGCTCAGTGATGATTGTTCTGTAGTTTAGTTGTAATTTTGATGTGGTCATGAGAGGAGGCAAGCATGGCATTTACCTACTCTGCTATCTTGACCACAAATCCCCAATTTTTCAATTTTTGATACCTTAATATAATAGATTTCTCTATAAAGCTGTGATGTGACAACTCATGGAACTCACATTCATGTAAGACTCCTTATCAACACATTATCATGTCACTCATATGAAAAGTATGTTAGCAACATAATGTGACTTAATTGACAAGAAGTCTAGACTAAATTTTTTTTCAAAGTTTCTTTGGCCACAAGAAGGACCATCAGAACAATCTTCTGTTTCCCTTGATGGGCATGACTGTCTAATGAAATTGCTTAGCCCTGGCTACTGTGACTGAAAGACACCAGCTGGAAGGTACATCTATGTCATTGGTCCACCTCAGGGGTCACAATGCGATCTTGTGATGGGAAATCCTAGGGAGCCTCTCCTACAGAGGACAGGAGGATGGCAGCGGAATGTTGTTCTGCTTAGGAAAGATAGTGACACGTTTTTCACTGTCCATCAGGAAATTGTCATCCTGGATGACACATCAATCTTTTCTGACATCGAACTGTTAAATCTTTAAAAGCCTATGATTAACTCAAGTGAATGGAAAAAGATTAGTTTCTAAACTTGCAAAGCTAGAATCACTATGTTACTATGTAAGGACTTGATTGGGCATTCATTTCTACTTTTACACTGGCATCTCTTTTCTTTTTCAAAATCCAACAAAGAGAAAAGTATATTCTTTTCAGGAAACATTTGCCTAATGACCCAGTATTCGTTAATGATGAAGAAAACAAATTAGAACATTAAAAGTAATTCATTCTCCAAATCTCACTAAAGGGTTTAGATTTCAAGGGAAATTTAGAATTCTGGATCAAATCATTACTCAAATGCCTGGACTCAAACAGATATTTGTAGTCCGATGTTTGTGGCAGCATAAATAGCAACAGCCAACAGTTGGAAAAACCCAAATGTTGTACACACGAAAGGATAAATGAAACATGGTGTATATCAAATGTTGCCTTTAGACTATCACAATCTTTTCCTATAAAAATCTTACTACAAAAATCATTAATTTTATGAACTGAGATTTCTTTCTCTGTGAAGAGGAATTACGTTACTCCCAGCAAGTAGTATCAACATGAATACAGTACTTTTATTAATGAGACTGTTCTTATTGTCTAAAATATCCTTATATGCTACTATGACAAACAGAAATTCCTTTGCAGTATGACAGAAATGAAGAGATTCACTTACCAAACTTGTACCTGACAGGTGCCTGAGAAGCTGTTCGATTATGCCCACTAGCTTTTTATTTGTCAGTCTTAGGTCAGTATTTTCAGCTGCAAGCCTAAAGTGAATATTTTGACATAATTATTCTCACACATTGACTTTAAAGCATACCACATAATCACTGAACAAATATCTAAGGTGCAACTACATAAAATCTTACAATTTGAAAAGCGCATGATTTGGCAATTGTGCTATTTTCTAGTTGTGAATTTTGCATAATATGCAAAATTAGAGATAATGTACACAAATTATTCTTTTCAAGGTAGCTCAAAGCTGACATTTTGACCCAGCTTTACACTCATGTGTTTATTGTTATAACTGATCTAATGGTCATACTACACTACACATCTGCTTTATAAATACTCAAGTTATTTTCTGTGCTGCTTTAACTTATACTTTTGCACGTGATCTTGTATCTTCTCAGTGCATCGTGCATCCTCTGGATGTCGAGCTCCTGCTTCTTGCAGCTAAAATAAAGAAAAAGTTATGTTTACTGATGATCTATGACATCTGACAATTAAGTTCGCAAACTTGTTGCAATGATGTTGCTCCCCTTTTTTTATATATATGTGAGGGACTGTTCATTATGAATTTCTACCAACTGGACACACAGTTAACCAAGTTTACTCTTTGGAATTGCTTAAAAGATTGTGTGAAAAAGTTAAGATGACCTGAACTTTTAGCCAACGACTCATTGCTCTTGCATCACGACAATGCACCAGCTCACAGGGCACTGTCTCTGAGGGAGTTTTTAGCCTGTAAACAAATAACTGTATTGCAACACCCTCCCTACTCACCTGATCTGGTCCCCAGTGACTAAATATGTCATTATCCAAAGATAAAGAAAATATGGAAAGGAAGACTATTTGATGACATTCAGGACATCAAGGGTAATATGATGACAGCAATGATGGCCATTCCAGAAAAAAAGTTCCAGAAGTGCTTTGAACTGTGAACTAGGCGGTGGCATTGGTGCACAGCTTCCCAAAGGGAGCTTTGTGACCGCAGTGATATTCAGCAATGAGGTATGGAGCACTTTTTCTTGAATGAGTTCTCACACATAATTATCATACCTTGTGGTACAAATGACCCAAGAAATCAAACATACTGTATTCCAAGCATCCCATCAACTCTAATTTTAAATATTCACATACGTGAATTACCAGGCTAGTCCAGTGATTATGAAAGTTAACAGGCTACTCTTGGGGGCAGTCAGATAGTCATGGAATAGTTTGATGGGCAGTAACTAAATAAGAGCCAAAATGCCTAGGTTTTTAATCCCAAGTCCATCAGTTATTAGCTGGGTAACCTTGAGCAAAATACTTAAATTTTTGGGGTCTCAGTTTCTTCATGTATAAAATGAGACAATAGTGGCATCTACCTCACTGGGATATTGGGAAGATTAAATTATGGAACATATGTAAAAGAAAAGGACATGGCACACAGTAAAACCAAAGGGTTTGCAGTTAGCCTTATTATTGTTGCTGTATTTTATGTTCTAATAAAATTTGATATTTTACACAGATGGGATGCCAATGGAAGTGGAACCAGTGTAAGAGTACACCAGTTACACTGAAATCATTCATCAAACTATCGGCAATGTCAGCAAATGGGGAGCATTAAGCCTAGAATATAACCCCAGTACTAAAATCCTTTTCCCAATTCCAAGAGCCAACAGTACATTTTCTCTGCTTGTAATAATGTATACGTTCCTATGTACACTCAGTGTAGTCCATAATGAGTATGGACTACAATGCAAATACCACCTCCTGGATTGAGCATACAATTTATATGACCGTGAGAGGCAGGGTAAAGCCACTGAAACAAATCTATAAATTATGATCCTCTCCTATTTGTTCCAGTATAAGAGTTTGAAAGCATACTAATTAAATTATAATCTTAGGTAAGTAACATAAAACAATTGTGATACATATGATACAGACTTCATATTGTAACAATGTAAGGTTCTTATAATTAAAGTATTATTAATATCCACTTAAGATTGTTAGTATCAAACATATTAAATATCAGCTATAAACCAGAGATTAGTATCCAAGATACTTCTCAGCAGCAAGTGATAAGGATGCCCACACCCTTTCTATAGGGAAAACAATATGGAAGCTCCTCAAAAATTTGAAAATAGAACTACCAGGTGGCATAGCAATCCCACTTCTGGGTTTTTCTCTGCAGGAATCCCAAACACTGATTTGAAACATGTATGCATCTGTATGGTTCTATTTACATTATTTACAATACTCCAGATAAAGAAATAACTGAAGTATCCATCCTAGTGGATAAAGAAGAAGTGGTACATATACACAACGACATACTACTTGGCTGTAAACAAAGAACAAAATCTTACCATTTGCGACAATGTGCGTGGACCTAGAGGGTATTATTCGAAGTGAAAAAAGTCAGATAGAGAAAGGCAAATACCACATGATTTCACCTATTGGTGATATGTAAAAAAAAATAAATGAACACAGTAAAAAGAAACAAACTCATAGGTGCAGAGAACTAACTGATCGTTGCCCAGAGGGAAGAGTATTGGGGAACAAATTGAAAAGGTTAAAGGGTTAAGAAGTACAAATTGGCAGTTATAAAATAGTCATGTAGATGTCAAGTACAGCACGAAGATATAGTAAATAACACTGTAATAACTAAGTATGGTGTCAGGTATACCACACTAATCAGGGTACCACTTTACACATTATATAAATGCCTAACCACTATGCTGTGCTCCTGAGGCTGACATCATTGAATGTCAACTGTAACAGAAATGAAAAATTTTACATTTAAAACTAAAAACTTTCTGAAATTTGATATTTTATTACGTAGTTTTTAAGAATCTCTGTTTTTGACCAGAGTAAAGAAATGATCCTGTCTTTTGCAGACACAGATCCTTTCTTTACTTTGGTCAATGCATCATGGTCAATGGGCATAAAATCTCATGGACATGTTTTTATAGGGAGCAGCTAAGAGCATCATCAGCTTTGGAGCCAAGTGGATTTTGCATCAAACCCTCAAACTTCTCCCTGGCTACTGCAAGACATGCTGCCTAGATTGCCTTGGACTCCATTTCCTTATCTCTGAACATGAGGATTCCCTTCCTTGACAAAGCTATTCAGAGGATTAAATCAGATCATGCTTGTTACAGAATAGGTACAGAACAAGTGTTGATTTGACGATGGAGTATTTCAGCATATCAGTTAAATGAAAATCTGTGTCGCTCTTGTGTATACGGACGCAGGGGCCCACGCATCAAAAACCATGTAATCAAACACGCCATTAAAACACTAAAATTGAAAAAAAAAGAACCTCTGCTTTGCAAATTGGTTATTATTTTATACAAAACATATACTCTTCAATTAGATAAAGACATTTAAATATATTCACAATGCAATGATTTAGAACATAGTGGAATCCCTTTGTAATTGGGTTTTGAGATAGAGAACATGAATTCTAAACTTTCAAAACTTCTACTATTATTTTAAGTCTAAATGATGAACCTGGTAAACCGGAAACTAATATAAAATAATATGGAATGTCCACGGGATGTAAGTGAAAAAATAATGGAGAAAACACTCCCTCCTAACAAGTATACCATACCAACATACAAAGCGTAAAAAAATAAAACTATATGTCATATGCTATATAGTTTTAAAACTGAAAGGTATCAGGAAGAATTCATGACTGTTACAATGAGTACCTGAATCCATTAAAGATTTCATTTCGGCACGAGTATGATAAAAGTCATGCTGGTATAACGTAAAAGTCACATTAAGAATCCTTACCTTTAACCAAATTGCATATCTCCGTCACTGTGGGAAAACTCCCTATAGAATTTTACTATCACTATACATTTCCCAGACCCTTCTTTTTTCAGCTCCCATCTTCGATACTTACTAAAGTTAAAAGAACAACAACAAAACAATGAAGCGTCAAATGGTCATATGTTATAAAATGGTTCACGCTGACCAATTTTCCATAACAAACATAAAAAAAATGATAGGTGGAGCACTGCTAAATTTTACAACTCGGTGCTACACAAAACTAAATTAAGAGCACAACAGTTAATTTCACACAGGAGCCTTTTACCTTGGTACCAACATCGAAGAGTCCATTGTCTGACGTAGACCATGAATCATCACTGCCAGGTTTCCAGGAAAGATTTCCGGGGAAAGATACACAACAGAAACAAGTGAATTCATTTCTTTACAAAGGCAGCAACAACAACAACAAAAGGAGTAAAATTCAGCTATCTGCATATGAAATGCGGTTTCTTGATATGATTAAAATTTAGACGATGTTCTAGAAAAGCTATCAGTTATCTATTGCTGCCTCCACCACTCCCAACTCGTGCAATATTTAATGAAGATACACTCTAAGTTTCCATAACAAAGAATGACAGCAAACATGTTGGCAACACCTGAGAGTACCTTGTTTTCACCAAAAGTCCTGAAGGCTGAATTGAAAACGCAATTAATAGCTGACAATAGGAACCTGAACCGAGACAAAAGCAATGACCTAAACCAAGGTAGAACGATACACTGAGCCTTCTCCACGGTCTGTCCCTGGTTCAAAGATTAATCTGTGTGGGTCACAAACGGCAGTCTTGCTTCTTTAACATAGAAAGCAGTTACTAAACTTACCCCATTCCTTGTTTTCACTCAAAAACACTACAGTGAGGTCCCTGAAATGCATGAAATGTTTGCAACTTACATGTACAAAAGTCAAAGAACAAATATGTATGTTGTTAGCCTCCCCACTTCCAGATCACTTGTCCGCACAGCTTCCTGGCAATCTCCAACCTTGAAAACTTCAGCCTACGAAGGCATAGACTCCTGAAACAAGGTTGGGCTCAAATGACCCACAGTAGGAGTTCTCTATTTCGCTGTTCCTGGAAAACAAGCTAAATGGAGCCTCAGTCATCCACTCCCAACACAGGCATGTTACCACCTACCCAACTCCATTACTGTTTTCACAATCAGTCCTCCCTCTGCCCAACCCTCCATCTCCATGGGAAGGACATCAGCGCGTTGGGAAAAGAGGTGGAGGTGACGAGACACCTGCCGTGGGCCATAGATCTATGTAGTTCAGCAATCTCCAGTGCCTTTGGACTCAAGGGGACCCCCTCTGTAATTTCGGGTGCAGGTGGATGATACCACATTCCTACTTGCTATAAAGAGAATGTTTCCAGAGGCTCAAAGGTTTAATATGTTTTCATACAAACCTTACATTTTGCTGGTTCCTCCAATTCAACAAACAAAACAGCAGCAACCTGTTCAGGCAGGACGCCCTTGAGCCCCTTATTTTAATCTGCTTTTTTAGACAACTACCAACATCCTGTGTCCTTCCTTCTTGTAATTTCTCTTTACCTTGTCATACCCTACCATTCTGATCTCTTTTCCCTCTACTGATGTCTAATCTCTGCTCTAAGAGCCTTATTCCTATCCCAACCTGTGTTGTTCCTCTTGAAACGTGGATTCCCCTGCTAATTCCATTCTTAGCCTCTTCCATTGCATTCACTAGAGCTTTCCATAATTAAAACACTCACCCAAAGGATGATAAAGAAGGAAGTGTACTGGGCTTAGAAACCTATACTAATCTCATTTCATCACTCACTGTAGTCAAATAAGTCACTTCAATCTCTTGGAGTTCAAACTCCTCATGTGATCAACCACTTGACCAAAACATTAATGGCAGCATGAAGTACTAGGGGTGTTTTGAATAATAATGATAATGTTTGAATGATAACATTCCTTCAACACCTGGAATTCTATGTACCTTTGATTCTGTCAAGAAAAATGGAGAACACTTAGCTGGCAAAAGTGGAAAAAAAAATAACATAACAACAGCAACAAAACTACCCCGAGTAAAGCAGAGAAAAAGGTAAAAAATCAAGAAAAGTCATGGAAGAAGGAAGAAAGACTCTGGAAAAAGAGAAAAAAACTTCCTAGAACAAGGTAAAGGTATTAGCCAGAAGGAAAACACAGGCTGAGGAGTCAGTAAGTAGAGGAATCAATTAGAAATATCCTCTCAATTTGTGCTGAATTAGCACAACAGTCTATACAGAGATGATCTTCACTTACAGAACAACGATTCGTCTCAAGAAGGGTACATCGCATTATCCCTGAAAACATTTATCTGATTAGGTCTTGCTTATGTACAACCTGTGGTTCTGTGGCCACAGCGAACTGACATCTGCCCTTAACACTGATGGTGAAAACAAGGTTCTCGTGACTGCTGCAATTGTCAAGTACATTAAGACAGAGCTTGGGCTACCTGGGCTTGATAGGAAACTTCGAAATCAGCTTTAAGGCATCACTAAACGGGACTCTCTGAGGCCACCTGACGTGCACCTGAATCTTGAATCCAGACCTGTCCAGGCACTTCTCAGTACAGGCTGAGGGACAAGAGAACGGACTTGGGAAGCCAAGCAGGCTGAAGGTCACACCACGGGTCAGCCACTTGGTAACTATGGAACCAAGGGTCAATTAATCCACCTCCTGGAACCACACTCCTCTAATGAATAAAAACGGCCGAACAGCACAGCTACTTTGCAAATCTACTGTGCCGACGACCTGGGATAACCAATATTAGGCACATAGTATAGGGTCTAGCCCAGAGCAGAACACTCATTAAAGCTTACTGGCTTCTCTCCGCAGTCTCTTAGTTAACATGCAATTTTAGAAATCCATAAAATCCTACCTGCTTGCATGGTCGCATTGAGAACACTCATCCACTGTTAAAAGAAAAAAGTCAAATACATTGTAAATACACAATAGAAAAACACAGAACTTTGAAAGTGTCAGATTGAAGTGATGTAAAAATATTTCTTTGGGAACACCCCTGAAGACTATAGTAGAGTGAATGTTACTCATACAACTGGTGGGCAATTAATACATGAAGAACTTTTACTTCCTCTCCTCTATGTCTGTGTGTGTGTGTGTGTGTGTGTGTATTTATATTTATATATTAATATATATATACATACACATATACACAAATATATATAAATATATACATATATACATATGTACCTATATATGTGTGCATGTATGCATATATACTCCCCAGTGTACGCTAAATACTAGTCTAAATGGAATCACACTTTCTTCTTATTCCCTTTCTTATTTCCTTATGTTACTCTGATTGAGGAAGAATGCCAATGTCTTCCTGAAAGTTATTTTATTTGGCTGTGAGTTGCGTAAACATAAAGCAGATTTTGCTACAAATGACTGTAGGAAATTCATAACTACGATCAACCTACACAGTGGTAGGCTAGGGTTGAACTCTTTCTGTTTTTTTTTTTTTTATTTCCTTCTTTGCTTTCTCTGTTTTCTTGTAGCTGTGATTCACACAATTCACGGAGCGAAGAATTATGTCAGAGAAACACACCTACAATCTGAGTCTTTCGTTTGTCTATGATGGTCATCTGTCCAAACTCTGTGGATGCTGACAGAGGTTTTCTCATTGAGTGCGTGGCAAATGGCCTTTTATCACCAAATTTGGAATTCCCGGATCTTTGACAAGTTCCATGATTGAAAGTCAAAGAAGTAGAATCCCAGCTGGAAGAATCTGAAAATAAAATTTTCGTTTATGAGGAGGTAAAAATAACACAAAGTTGACCATCTTGTAAAACTTCCTTCTTCAGAGAAGCAGTCCCACGTCCTCCTTTCTCCCAAACACTCTACTCCTTCAGTGCTCATTTTATTTTAGGTGTCTTATACTTGCCATTCACGTTAGTTAAGTTGAATTAACTATTGTCACTCAGCAATTTCTTTTATGTAATGTGTTTCCAATTAAAGCTTTTCTTCTTAATACTTAACATGGTGCTGGGTGTAAAATTTTTTGTCATTATCAAAATTTACGTCTAACCGCTTATCTTAATTTTAAATATGCGTGACAAACATGGATTTAAAAAAACTTTCATTGAATGGTACAATTCCAAATAAGAAACTACTTATTAAAAGAAAATGGTCTTTTCTAAATGTTCGAATATCTTCAGAATTCATTTTTTAAGCCTTAGATAACTGAAATTCAAATGACAAATGACAGGCTTGGGTGACCTTATTGTTTCCAAGTAAAATACAATTAAACTAGGTCCCCATGAGCTCCAAAGAGTACAGGGCACCATGAGACAGAAAACAAATACATAACAAAACATTTTCCTTTTGCTTTTTAAACACAATCTCAGCTTAAATCTATGAGACAAGTGAAAGAAAACCACAACAACTGTAGAAGTGAAGCTTTAAAGGCTCTTTTATCACTTCACATCCAGGAAGCCCGTACATCATTTAAAACGGTGGTTTCCAATGTCATGTGAGAATCCGTGAAGTCCCAGGGTCTGTCAGTCGAGGGGCTCGAAAAGGTCAAAGCTATTTTCACAGAAATACTGAATGTCATTTGCCATTTTCACTCTCATTCTCTTCTAAGTGTACAGTAGAGTTTTCCACAGCCGTGATATCACAGCTCTGATGGTGACATCATAGCTCTATGGTTACTGGGTCGTAGCTCCAATGGCTCACGGAATGCATGACTGTGTGTGCTCGTATTTTAAATTGTTCACTTTTTATTTCTAATATTGTAACTATCTATGGAGACTACCGACTTAAAAATATTCTTGGGAATTCTCAATAATTTTTAATCGCATAAAAGCATCCCAAGGCACAAAAGCTTCAGAATTCCTATTTTCAAAGATTGTGTCTACCAAATATTTATTACCATTAATTACTTCTCCCATTTTTAATAATTGAAGACACCATAGGCGCACGTACAGACATAGCCAGTGTCTGCTCAGCAGAACATCTGATTGGCTTAAGACCATCAGTGTCACAACACTAAGAGGAAGTAAAGTTAAAACACAATTGACATGGTAGCAACTGAGGCTTACTTGGGTAAACTTCAAAATTCAAATAACCATTTGAAACACTGGAAGTATGTTCCAGTTTGATTATTAACCTCTGAGAACCCCTATTAAGTACAGGGGTTCCAAACTGGGACATTTAGGGTATCGAACAAACGGAGAACTATCTTAGTGAAGTCACCGTTTTAAAATCTCATTTTCTTATTCCTGTGAATACCTTTTCTCAAACACCGATACTAACAATGAAATCACGTTATTTATGTCAAATCCTTCCATTAAATTTGTAACAAAAAAAAGGATTGAGGAAGAGAAGACTGCAAGCATGTCACATGTCCTTGCGTACTCCTTCCCAAAATTAAATTGGTATTACAAAGTGTACCTGGTCTGAAGGGTTGCACATCGTCCATTCCTATAGGTTTGTAAGGAACAGGATCTTCCACTTCAATGCTCGGCTGAAGGGGTTAGGAAACAAGATGATTAGTAATTAATGGACACTTCATGCAATCTCTAGTTAACAATTCAGGATAACAATATTAATGTTATAATCTGCAGGAAATGGACTTTTTGAAAAATAGGTATTTAAGCAAATATTAGGTTGGTACAAATGATACTGCAGTTTGTGCAATTTTTTTTAAACCTTGTAAACTGCAATTACCCTTACACCGAACTAATACCTTGAAAAGTGTACTTCCTATAACTTCGAAATATTTCTAATGATACATTATTTTTGTTTGTTTTTTTTTTTTAGTGTTAAAACAAGATACTTGCTTGACATGGTAAGAAACCTTGGTGTATGTCCTGTTGAGTCTAAATAGAACATTTTAGAACCTACTTCATCTAGGTCAACAAGAGCTTGGAAAAACCAAACTCTTATTTGATAAAAATTTTGATAGAAAAAAATGATTAAATAGAATGACAAAGTTGTAAGAAAAGCTTTTCGTTAAATTATATTTAAATAAATAATAGGAAAAACGTTATATATAGTTCTGCAACTTTTCAAAAAAGTTTAATAAATTCTAATCAGGGAGATAAGAACATTTATTTACTAACCATCTCAAATGTACCAGGCATCTGCCATGCACAGTTTATTTCTTTTCCACACAAACAACAAATATAAAAATGGTTTGATGCTGGTTAGCCCTCTTCCTGCTTCCTGACCATTCCAAGACATTAGAATAAAATGATGAACCCACACGATCCATTGCTGTCCGTGCCCAGCAGGTTTCGCTCCTAGATTGTCACATGACTGGCTCCTTCTCATGCTTCACGTGGCAGGATCCCACACAGACATTTACTTAAAGCTGCACCACTCAAGGAAAGTTACAGAGACCCCTCTGGCCCTCAGTGCCTGTTCTGAGATGCGGGAATGTGAGGACGACCTCCTTATTGGTATTCTGCAATGAGGCAGAACACAATACTGACAAATCCTCCAGAAAAACAAATAGCTGGTGGAATGTAAGTACTCAGAGTGTCTACTCATTGAATGTCAGCAAGACTGAGCTAGATAGACCCATGGTGTGGTTAGATGGAGAGAGGGGATACGGATGGCTCCACAGCAAGAAAGGGAGGGAGGTGACTTCTCTTCCTTTACAAGGGTGTGATGATTCATAGCTCACAGACAGTATCCATTATCATCTCCTGTGATGACAACAGCTGCCCTACGTCAGGAGAGGCAAAGCAGGGCTTTGACTTATATTTTACGGCAAACGGCACAAGCATTTAGAGATATCAAGTGGGTCACCCAGACTCGCAACACTGCTGTGTTGGGATCTGGAAGTAGTGGTTGGTGTTCAGGGCACAGAAATCACAAGCCCTGGGTCACCTGAGATAGTGCCCTGGACCCCTGAACCACACCAACCCTCCCTTCCTCCTGCCTAAAGTTTCAGTGGGTGGCAGGTGACGCCCTGAACGAGGTGACAGAACTACGCACAGTCCGCACTCATCACTCAGCCCTGCCTTCCCTATTTGAGCCTTGACACAGATACAGAGGTTTCCCCGAAACAAAGCCCCTCTGAAGGACCAGGGAAAGTCCGCACGTTGGGCCATCCTTCCTCAGTGTCTTCACACTATCAGTGTTCCACACGAAGCTTTCCCCGTGATCAGGTGACCACGCTGAGGGGCCAGAGGTCTGTGTGCCTCCCAAGCCAGCTCAGAACATTCTGGGTCGACGGCCATGTGACCACTTGGCCAAAAACTAGCTTCCCTTTAAGTGACCTACTCTGGATGAGCAGTTCATGCACATGACCCAGGAAAGTAGCCGTCTGTGCTGGTGCTTTGGTAGATAGTTCAATGAATTATGGCTCAAACCTCCACTGTGTGCAGACTACTGATGTGAGCACTCATCTGGGAAGCCTGAAATCAGGCCTGACTTAGAGGGGGAAGTGGCAGCACCAGCTCTGAGTGTCCGCTTCCCTGCCCAGGGACCCCCTCACTATATCACAGCCTCTAAAACCGCCTCATCCCACCCGACCCGGAAGAAGCAGGGGGCAGAGTCCCGTTCCTCTGAGAGGGTCCCTTACTTAGTCATAGCCAGTGACCCTCCCTGAGAACTACCCAGACCCTCGTAATCCTAGTTCTTTGCACCCACTCGAGGCAAGGGCATGTCGCACTGACCTCCCAGGAAGAACCCACACAGTCACGTCCCCTGTGCACTTCAACCCATGGATTCCCACCATCTTGTGTCCATCTATTCTTAAAACCTCTGCACTAAGACTGCTGATGTCAGGTGTTGGATTTTACAACTGCAGTCAGAGAAGTTTCCCTGACCCAGACCCAGTGAAAGCGGCGTGTCTGTGCCTGCGCTTGATCTATTCTCTTGAAGAATGAGTGCAAAACTGGCACTAGGAAATGCTCCACTTTTCTAAGTTTAGGAAAATAAATGTCAGCCCTCTGGTTGGAAGAATCAGAAATGTCAATTAAGTGATACAAGTAAACTACAGATGAATTGATCACTCCACAGTCAAATTGGGAATGGTGGAAAGGACTTTAAAAAATGAGGAAAATATTTGCAGTAAAAGGTGAGCAGCCTGCTGAAGGAGCAGCATTCAGGCGATCATTGGGAACGTACCTCCACAGCAGTTGAGATTTCCCATCACTAGGATCTGAGGTGTGAGAGCCTAAGAAGGTCTCACCTCTTTCCTCTCAGTACACAGAGTGACAGTTGGAAGGGAAGGCAGTTGGGCATCATCATGTTACCATGGTGACCCGTCCTCATAGAACTTTCAGGGAGACCACTGTCTACACTACCACAGGGGCCCAACTTCTGCTTTCTACACTAGTGTGTGTTTACATGGACACATGTGGCATTTAAGAGTGCATGTTTGGTTTCAAACACTGAATCCCCTCATTATTATGCATGTCATGGAAATAGGTTACACGACAAAAGTGACCTGCCCACCTAAAATATTTGATAGTGGAAATTACAGGGTGAACACGAACAAGGCCAACATGTTGATAATCACAATTAATTCCATTCATGTTTGATATATGACTCTCAACCATTTTCACTATTCCTGAGACTCCAGACTTTCTAGAAAGAACAGCTTGAAATCAGTTCCACATAAAAAGCAGAAGTGATAGAAACTCAGTTTTAAAGTCATATTTCTGTCTAAGCATATAATTATCAAATTATATAATCCTTGCCTCATTCTTTATGCATATTACTTATTTTTCTCTGCATGCAATGAAATCTATATACTTATTCATGTCTCCATCTCTGCCAATTCTCTGAACAGTTTCCTGACATTCTGCGTTTTCAAGAGTGGCTCTTCACAGAGTAATTCAGAAAAACGAATCACTATATTTTACCAGTGGGTTGGGTGAATATATATAATCGATGCCTTTCTAAATGAATTTTACCTAACTCAAAACTCTAGAGGTCAAGTTGTGTTTTGTCTCTTAATGCAACACCCAATCACAATCTTACAATGTGGCCATGCACACTTGCTACAGCAAGGTATGTATCAGACCCCAAAATTTGGAACAAGTGACAATTTTAGGATAAAGATGAAAGTATTGCATATTTCAAACAAAGTGGATACCCTTCACGGTGTGAAAGGCCATAGTCCAAATCATTGCTGATTCAGGGCTAATTTCTAGAAGTAAAAAATAAAATTGGGTGGCAACGGGTCACTAATAAGTTATAAAACCTGCATTAACATACACGGTGCCATAGTTTCTCTAGGGATTACCCAAATGAGCAGAAGTGGGAAGAAAGTAATATTGTGTTGTTCTAAAGGAAGAATTTTGATGGTCTCTACTTGAAAACAAAGTGTGCCTGTGTGTATGCGCATACAAAGACAGAAACCGGAGGAGGAAACGAAGACTTGGACTTGCTGATGACGGAACATATGCTCCTGAAATTATTGGGCTTTCAAGACAGAAATGTTCGTTGGTCATCTAGCGGGAAAAAAGCCAGTGACCTGTAAGGGAAATAAAATTAGAATCTCATCCACCTTCTTGTACTAATTGGTACAAGAAGACAATGGAACGTTATAGTTAGTGAAGAACAGTGAGCCACGATCTTGTACTCAGTTAGAGGAGCTCATGGGTATGGAAGGCACTGATGGCCACGCCTGCATGAACGACCCCAGATAATATTATTGTTCGCAGAAACCCCCTTCCAGGAGAATGAAAAACGTCAGAAAATACAATTCCTAGAAAGATAATGGCATAAGGACATGTGGTAAGTATTAAATTCGAGGTTACTTTTTTGAAGGAATACTAAGTGAGGCTGATGGGAGAGATGGCGTGACTTGCTTAGGGTCACTGAAGTGACCGGGTGTAATAATTCATTAAGTTCTAACAGGTTTGGTATGCTTTTCTATGGATGTGTTTTATTTACATAAAATATTTAAAAGGAAATCAGTAGTAAATAAATACATTCATGTAAAAGTCTCTAGATGTAAACATAAAACATAGACCTAAATCTATACATTCAGGGATGAATTAACCACCACTATATGTGCTGGGCTGGGAGAGGAGGAACAGGAAGGGTGCTCCTGTTCCTTGGCCTCATGGAATCCCCTGAAGTTGTGCCAACTCCATCCCTCTGAGACTCAGGCCGAGGCCCCAGGTCTGGGCCTGCACAGGTATTGGTACCAGCTGTGCAAGGAGAACATGGCTGCTGGACTGCTGGGGAGTCACAGAGACGGAGGAGGGAACCTGGTGAGGGTGTGTGGGACCCAGGAGATTCCTCACACCCTGGAGAAGTGACCATGGGCCCTGATTTCCCCAGGGGTTAGGTCATGAGGCACTGAGGCCTGTGTGCTGCTCTCGGCTAAGGGTGAGGTCTCTGGCCTGGACTGTCTATAAATGTCTGACAGGAGTCAACTGAACCTGGACATTTAGCCAGGCCGGCTTCAGGTGACTGGTCCCCTGCTCAGCGAGACTGATGAAGAAGAAAGAGGGGGACTCCAGGTCTCCAGGAAGGAAACACCAAGTACGGCCCCTCCCATGCTCTGTGAAGAGCAGGAGGCCCGATGACAGGTGGGAGTGGTGACCCTGCCCCTCCACCCACACTCAAAGCCACCCAGCATGAGAGCAGCACAGTAAATGTGGACAGGCTCCTGGAATTCTTCCCTTTTCCTTTTTTAAATTTCAGTCTTTTTAGACTGGCTATCATCAGCAAGGCAAATATTAACAAGTGTTAGAGAGGCTGTGGAGCAAAAGGAACCCTCATACACTGTTGGTGGGAATGGGAATCTTTTTTTGTTTCTTTTAACATCCTGAAGCTTTCTCTGTGCCTTGCAATTTAAATACAATGATGTTGTGGTAATCATAATATTAATAATTATTTTATTATAAAAGAAATTTTGGCTTAGTGTAGTCTGGAGTGAAAAGATCACAGATGACAGACACAGCTGTTTTAAATGTAATGAAACCAATTATACTTCTTATACAGACTTAAAAATTGGAAAAGAAAAAAAGAACATAGGCAGATTGTAATCAAACCTTACCATATCCTAACAGAGCACTGCCCTGAGTTTTCAATATTTTTGTATTTTGATTGATTTGTTACATATATGTGAAAATCCAATAGACACTCAACCTGAAAAATGGTGCTGTGAGGCGACCCTGGCTCTCCACAGGCCTTTACAGAGGCTGAGAGGTCCCCACTGGTTGGCCTCATGTATATTTGCACATACAGTTACAATGAACCTACCCCACAATGAACAACCAGTTTAGATTTTCACATGCAGAGTCTCCCTCCTCCTACCGGAAGTGGTCTTTGATGACTTGCTGGGTCAATATATCAAATCTGGCATCAGCAGGATCAAAACATATAAAGGAATTAATCTTTGGCCAATTACCTAACTGCACCTCCCACTCTCATACTTGATTTTCCCAGAGCCGTCACCTTACCTGCTTGACAACCCGATTGCTCCTTGTCCTTCACCTGCGCTGTGCATTCCTGTGACTCAGATCCTTCGTGTTGACATTTGGTCAGGGCTAACTCCATCCCTGCTCCCAGTTCCGTTTCCTAGGGCCCCATGCTTGAGCTTTAATGCTCTGCCCTTGACATCTTGAAATTTGAATTCGTGTTTGCCAAGTGAAGTCAGGCGGAAGCCAGATGGGACAATGATACATGAACTGGAAATGTGGACACTTGGCTGACATGCCGTCTCTCTTTCTGCCATGACTCCAGAGTACCTTCGCAGCAGCCCGACTCCCATTCCCTGGGGCCCGCACCCTGCTTGGCCTTCTCTCTCGCTTCTTTACACACACAATGATGGCTGCTGCTCTCCACCCCTGACAGAGTCCTGGATATGAGTGTGGGGAGGGCTGAGTTAGGTACCAGCATTACACAGCATCTCACTGCAAGGACTGGTGTTCCCTCCACATAGGCTGGAAGCACCACCCTGCATCTGGTGGGCAACCATCCAGAGGTAGCTTCTTGAATGCCATGAGCCTCTCACCCACCCCCACTCAAATAACTAGTGTGCCCCGGTGCAGAGGTTGAAATCCTTAGGAACCATCCATCCACCAAGGGTAGTGACAATGGGCTCATGAGAAAACTCCTGGCTCACATTCCTCACACTCCTCCCCAGCTGGGGTGTGGAACGTCATTTTGGTGGCTGGCAGACTATTGCGTTTGTGAGGGTTTGCACTGGCCTTGAAATGACCTCTCTACCTGGATCTTTCAGTCCACTACTTGCCTGCAGGGATCCTTTGTTCTCCTTCCAACGCTCTTGATTCTGACCTGTGATTTTTCTCTTCTGTCCTGCCGGGTGCACCCTTCAAGATCAGACACAAGATATACATTGTTTAATTTTGCTGGTTCTGCATCAAAGTTAAATGGTCTGATATTTGCATTTAAAACCGGCATGATTTTAGATGAACCAGGAGCAATAAAAATTCATCCTAGTAGTTTAAAATGTGAATCTTTATTTACTTAGAACAACATTAAATAGCAAACATAAAACACTATACGTCAAGATAGCGAGGCCATAGAAGAAAGACAAAGATTCATGCATACCTTTAATGACACTATGTTTTTATGGGTTTTAGAGAAGTAACTCCACAATTAATATTTGTTCTGGATCCTATAAATTACATAGTTAAATTACATGGTGTTAAATCCTGAAATTACGTTTTAATGTTATGAGCTGCCTTGATATCTAGTAAAACTGGGAGTGACTCAATTGTTTTAACTTAAATGAGTTCTCTTCCCTATTCTGCTCCAATGGATAAGGTCCCAAACAACCCCGCCAAAGCACGGGGCCGGACACCGTTCCTGCTTATCCCTGAGTAGATTTCCCTGCCAGTCTGTGGACTTATTCACACAAGCCAATCACATCTTCCTGCAGGAACCAGGGAGCGTTCTTCCTCTAGTACTGCAAAGCCTGCCCTCCACAGCCCCTGTTCACTCCGTTCCCAAGTACAATTCTTATGGGACATGCATGGCACGCAATATCTTCTACTCAGCTGTGCATGCGACTCTTAAACTGTTGTTATCTCATGTTCCTAGTGTCCACTGTCATGCGCTCATTCATGCTTTATAACATTAGTCTAGAAATCCCTCCCTCACAAGTGGAGCAAAGAAGTGCCAAGCACAACTGCCTGCTTCTGGTGTACAACAGAAATCATCTTTCAGCTTAGCTTCTAGTCACTGACCGTGTTAGTTATCTATTGCAGTCTAACAAATTAGCTCCAAATCTAGTGGTTTGAAACAACAAATGTTTTTTAACTCCCAGGGTCTGTGCTCAAGAACCTGGGTGTGGATTAGTTGTGTAACTCTGGTTGAAGATTTTTCAAAAGTTTGTAGTCAAACTACTGTCCAGGACTGAGAACTCGTCTGGGGTTCAGCATGGGTGGATCCACTTCCAAATCCTCTCACATGGCTAGGGACTGGCTTTATCCCCCGCAGCACGTTTCTCAGTGCCTCTCCCTCCCCAGGGCTGCCTCAGGTAAGGGCAACCTGGTTCTCCTAGGGCAAGAAACCTGAGAGAACAAGAGAGGGGGAAAAATCCGAGATTGAAGGTGAAGTCCTTTAAAATCGAACCTCAGAAGTGACATCCTATCATCTATACAGTATATTTGTAAGAAGCAAGTTGCTAAATCCAGCTCACACTCACATGGCGGGAACTGTGTATATTAGGAGGTTAGGATCACTGGGGGCCATGTCAGTGGCTACTTACCACAGTCACCTCCCCGGTTCCCAATGATTCACGTCTCTCCTACAGGCAAAATATACTCTCTCCCTTCTAAGGTTTCTGGGCTAGTTTCCTATGGCTGCTGTAACAAAATACTACAAAATGGACGTCTTAAAACAACATAAATGCATTATTTTGTAGTTAGGCAGACAAGAAGTCTGAGTCAAGGTGTTGGCAGGGCCATGTTCCCTCTAATGCTTCTAGAGGAATATCCCTCCTTTCCTCTCCTACTTTCCGGTAGCCTGAGATGTTCCTTGGTTATGACAGCATAACTCTTACTGCCCCCATGGCTGTCTTCTCTTTGTGTGTCTCCTTGTTTTCACATGCATTTTCCTCTCCGTGTTTCTTTTCTTCTTATAAAGACGCCACTCAGACTGGATCAGGTGCCCACCCTGTCCCAGTCTAACCTCATCTTAACTCATTACGTTTATAATAAGATCACATTCTGAGGTACTACGGGTACAACATATCTCTAGGAAATACCTTCAACCAATAAGATATCCAAATATACTTTAATATTATGAAAAACAGTTTTCTTATTTTAAAAGCTTTTTTACATTTGTTTTATGTAAATTAACACATTTTACTAAATCCAACGGATAAAAATAAGGAAATATATAATAAATGTATAACTTATGAACAAACTAATAATGTAACGCCAATCAATGACAAATACATTCCAGAAGAGTTCCTGAAACTTACATGTAGATGTACCCTATATCAATATCTGGCAATCCATAATAGAAGGGAGGAATACTAACATAAACACATTCATAGTTGACTGAGAGAAAGTGGATGTTAATTCTTATACACAAATTCACACTTGACTTTTATTGAGAAAGAAGCTTTTAAAAGATAGAAATAAACGTTTACATATGCAGTAAGCCAATTTATTTAGGTTTTGTTTCAGCTAAGACTGTGTTCTGATTTAGGTAACAGAAAATCTAACCTGCAATAGCTTAAAAAACAAGTATTCTTTTTCCTCACATAACACAAAATCTAGGAGTTAACATAATTTGCATAAATTCAGCCTATCAAAGATGCCAGACTGGGTCTCGCACGGCATTGTCCCATACAAAGCTTTTAGGAATAAATGGCTTTATTCTGCACGCTTGTTACTTTTGTTCACAAGACAACTTTTCTGCTGCAAAATATACATTCATTTTCAAGACAGAATGACAGAGAAAAGAGGGCAGTGCCATGTATGTCTGCTTTGTTTTTGGAGGACAAGCAAAAGAAAGACACACTTTCTAAAAAGCTCTCACTGAAAAATAGGTATGTCTCAGGGGCCAGAGTGAGTCACATGGTCACTAGACTCACTGAACTGAAGTGGCAAATGGCCACCTTCATCACCGTAGAGATCAGTATTCAGTGAAAGTGTTGATTTCACTAACTCATTCTCCAATATTTAAAACAAATTTATTTCAATACAAAATGAAGTAAAGAATAAAAACAAACAAACAAAAAAATCTGTAATTCAAAAAAGTGACTTTTTGACATATTAAGCAATTCGTACTAATGCAAATGTCATCAGTGGTTCACCTTGCGTGATAGAAAGAAGGCACTGTTTTCTAGTCCCAATATCTTGTACAATACTTTCCTGTAAGGAATATCTAGGTTCTATCACATCCCTAGAAAAATCTCAGACATTAGCCCTGAGGAGAACCTCGATGAGAGACAAAAGATGTTCAAATAAAGCTCCGACCTTCTTTGGCAAAGGAGAAAAATTGAGAATTTATTTTTGGCATATTATTGGGTCCAGGAAGAAAGTGGTGTCATGGGACACTAAGTCCCCATGAGGCAGACAACCCATCAATATTTCAAGTTTAGAATGTGACTGAAGTTCAACAAGACAGAGTGACTGAGGATGATTTAGTCTCTCTCTCTCTTTTTGTTTTTTTTGAGAGAGAGATTAAGCATGTTTTCTTTTGGAATAGCAAGATTTAAATTGTATTACGCAGGATGATGTTATTGCTGTACATTTTTAAAGATTTGAGTTCCTGAATAGTTTAATTGGCTAGAGTGGCTTTGATTGATTGGTACTCTGTCCCCTATCCATCTTGCATCTAGTGAACTCCCCGTCACATAGAGGATGAAAATCTGAAAACTTCTTATCTTGGGTTGTTTGCAATTGGCATGCTTGGTACTAAATTGGGTTTTATCACTAAGAAGCAGCGACTAAAGTTTGAGATGACAGAACTGTCAATTTTCTGTTGCTTTTTCCTATGTCTGCAGGACATTGGATGGATTCACTTATTCCCTATTCATACATGTCCAGGGGTAATTGCAGTTGTGGTGGTGGTGACGTGTTATACAATGACATCCTCATCTTTGGAGAGCAACTGCACAATGGTATGAATTTTTTTCACAAGAGTTCTAGTGACAGCCTCTGGGGAATATTCCTCCAAGGCTTTCAATAATTTTATAACCACTGAGTTCTCATATTAGATGTCTTTTGCTCCTTAATATTCTTTGGATGGTTTAGGTTTCAGTCACTGAATCCTGACGGATCCAGTTTAAGTATGTGTGTTGACATTATGGTCAAAACAACTGCAGAATGTAAACAGAATGTATATTTTTCGAGGCAATGAATGTGAGAAAACAAAATGACAAACTGCTCAATTGAAAAGAAGACAAGAAAAGAAAGGAAATATAAGAAACGGTACAAATAGGAAGTTCAAAATTTGAGTATACAGAAAGGTCTAAATGCAATACTATTTAAAATAATGGTAAATACACAGAATTCTAGATTTACTAAATTTACATTAACAGAATAGACTAAGGAAAATCCAACTACATGCTGTTTACAAAAAAAAACTAAATATAATTTAAAATATGTGTCACTAAAATATGAGCAAAATATGTCACATAAACACCAACCAAATGAAAATTCTTATAGCTGATCCTTTATGCTGTAACATATATTCAATATATATAAATCAAAAGTTGATAGAAATACATGAATAAATTAAGAAATATATAAATATATCGAGCGATTTGAAGATAACTTTCATACCTAATTAACTCCTCGGACACACATATTAGCATATGCACAAAAACATCCATAAGCAGCATTTACAATCAAAGAACATAATTGACACAATAAATTTAATGGACTCCAAGTTGATGCCTGAAACTTCGGATAATGCCAAACCTTAAATATAGAATGATTTTTCTTACACATATTATATATACCGATGATAAAATTTAATTTAAAAAGTAGGCACAGTGAGGGATCAACAAGAACTGATAATAAATTACAATTATAACAATATACTGTAATAAAAGTTACGTGAATGTGGTTTCTATCTCAAATTATCTTGCTTCACAAATATATTTTTTTTAATACCGTAGATCTTACTAACCTGCGTATATGGCTTTTTTTCCCCTTATTAAATCAAGAGCTTGCACCTTTTCACTTAAAGGTAGCATTTTACCACTTTTCTTTGGCCTATCTGAATTGCCAGCATTACTAATCTTGCACTTTAGGGGCATTCAGTAAAACAAGGGTGACTTGAACACAAGCACTGCCATACCATGATGGTCCATCTAATAATTGAGGTGGCTAAGTGAGTGATGGGGGGTATTGTATACAGTGTGATGAACAAAGGGGTGGTTCACATCCTGGGCAGCATGTGTTGGAGTGGGACAGCATGAGATTTAATCACACTACTCAGAATGGCCTGTAATTTAACTTATGAATTGTTAATTTCTGGAATTTTCCATTTAATATTTTTCTACCAGGGCTTACTGCAGGTAACTGAACCTGTGGAAAGTGAAACTTTGTGTGTGTGTGTGTGTGGGGGGGGTTGCTACCATTGTTTCATAGTAAATTTTGAAATTGGGAAGTTTGAGTCCTCCTACTTTATTCTTCTTTTTCAGGATTGATTTGGCTATGCTGGGTCCCTTGCAATTCTGAATGGATTTTAGAATCAGCTTGTCAATTGCTGCACAAAGAATTAGCTGGGATTCTTAGAAAGATTCCTGTTGAATTTGTTGATTAGGTTGTGTAAGGCTTGAGGCGAGATAATGAAGCTAAGAGAGTCAGGCAGGTTGAGAAAAGTGAGGGCTTTATTCTGCGCTCCCGGGCGAGGTGCAGCGGTCCGCAGACGGGGCCGGTGAAGTGGCTCCCAGGGCAGAGGAGGGAGGCAGATATGCGATTTGGGGGAGGGGGTTGGCTGAGTGAGGTGGCAGATGAGCAAGCCCGCACCCCCAGTGCAGATAGGGCCCCAGTGGCTGTGTCTGGAGTTGTTTATTGCACCAAGGTCTGCTGCCTCTTCTGGGAAATGCCAGGGGCCCCAGTTTCCATCATGCGAGGAGGGGTCTGACTTGGCAGAGGGGTATGACTTTGCTCCCGGCCTCTTTGACCATGCCCGTATCTGACCTAATAGGTTGAGGAATATGGCCATGTTAACAGTGTTCAGACCAAAATCGTGGAATATTTTCGCAATTAGGTTGTCTTTAATTTATTTGCATCAGTTTTGCAGTTTTTAGAGAATAAGTTTGGCTCTTATTTTGTTAAATATATTCCTAAGTATTCTATTATTTTTGATGCTGTTGCAAATTGAGTTGAAGTATGCAGAAATGCAATTGATTTTTATATATTGATCTTGAATCCTGCAAATCTGCTGACTTATACATGCAAATACAGCTGGGCCTTGGTCAGAGTTGTTTCCTTATAACTTGCATGAGTTGTGGCAGGAATGCACCTCTTGTTTATAGCAGTCAGCCTATGGTAAAATTGGTTTCCTTATATGTGGTTTCACTTAAAGCGTAAAACTTACCCATGATGTTAAGTGAGGACTTACTGTAGTTCTTAAGCGGAATTCTCATAATGTCGTATACTACAGGTTATGTAATCTGTGAATAGAGAGCATTTTGCTTCTGTCTTTCCAATATGAATGGCTTTTATTTCCATGTCTTACCTAATTGCTCTGGATAAAATATTCAGTACAATATTGAATAGAACTGGCCACAGTTGTCATCGTTTCGAGTTCACTGTCTTAGGAAGAAAGCATCCAGGCTTCCACTCTTAAATATTATGCAAGTTATAGCTGTTCTATAGATGCTCTTTTCAGGTTTAGAGAATTATCTCACATGCTTAGTTGGTTGAGGTATTTTTGTTGTTGTTGTTGTTGATTGTTTTTGTTTTTTGTTTGTTTTGTTTTTCATGAAATGGCATTATATTTTGTTAAATGCTTTTACTGAAGTTGTAGCAATGATCATGATAGTGTTTTTTGTTTAATTAATATGATGTGTTACATTAAGTGATGTTTGAGTTTTAAATCAACTTTGTATTTCAGGGATATCTCACATGGTCATGGAATATGCTTTTTTTCTGTATTTTGCTGAATATGATTTGCTAGTATTTTGCTGAGGATTTTTACATCCACTTTCATAAGAAATATTAGCCTTTAGGTATATTTTCTTTTGATGTGTTTGGTTTGGAATCAGTGTAACACTGGTCTCATAAAATGAGTTGAGATACGTTCCCTCGTCTACCTTTTGGAATAGTTTGTGAAGAATTGGCATTAATTCTTTAACCTTTGGTAGAATTCAGTAGTGAGAACTTCTGGGCATTTCTTTATGACTCATTTTTCGTTACCTATTCATATCTTTACTTAATCGGTTTATTTCTTCTTGAGTCAACTTTGTTAGTTTGTGTCTGTCTAGGAATTATTATTTCATCAAGTTATCTTATTTGTTGGTGTACAGTTTTTCATAGTATTCCTTTATTATCTTTTTATTTCTGTAAGGTAATGCCCCCTTTTTTGATTATGATTCTAGAATTGAGTCTTCTCTCTTTTTCTCTTGATCAATATAGCTAAATGTTTATCAATTTTGCTGACATTTTTATTGATTTTTCTCTATTATTTTTCTCTTCTCTCTTACACTAATTTCTGCCCTAATATATATTATTTCCTTCACAATTTCTTTAGGTTTAGTTTGTTCCTCTCTTTTCAGCATTTGAGGATGAAAGGTTAGATTATTTACTTGAGATATTTCTTTTTCTTAATATACATATTTTATAGCTGTATATTTTCCTCTAAGTACTGTTTTAGATGCATCAGAAAACTTTATTTATTTTGTCTTTATTTTTATTCATTTCAAAATATTTTTTATTTTTAGGATTTCCTTTGTGATTTATATTTTGACCGATTAGTATATATTAGTGTGTTGTTCTGCTGCTAGTTCTGCTTTTATTCCATATTGTCAGAAAACATAATTTGTGTTATTTCTTTTCTTTTAAATTTATTTTAATTTTTTTATGGCCTAGCACAATGTCTATCCTAGAGAATGTTCCTTGGGTACCTGAAATGAATGTCTAACCTGCTATTGATGTATTGTTATTGTTATTGGCTTATTTGTGTGTTCAGTACATGTTTGCATTACTTTCCTGAAGCCTATGTTTCCTCCCCCACTGTTAAGCCTCTATTGTTACTCCCCAAGGAGGTGCAGCTTTGCATGTAACTACAGTCACCATAGGATGACAATGGTTTTGGTCGTGAATTTTTGATCTCTGAACTCCAACCCGAACTCAAACTCAAACGCGGACAATCCGAACCTGTAGGAAACCGTGCTGAAGTGCTAGCAGGTGTTGCTTTGTGAAATGTTGAACCTTTGACTTCCTTGAGTGGTTTGTGCCCCCAGCAAGGCAAAACTTGCTACTCTGAGAACACAGAACCAGACAAGGTCAGGAAGTGTGGAGCTGGACAAAAAACAAGCCCTTGTGTATCCAAACATTGTAACTACTAGATTGCAGACAGTTCTGTTACTTTTTGATGCCCAGAGGATACAAGCTGCAAAAATAAATTTGGGCTGAGGCATTCTACTTAGAACTCCAGCAGTCTACTTAGAACTGCGGCAGTCTACTTAGAATTGCCTGCCCTCCCGATCCCATCTTTGTCTCTCTTCTTTTCTCTCAATCCTCACTCCCCACTTCAGGGACTGTTCCTCTCGTGGGCAGGCACCGACAAGTGGCGCCCGAACAGGGACCTGAATACTGGGGATAAAGTGAAGGACACCGCACGGAGCTGAGACGCGTCGCATAAGGTAAGGGGTTCGGTGAGACACCACGGTCAGGAGTAAAAAATCATGGGACAGGGTAACAGCAGAATGTCTTTTACTCAAATGTTAAAAAGTGTGCTAAACGGACTGGACCCCCAGGATGAGGAGGGCCTAGATGGGGAGGGGCCAGTGAGGGTGGTAGACGGTGCAGGGACAAGACAGCAGAGTGGGGCTGAGAGGATGGCAGAGGGGCCGGACGAGGCCCGAGGCCACCGTCCCGGGCGGGGCAAAGGTGGAGGAGACCAAGAGCCCGTCACTTCTCTGACGGGCCCTCCTGCCGCCACCCCGCATCCCTGGGACGAGCCGCGGGCCTCGCCTCCACTAAGGCCACCGCCCAGGAGTGCGAGCCACAGTGCGAGCCTGTGAAGCGCGGGGATGCGATATCCAGCTCCAGGGCAGGGCTGCCCGAGCCGGTCGGCTGCAAGTCGCCGGAGGCCGTGGCGCCCCGGGAGAAACCCGCGCAGCTGAGCGCCCGCGAGGACTCCCGGCAGGTGCACGCGTGGTTGTGGCAGTCTTATTGCGGCCACTCACCTGGCACAGCGGCCTGGCCGCCTTCCCAGCTTACTGTGGCCCCGCAACAATGCTATGGGGCGCTGCCGCAGTTGGTCCCCCTACCAGGGAAATCCATTCAGGAACTCTTCCCAGCAACCCCAGGCAGCGCAGGATTGGACCTCAGTAGCGCCGCCTACACAGAACTAACACCTGAGATGGGAATGCGAGCTATTCCTACAGGGGTCTTTGGGCCTCTGCCTCCACAGACTGTGGGACTAATCCTAGGAAGGAGTAGTATTACCATGACAGGGCTATTGGCTGCTCCGGGAGTGTGGATATGGATTATACAGGAGAGATCAGGATTATGACACATTCGCCTGGAGGCACTTCAGTGATGGATAAGGGCCAACGCACAGCACAGTCATTGTTAATTCCACGTGTCAAAGCGGGTAACACAGCAGGCCATAAATCCCGAGGCGACGCGGGCCTTGGTTCATCAGATGCTTATTGGGCCCAGGCCATTCACCACCAGGCCGGAATTACCACTATCCATTAATGGCCGTTCCTTCATGGGCCTTTTAGACACGGGGCCGATGTCTCTGTTTTAACTGCAGATCAGTGGCCTAGCCACTGGCCAAAGCAGCAAACACTAACCCAGTTACAAGGCATAGGACAATCTCAGTCACCAGAACAGAGCAGTGATATATTGTTGTGGAAAGATCAAGAGGGACATGAAGGATCCTTTCAACCATACATAGTGGCAGGATTGCCTGTCAATCTATGGGGCAGACGTGTCATGAGTCAGATGGGAGGTTACCTGTACAGCCCTAATCAACAGGTCACTATGATGATGTTCGATCAGGGACATCTGCCTAGAGATGGCTCAGGTCCCTCTGGACAAGGGAGAAAAGAGCCTATCTTTCCCTCGCCCTTACCACAAAGAGCTGGCTTGGGATATTTTTAACGGGGGTCACTACTCCTCCTGTACCCCATGCAGATGCTATCACTTGGAAAAGCGACACACCTGTTTGGGTAGAACAGTGGCCCCTGTCATCAGAAAAGATACAGGCTGCAAGGTTGCTGGAACAGGAGCAACTCGATAAGGGACATACAGCACTTTCTAACTCTCCATGGAACTCTCCCATATTTGTAATTAAGAAAAAATCAGGTAAATGGAGGTTGTTACAAGATTGGAGAAAAATAAATGAGACTATGGAGCTCATGGGGGCTTTACAACCGGGATTGCCTAATCCTTCTGCTATACCCCAAAACACATATAAGAGAATCCTGGCTTTAAAAGATTGTTTTTATACCATACCATTGTGCCCCAAGGACTGTAAAAGGTTTGCTTTAAGTAACTTACAAAAACCTATGAAAAGATATCAATGGCTGGTGCTGCCTCAAGGTATGGCTAATAGCCCTACTCTATGTCAAGAATGTGTGGCAGCAGCGTTAGAGTCTACCCCGTCTCCCCACATACAATCCTTAATCACACTCTTTGTTCTAAATTTTTTAAACCTGGATGCGCGTGGCAGATCTGCCGCAGATCGCTTCTGGCATCCTAACACTCAACAAGATTATGCCCAAGTGAGATGGCAGGATCCAGTTACTAACCAGTGGCATGGGCCAGACCCAGTCCTAATTTGGGGACGAGGGCATGTTTGTGTTTATTCACAGGACAATGGAGGTGCGCGGTGGCTGCCTGAGAGGTTGGTGTGGCTTGCTGATGAGCGTCTTCGAGATCCTGCTGGTTGCGCAGATGCCTCAGCATACTGGGCATATGTTCCTGACCCTCCCATGCTACACCCCACTGTGTGGAACAGGCCTGAAATCATTGGTGGGACAAATGACACTAGGCTATTAGGACATCCATTCGCTCCTGCCGTCCTACAAGCTGTTGGATTCAATCATAGCGGCTTGGGCATAGGACTCCTCATATGCTTCGCGATAATGTCAACGTTACTGGATGTTTCCGTGTGGGCAGCCAGACAATTCACGGAGACAACCTAGGACAGAGTGTCACATTCCATCAGCCAGCAGGATGGAAAAACATCAGGGATAAAAACCCACCTCCACCACAAGCCCATGATCCTTGCAGTGAGGAGAACAGAAAAAATAGCAGATCCATCCTTTGGAGACAATGTTATAAAGAACCCGGGGAATATAGTGTCCCTGGGTTTAATCAAGCTGTTATAGATGGCCCAGAGGCCATGACACAGGTGCTGATGTCCAACACGGGACTAAGACTGGAGTGGTTGTGGGATTATGGTATACCTCCCGGCCCCAAAGACATATTTGGAAACTAGTGGGAGCAATGGATACAGTGACTATGAGTATGGACGAGGGACGAGGCAAGGTAGAAGGCAATACCACTGCTTGTGTCAAGGCTCCATATGTGCTTATGATTGGAAATTTTAACATCACCCATATTGACAGGGTCCAGTTTAATGTATCTTGTATACAGTGTAACCTAAGTAATAGCATCAATTGGTCAAATGACAAAAGTAGAGCTGTAGTTCTCCACCGACCCTCTTTCATTATGGTACCTGTTAACATTTCAGGTCCTTGGTACTCGGACCTCAGAGGAGAATTCCCCTCCTTTCTAGCTCTGTTCCATTTGCTACTGCCTTTTGTAATAATCTTTGTTGGTGTTCCTCTATTCATGTGGTTTACTCCGTTGCTCACAAAGGTAATACTCAAGGGCTTCATCGATCTCCAAACAAAGGTTCATGAGTTGAGATTATCTGCCCAGGTTCACCGTGTCACTGACACCCGTGTATAAAGCCCCTACAATGGGTCGGCAGCCAAAGACGGGTTAGGATTTGGTAAGAATGTACATAACCTAAGACAGGAAACGTTCGCTAGAGGGATGGTCTCCTATGACGGGTAAATGGACATATCTGTACCAACCACCTAAGCCAGGCGCAACCCTTGTGTTAATTTTATATAAAAAAGGGGGACCTGTGGGAAACCATGCTGAAGTGCTAGCAGGTGTTGTTTTGTGAAATGTTGAACCTTTGACTTCCTTGAGTGGTTTGTGCTCCCAGCAAGGCAAAACTTGCTACTCTGAGAACACAGAACCAGACTAGGTCAGGAAGTGTGGAGCTGGCCAAAAAACAGGCCCTTGTGTATTACCTTTATTGTAACTACTAGATCGCAGACAGTTCTGTTACTTTTTGATGCCCAGAGTATATAAGCTGCAAAAATAAACTTGGGCTGAGGCATTCTACTTAGAACTGCGGCAGTCTACTTAGAATTGCCTGCCCTCCTGATCCCATCTTTGTCTCTCTTCTTTTTTCTCAATCCTCACTCCCCACTTCAGGGACTGTTCGTCTCGTCGGCAGGCACCGACAGTTAGTGTAGCCACAGCAGTTATATTAGTGGCCAGTGGCTCACTGGTTACAGCTGACGGCCAACTAGCCACAGCTGACGGCCATCCAACCACAGTTGATGGCCATCTACTACCTGAGCCAGCACCCCTCCACGTGAGGCCGAGAGCCTGGAAACTGCTCTCTGGGGCTCTGTCGTGCGGGGTACCCTGCTCGCTGCGCCATTTGTCGTGCTGGGTCTCAGCTCCCACTCCCCGCCCAAGAACGCAGGACATGGTAAGGCCAAAAAGGAACACCCACGGAGCCATAGATAGGGGAGTCAAACCAATATATTCTCGCTGGCGGCTGGGCTGGAGACACAGGAAGTAGGATCTACATAATCTGCCTAACAGCAGTCCGCGCTTGCCAGCCACCATCTTCTTGCTAGCCCCCATTCCTTTTTGCTAGCATAGCCACAGCCGTTGTATTAGTGGCCAATGGCTTACAGGTTACAGCTGACGGCCAACTAGCCACAGCTGCTGGCATCTGATCACAGTTTATGGCCATTTACTACCCGAGCCAGCACCTTTCTATGTGAGGCCGAGAGCCTGGAAACTGTTTTTTGGGGTTTTGTCCCCACACTCCACCCCTACAGGTTCTCGCCTCACAATCTACGCGACAAGTGTCTTCCGCGAGGGTCCCTGTGCGAGGAGCCTGGAGGTGAATGCAATATCCTGGACACAGCCAGGCTCTCTGAGCACAGCCAGGGTTTCTCAGGGCACCACCAGTACTTCTGGGCACAGCCAGACTTCCTGGGCTTCTTAAGGTACCACCAGTCTCCCCGGGCACAGCCAGGGTTTCTCAGGGCACCACCCCAGTACTTCTGGGCACAGCCAGACATCCTGGGCTTCTTAGGGTACCACCTGTTTCCCCGGGCACAGCCAGCTTTTCTCAGGGCACTGCCACTCTCTCTGGGCACAGCCAGACTTCCTGGACACAGCCAGGGCCTCTCAGGGCACTGCCACTCTCTCTGGGCACAGCCAGACTTCCTGGACACAGCCAGGGCTCACAGGGCACTGCCACTCTCTCTGGACACAGCCAGACTTCCTGGACACAGCCAGACTTCCTGGACACAGCCAGGGCCTCAGGGCACCGCCACTCTCTCTGGGCACAGCCAGACTTCCTGGACACAGCCAGGGCTCTCAGGGCACTGCCACTCTCTCTCTGGGCCTCTCGGGGTACTGTGCTGGAACAACAGTGGCTCACATCAAGGTGCTTACATATTATCAATGGTGGCCAGTCAAGACACAAAAGCAAACATCCGCCAGTCCCACTACATGATGGTATGTTCCCAAACAGTCAAGCGTCCATTAAATTAGGGATAGAAGGCAATTCCTCATAGTCCATAGTCATTCGCCAGGGCTGTCCTGGGGGTGAGGGATGACCTTGACTTCACCCTCATCTCACAATGAGGACTCAGCAAGCGTTTCCTCCTGGGACAAGTCCCGCATCCAGGCTGCGTCAGCAAGCAGTTCCCAGCCCACAGGGCCACAACAACCTTCGCTTTCTCCACTTTCTCCGGCCTCTGCTGGTTGGGGAACCATCCACATCTTCCCACCGCTCCACGGAAATCGAGCTCTCTGGCAGCTGCTCCTCCTGGTCTTCCTCAGACTGAGCTTTCATACGCACAAACTGCTCCACTGCCCTTCGGAGAGCTTTGGCCAGCACCGTATCCTGCCGACTACGCCATGTGTCACGCAGGGGACCCTGCTCACTGCGCCATTTGTCGTGCAGGGTCTCAGCTACCGCTCCCCGCCCAAGAACGCAGGACACGGTAAGGCCAAAAAGGAACACCCACGGAGCCATAGATAGGGGAGTCAAACCAATATATTCTCGCTGGCGGCTGGGCTGGAGACACAGGAAGTAGGATCTACATAATCTGCCTAACAGCAGTCCGCGCTTGCCAGCCACCATCTTCTTGCTAGCCCTCATTCCTTTTTGCTAGCATAGCCACAGCCGTTATATTAGTGGCCAATGGCTTACGGGTTACAGCTGACGGCCAACTAGCCACAGCTGCTGGCATCTGATCACAGTTTATGGCCATTTACTACCCGAGCCAGCACCTTTCTATGTGAGGCCGAGAGCCTGGAAACTGTTTTTTGGGGTTTTGTCCCCACAGGCTCTGTCCCCACAACATATGATACAAAAATATTTTCCTGTAATAAGGATTTCACATGCCATATATTTTGGGATACAATTAACATGTTGTTTAAACAGCCCAGTAAATACACTTGTACTATTTATATTTTAGAGCTTATACTTTTTTTTCAAATCGTAGACGATTTCTAGTTTTATATTCTCAAGTAGATTATCAATAGGTGATAGAGGAACTTTTCGATTGAATTTAGATTCATATTCAGCAGGAGCTGGAAAGAAAAAGACAGAATTATGTTCTTTAAAATACAACTAAGTATAAGTGTTAAGAAGAATGAGAAAACCTCTAGATGAGGCCACAGCTCACAACAGGAGATCATATTCAATACAGTTTGCCCACGGCTGCACACTGACTTGACTGCTATTGTGGCCAAGTATCAGAGCTTCTGGTTGTCTCATCCTTCATTCATTTATAAACAAGGTCGTACGACAAGCACTGAAGTTACAAGACGAAGATGACACGGTCCAGCCCTGACCCATCATCTACTATAAGCTGAAGGAACAGATGAACAGGCAATTTCCATTCAGAGGCCCCTATACCATACAAATGCACAACAGGACGCGAGTGGGACCCACAAAAGGGACATCCCAGTGTTGATTGTCTGCTCTCTGGTGGAGGTGACATGGATGTTGATGCCTGAAGGACAAGGACAGAGGATGCCAGAGAGAGGGAAGACGCAGATGCGAAGACTAGTGTGGGGGAGAACACTACGGAACGAGAAGTAGTCTGGTTTAGCTAAATGCTAGAGCAAAGGGGCAAACGAGGGTTGGTAGCAAGATATAGGCTGAGATGTTTGGTGAGAACTACATTGATTTGGGTGTTTTCATTCCATGCAAAGCAATGTGGAGTTTCTCCTGAGGGTACATGGTAAACTAATGACAAAGTAAATGACTGGAGATTTAAATGTCACCCATCAGGTGACAGCTACAGTGTTTCCTCCAAAAATAAGACTAACCAGAAATTAAGCCCTAATGCGTCTTTTGGAGCTATAATTAATATAAGACCTGGTCTTATTTTCGGGGAAATATGGTAGCTTGGCCCTTCTAGGAGGTACCGTATTTCCCCAAAAATAAGACCGGGACTTATATTCATTTTTGCTCCCAAAGACACATTAGGTATTATTTTCCGGTTAGGTCTTATTTTCGGGGAAACACCATATATGAACAGTAATTGCTTAAGTATCACTAGATAAGTCTTGTTATTGGGCCTCATATCACTGGCAAAAACATAAAAGTTGATGAAGCCCCGTTTTCAACGTGCACGTGGAAAGTTCCATAGGGATGGCAGAAGAAAGGAAGGGGACAGGCCATAAATAAAAAGAGATACATAGACTCTTGAGATATTACTCATATGACCTTGTCTTCACTATGAATGTTTATGCTTTCACCTTTTTTATTTGCTAAGGCCAAGAAAATATTTAATGTAGTATCTATTATCAGAACATGGAAAGGGATGCCATTTAATATTTACATTTTATTCCAGAAATCAATGATATCTAACTTGAATTAATACATTTTGGCAACATACCGTCTTTGTATAGTTCTTTAGTTTTTTTTTCCTGGTACTCCAGCAGCGACTGAAATAAATCAAATCTTATTATAGTATTTAAGGTAAACAAGAGACTTTATTGTAGAAATGATATATCTTATGAAATGTGCTCTTTAAATAATGCCTTTAGAGAATAGACTTAACGTATGATTTATATAAATACAAAAAAGTTTAAAAATGAATAACATAAATTACTGCTTATTTTGATTGTACATAATAGAGACCATCTATATGAGATGCTATTTAGATTAATCTGACCAACAGTGCAATTGATATTGGTCTACCTAAGATACATAATTTCAAAAGAGTGACGTTTGATTTGATTGGTACAATGAAGTTTAAACAAGTCAAGTCATATTTTACACTGAATGCATTACTTTGCAATTTTTAGAAAAATTGTCCTTTATAAATGTTTCTTGTTCTTTGTTTTTACTTTAATGGACTTTTCCTTAAAATGAGCTTTCCATTCTTGCACTTCTAGAAAAGTAATCTCAAGGTGTATTCTAGGCTATTCATTTTTCAGCATAGAACCTTAAAGACATAAAATGATGAAAGTGGTACTGTGCCGTCATGTGAAAATTCTACTGACAGAAACAATAACCAAAACGATTTTGCAGTCTATGACTGAAACATTACCGTATTCGTATGCACAGAAAGATTTCCGAAAAGCTGCTTGAATAAAGTATGACCTAGAGCCAGTTTTCAAATTTACTTTCTCATTTATGACTTTGTAGAGTTAGAAACAAAAAATAATATATAATTTTTAAATGTGACTTTGTTCCTTAGAAATCAGGTCCAATTTTTGAAACACTAAAATAGCTGTAGTTATAGTCTATTTAATTATGAAATGTGTGGGAGTATTTCAAACTATATTACAAGTGTCCCAGTCTAGAGTGGTCTTACTGAAACCTTTCTTCTGAAAGCTATCCTCTCACAAAATGTCCAAAGTAGTGCTTAAAATAATATCCAGAAACTAATAGACACTATGGTGACAACAATGTGACAGCCAATCCTTGTACAAATTTAGGGGGAATGTGGGAAACCGTGCTAAAGTGCTAGCAGGTGTTGTTTTGTGAAATGTTGAACCTTTGACTTCCTTGAGTGGTCTGTGCTCCCAGCAAGGCAGAAGTTCCTACTCTGAGAACACAGAACTAGACAAGGTCAGGAAGTGTGGAGCTGGCCAAAAAACAGGCCCTTGTGTATTACCTTTATTGTAACTACTAGATTGCAGACAGTTCTGTTACTTTTTGATGCCCAGAGTATATAAGCTGCAAAAATAAACTTGGGCTGAGGCATTCTACTTAGATCTGAGGCATTCTACTTAGAACTGCGGCAGTCTACTTAGAATTGCCTGCCCTCCCGATCCCATCTTTGTCTCTCTTCTATTTTTTCTCAATCCTCACTCCCCACTTCAGGGACTGTTCTTCTCATCGGCAGGCACCGACAGGGGAAGACAAATTTGTTTTCCAATATTTGCATAACACTTTTTTTTGTGAATGGCTTGATAGAAAGGGCTTATAATGTGAATAATGTGACAACAACATCACCAGACAGGCCGTGTAAAATCAATAACTAAATACCATAGGAAGGGAGAAGACTTTCATGAAACAGTTTTAAGTTATTGTTAATCAACAATATAAAATGTAAATCACATTTTTACACGACTTGAATTAAGGAACTACCAATGTAGCGTTATTATTATTTTCCCCCAAAACAGCTCTTTTCTTAAATATTTACTTCAGCACTTTCTGTCGTGTTTCCCTGAAAATAAGATGTAGCTGGACCATCAGCTCTAATGCGACTTTTGGAGCAAAAATTAATATAAGACCCGGTCTTATTTTAACATAATATAAGAATGGGTCTTATGTAATATAAAATAATATCAGACCAGGTCTTATACTAATTTTTGCTCCAAAAGACACATTAGAGATGATGGTCCAGCTATGTCTTATTTTCGGGGAAACACGGTATGTTTATTTCTAGGTGAGGAGTGTGTTCAGATGGTGGAAGTAGCTTGAAGTCCAACATTAATAAGGACAACATATCTGCAGTCTTATTATACTTTTCCATTTATCAAATATATAGAAAGGTGAGAAAATTATACACAAAAAAATGTATCAGCAAACTTTAATTCAAAGGATTTCAACTAGAAGGATTTTCTCATTACTGGCAGTTCTCACTAGACTACGTCTCGGAGAAAGCTCAGGTTCCACTGGGGACACCCACGGGATAGCACAGCTTAGGAGTCTGCATCCCTCCTTTAGCTAGGTAGCTCTACACGTCTCTGCTTTGGTTTGTTTTGTGTTAATTGGGGACTACTGAGGAACAGTTTGCTTTTCCCGGATGTCAAATTGTTCTTTTTTTCAATCTAGTTGTGGATGGTGCATCTCACTGGCCAATGTGGGACTTGAACCGGTTACCTTGGTGTTATGGGCACCTCGCTCCAACCACTGAGCCAACAGGCTCCCCACCAGCAGCCCAATTCCAAGCTCAACCCATTGCTTCTCACGGGCCTATGTGGGAATCGAACTGTCAACCTTGGTGTTATGAGCACAGTGCTCCAACCACTGGGCCAACCGGCTGCCCACCATGGTTCATCTCCAAGTTCAAGCCATTGTTTTCAATCTAGCGGTGGAGGGCGCAGTTCACTGGCTCATGTGGGAATCGAACCCACAACCTTGTTGTTAAGAACTTGCACTCTAACCAACTGAGGCAACTGGCCACCCTTGGTCTCTGTTTTTATATACCGTGTTTCCCCGAAAATAAGACCTAGCTAGACAATCAGCTCTAATGCATTTTGGAACAAAAATTAATTAAGACCCGGTCTTATTTTACTATGATATAAGACCGCGTATGATATATGATATGATGTGACGTGACGTGACCGGATCTTACATTGATTTTTGTTCCAAAAGACACATTAGAGCTGATTGTCCGGCTAGGTCTTATTTTTGGGTAAACAGAGTCATTAAACAAAAAAAATTTTCTCAAAGAACGGTACTATTCTTTGATAAAAAGAATATTTTTCAGGTCTGAAAGTCACTGATTTAGTGAAAGTCCCTAATTTTGCATAAGAGGCAACCAAGACTCACAGAGATTATATAGGTCACCTGAGGTCACCAAACCAAGGAGCTGCGGGCCAGGAATGGGATAAGTCTCCCTATTGAGGCTAGCCTGCTATGCCAGCTACTACCTCATATTCCGGAAAATTCCATCAATTTCTGAGTACAACTCAAAAGAAAATGAATATGCAAAACTTTGTCATGTAGCTCAATAATGTTAAAGCATGAGAAACAAAATAGTAGCTTTCTAACTCAAGTATTATCTTTAAAGTCATTATTAAAAATAAAGACAGATTAATATCACAAGTCCTATTAACAGTAGTCAAACACACTCAATTTATAAAGCATAAACATTTCTAAACACAGAAAAGGGAACTTGAAGGAGAAAATCATGAGTTAAAGAAAGCAAACTCAAGTTGAGGAAATTCTTCCTTAAAATGACTTGTCTTTTCCTCAGAATCAAATTTGGCTGAACAATATAAACCAACACAGGTATTATTCATGGTGGGGGTTAAGTATAGCGAAATTGGAAACACAAAACAGATTTCTCTTTACCATCTAGTGCACTTGTGTCCAACCTCACATCATCACAATTACATCATAAGTCTTTCCAGTGTTCCCTAGTGATTTGGGACACTTATCTCTGGATCTTGACAGAGTGGGGCTTTTCCATCTCTTATTCAGCCTTGCATGATTGGGCAACCCAACGCCTCACAAGGGAACAACGTTGGCCTTGGAATGAGGGCATTGACTTTAACATAAACAATTTTCCAATTTATGAGGAAATACTGAAAACTAAACACCTCTTTCCTACCAAAAAATAATTAAAGGAAAAATGTCCACAAGCATATTCTCTCTCATTGCTTCTGCCTTTACACTCTTTCATCTTCTGATTTCTGTGGTGAAACCACTGAGAACATTTTAATTGTGCATCATGCTTAAGAATTTACAGAAGGGTTGGCCATTCACTTTCTTTTTGTACCCAGTCCTTCCTCCAGGTTCACCACTTTGAAGGACTTGGACTCCATTTAGCCGAAGGGCTGTCCGAAAATCCTTGGCTTTGTTCTCCTATGATTTATTAAGGGGAAGCTAAATGAAAACACAAGGTTGGAGCCCCATTTAGCACAGGCCTGTGCTATGTTTCTCTGCATTAAGAAGGCCACAGTTGTTAGATGGGTGGGGGGGAGGGGGTTGGAGATGGGGGGAAGGGTGAAGGGATTGGGGGGCGGTTGGTGACCACAGGATGGCCTCAGGGTCTTTTGAGAATTACTTTGGGGAACTTACTCAATAGTGTTTGGGGATTTTGTTGGGTGTCCGATGGACATGTGTCCTGTTTGGGAGACCACCTCAGGGATGCGGTGGATGCTTGGTCATGGCATTGTACACCAGAGACTGGACATTAATGAATGCCAACTATAATTTTATGTGTATAATGTGATGGCTCGGTGTGAGGTCGGGGTGGTGGTGGATGGGGGGAGGGGGGTTCACGTTGTGAGGGATGTAAAAATAAAATAAAACTAAAAAAAAAAAAAAAGGACGCCACAAAACACCATCAAAACCACAAACCACCCTGCATTGATCAAAATGGATATTCTTTGGAATGATGTAAACATCATGTCAAGAGAGACAACCCCTTTCTATCTCCACGATATCTACAACTCATCGGGCATCTATAGCCCAAGAAAGGATCTTCTGCTCAACACACTACGATTCCTTAAAAGACCACGCATCTGTAAAAGGGAAGGAGGGTGCACTGGATGTGAAAGGGAGGCAGGATGGAGGAAAGCACAGGGACAGCCCACAGCTGCAGTTCCAGGGGGACAAGGCTGAGCCTGAAGCCCCAGCAAAGGCAGTGGCGGTGGAGGGGACGGGGTGCAGCTCCCACATCACTGCCCAGGGGAGGCTAAGCGGGGCAGCAGCAGCATCCCCCCACCCCTCTCCAGATGCAGCAGTGCTGGCACCACCAGGGACCAGTAGCAGCAGCAGAAACAATTCTCCAGTCTCACGACCACACACAGTGCTACCAGTAGACATAGGGAACCAGGTAGCAGCGCAGCGGGCTCAAGAACACGCTCCCCTCAACCACCCACTTCCCCCACCTGCGTGGTGGTGGTGACCAGAGACCCTGGAGACCTGGATACAGTTGCAACACCCATCTCCCTGGTCACCCAGGCTTGGACTCCCACCCCCACAGCTAAGCCCCCGCCCCTGGACCTCCCATACTCAAGGAGCACCTGTGGGAGAAAACAGAAACTATACTCTTGTACCATCTACTAAAAACAAAAGAAAGACCCCTAATTATATACCTGTTTAATTGTTCAAATCGAAATGTACCTACATAAGAAAGTATTCACTACTTCAAATGGGCCTGTAGAGGAACAAGCCACTCAGCAGCATGAAGAAGCAATGTGACATGGTTAACACTGAGAGAAGATGACACTTCTCCAGAAACCAAGTCAAAGTTACGGAAGATTGTGATCTCTGTGACCGAGATTTCAAAACAGCAGTCATGCTCTCTGCTCATCACACAGGGCAGCTAAGAGACTTGTAGGAGGATGACTTGAAGGTGGGCAAACTGGGCGAGCAGGGGAAGTGGGAAGGGAGACGTGGCCCGCATCCATGGCTGCGGAGATGCAGGTGGTGCCAGGACAGAACAGAGACCACAGGAGCCAGGAGGTGGGCTCTTTCCCTGTGTCCCACAGCTCATCTCCCTGCTCAGAGAGCAGCATATCCAGAGTTTGAGGCAGTCACCTCACTGAGACCTCCAGCTGGGCCCTAGGTGGGACAAAGGAAGTAAGCACCATACCTGGGCCCCTCCCCCGACTCTCCCAATCCTACCCCCACCCTTCCAGAGACTCACGCTGGCCCCTGATCTGAGGAGTAGTGTCAGATTACAGAGGACCCATAGTGCTCAGGATCTGGGAGGACCCGGTTTGTAGCTACTGCGACCCAGGGAAGAAGCTGGGAAGTGTGTGACACTGCTGGGCTGAGAGAGAGAAGACTCCTCCATCCCCAGTCCCCACCTTCTCTGACCTGCCCAGGGCAGGGCAATTACAACTGTGGAGACATGCCCAGGGGTTAGCAGTAGGCAGCAGTCGCAGCTCTGGGCTTTCAGCAGCTCAGAAATCTCCCACCACACACGCACACATGCACGCACGCACACACACACGGAAGGAGTGACCTAAGACTCAGGAGACCTGGGCACAGGGCTGGTTGTGTTACTCTCAGTGCGCATATGTGCAGGCAAGAGCAGAAACTGCACTGACTTTGTAGAAACTACCATCCACACCCGATAGCCCCACTCATCTACATCTGCCGTCCCAGGGTCACTCTGGGCACCAGGTGACCGGCTCTGCCTGAACAATACACAGAGGACTCTCTGGTACAGCAGAGGACGGCCTGGAGATTACTTGGTGGGCTTAAGCCAAGACTGGCGCTGCGTTTTTTGTTTTGTTTTGTTTTTGTATCTTTGATATTTTTGCCTGTGTTGAGTGTGGGTTACTGGTTGTTTTCACACGTGAGTGTATTTGGTTTTGACTTTGTTGTTGCTGTTGTGCTTGGTGATTGGCTTTGTTCTGAAATTGCCCTACACCAGGGCCCAGCCCAAGAGTCACAAGATTCGACACCTCCTGACACCAACTCCAGACCCAACCAGAGTATTATTGGGTTTGACCTACAAGTGACACACCCAGAGGGAATTCTCTACAGGCACAAGAGCCCATAGAGGCCAAGTCTAATCGGAGTGGTCCACCCTCACGCAGCAGATCATCCACCGAGGGCAGAGCTAAGTCTCACAACTAGGCAGCCTAGGATCAACCCCACCTACTGACCAGCCAAAAGCAATGGAAGTTCAACTTTACACAGCACAATATACACAACACCAGGGTCACCTTTGGAGCACACGCACAGGAGAATAGGGAAGTGGTGCAAGTCAGATATAAAGGACACACACTACATAAGATAACCCAGCAAAGACCGAGCATCCTAGGGGATCTACCTAATACATCGAAGCAAACACGGAGAGTCAACCAGAATGGGGAAACAAAGAAACATGTCCCAAATAAAAGAACAGAAGAAACCTCCAGAATTGGAACCAAATGAAATAGAAGTTAACCAACCTATCAGAGACAGAGTTCAGAACACTGAGGATAAGAATGTTTAAAGAGCTTAGTGACGACATAAAGAAGGATAGAGAAATCATAATGAACAACCAGTTAGAACTAAAGAATACAACAAGTGAAATAAAGCACACGCTTGAAGGAATTACCAGTGGGTTAGATGAGTCAGAGAATCGAATCAGCGACTCAGAAGACAAGTTAACAGTGAACACACAAGCGGAACAAAAATAAATCCACGCCTATATGGCCATTTAATCTACGACAATGGAAGCAAGAATTTACGGTGAGGTAAGGACAGTCTTTTCAATAAATGGTGCTGGGAAACCTGGACAGACACATGCAAAAAGATGAAGCTGGACCACCTCCTTACACCATATACAAGAATAAATTGAAAATGGGTCAAAAACTTAAATGTAACATCTGATACCATAAAACTCCTAGAAGACAATATAGGAAGCAACTTTACATATATTACCCGGAGTAAGATTTTTACTGATACATCCCCTTGGGCAAGGGAAGCAACAGAAAAAATAAACATATGGGATTACATCAAACTAAACATTTTTTTCACAGTAAAGGAAACCATCATTACAACAAAAAAGGGTCCTACTGAATGGGAGAAGATATCTGCCATTGACATATCCAAACTTTATTAAAAAACTCACTCAACTCAGCTCCGAAAAACAATCAACCCAATTAAAAAATGGGCAGAGGACATGAAGAGACATTTTTCTAAAGAGGACATACAGATGGCAAACAGACATATGAAGAAATGCTCAACCTCACTAACCATCAGAGAAATGCAAATAAAAACCACAATGAGATACCACCTCACTCCAGTCAAAATGGCTATTATCAATAAATCAACAAACAACAAATGCTGGCGCGGATGTGGAGAAAAGGGAACGCTACTGCACTGTTGGTGGGACTGCAGATTGGTGCAGCCACTATGGAAAACAGTATGCAGGTATCTCAAAAATCTGACACTGGAACTACCTTATGACCCAGCAATTCCACTCCTAGGCATGGATCCGGAGAAATCCAAAACTCTAATTCAAAAAAATGTATGCACCCCTATGTTTATTGCAGCTCTATACACAATAGCCAAGACATGGAAACAATCAAAATGCCCATCGGTAGAGGACTGGATTAAGAAACTGTGGTACATTTATACAATGGAGTATTACGCAGCCATAAAGAAGAAGGAAATCTTACCATTTGCAACAATATGGATGGACCTAGAGAACATTACGTTAAGTGAAATAAGTCAGACAGAGAAAGACAATACCTTATGATCTCACTTATATGTGGAATCTAAAGAAAACAATAAATGAGTGAACTAATCAGAAACAGTCTCAGAGACACAGAGAAAAAACTGAAGGTTGCTAGATGGGAGCGGGGTGGGGATAAGGGGGAAGGTGAGGGGATTACAAAGCACAATCGATAACCCCAAGATTGCTATGGCGATACGAAAGTCAATTTGGTGAATGTAATCAATAATGTAAAAATTTTGTAGGGTATCTGATTACACTTGTCTCATTAGGGAGAGCACCTCAGAGATGATGTAGATGCCTGACAACTGCACTGTACACCGGAAGCTGAAGCTGAACAATAATGAATGTTAATGTTAACTACAATTGTTATACACACACACACATATACATGTATGTATATATATTTTTACAAGAAGTAGAGTACAGCCTGAGGGATAGAGGCAGTGGAAATGTAATGGCTGTATGTGATGTCAGAGGGGTCGTTGATGAGGGGAGAGGGGTCATCATTATGTGAGGCATACAAATTATAAATGTGTAACTATTACATTGTTTTGTACACCTGAAACTAATAATAAAAAAGAGTTAAAAATAATAATACTCATTCACTGAAAAAAAAGAAGACACCCAGAACTAGTTTCTGCACAGTAAAACAAACAAACAAAAAAAAAATAGCACTTCTTGATGACTTTCAGGCACATATATAACACCTGTCAATCAGCAATCTGGCCATCAGCTTAAAATAACCCAGTTCAACACAGTCGAGTCATGCCAAAGAGAAACAGGGCTGAGCTATTTTCAGCTGTAGCCCCAGCAAGAAGCTGAGTATATTATATACTATATTATATAAAATACTATATGTCAATAGTCAAAAGACATACAGTATTTACTTCTAGGGCCAAAGATTAGCACGAACCAGGAAAAGCTTGTTCACCTGAAACTAACGACATACATTATACTTCACTTAATTTTTCAAATACAAAGGAGATAACAGACTCTCTGCCACATATTATAAACTCCCCCATGAAAGAATTATTATTTCGTTATCCTTTTTATGCCTACTGCTGCCTAGAGGAAAAAAATCAAACTCACTTAAAGCCCTCCTCAATTTGACCTCCACTAACCGTTTTAAACTGATTTTCTATATTGTATGCTGCATATAAATTAGACCAATTGTTCCGAGCAGATGATTTGTGCTTTCCTTCCTGTATTCTCCACGTTGCTTAAATGTAATAAACATTTTGGAGGGTAAAACAAAACAAAGTAACAGCATGAAGAATGTCACTGAGATATAACAACACTCACAGGCAGTTCAATGAGTTCAGGAGTAAAATTAATGACCCGGAGGAGAACTTTATCAAAGAGATGGAAACTATGACACAGAACCGAACAGAACTCCTGCTGGTCAAGAACTCAAGAATGAGTATTTTTAACAACCACGTCACACGAAGAAGACGAGTTGTGATTTAAAGTCTCCCTAGCACTGCCACCTTACTCATCAATTACCCAAATGCTGTCAAGACATATAGACATAAGTGAACTTCATTTTAAAAATTCAATTATTTGCTTAATGTCCCTATTTAGAATATGTACAACTGTGAAGCAACTCATTTTAAAACACTGAAATAGGTAGTGCTACGAATAAAATAAAAATTAAGGATATACTCTCTTGTTAGAAGATAACTTTAACCATAAAAACAGAGACTAATCTTTTTTCAGTATTATAAGTTTGCCGAATTAATAAAAAGGATTATATCTGTTTCATTTAATAATAAACATCCATTTGTGGTTAGGTGTTTGGCCGGCCATCATTCACTTACGCTTAGGGGAAGAAAAACTGGGATGCACAAAACTTTAAAATTTTTATGAATCATCTCCAACTAAAACCAATTAAGAAGCCAAAGCATCTCAAAGCATACCATTGGTTATTAGGCAATGATATTTAACATCTGTAATAAAATTTAAAGGCAAATTTTCAAGCATTTTAAATGTATCACTTTAGTTACATTTATTAAATAATAATAAATAACTCTTAACACATGAGAGCTCTAGGGACTTAAAAAAAAGATTGTAAAATTTCTATCTCCTTTCTATGCATATTAGCACACATATTATGCCTTTTACTTCGTGTGCATTAGTCAATGAAACAACTCAAAATTTCATCAACGACAAACAAAGAAACAAAAACTCATAGACACAGACAACACTTAGAGGGTGAGGGGGGAGAGAGAGAGGTAGAAGAGGGAAAAGGGGGTCAAATACATGGCGATGGAAGGAGAACTGACTCGGGATGGTGAACACACAGTGAAATATATACATGATGTATTATGGAAATGTACACTTGAAACCCATATGATTTCACTAACCAATATCACCCCAATGAATATATAAGACAAAACAAAACAATATTATATCAAATAAATAAAAAAGAAAGAAATCTGAAATGCAAGGGAAAGAAGCTAATATAACGAACCTTGGGACAGTAATACCCCATGATGTCATTTGAAGCCCGTGCGGTTGACTTAGCAATCACCAAATTTTCTCTTGGAGCAGGATTTCCACTGAGGAGTAACTCAGTATTCAAACTTCCAACACATGGTGGCTCAAGGACTCCCCTCCTAAGAGCAGTGCTGAGAAACTCCTTCGGCTGTTCCTTTGCGCGAAGATGGGTTCTAGCCTCTGCCAGTCTTTCATTAGCACTGTGAAGATTGTAAGACACAAAGCTTTGAATGTTATTTTTCCTGAATGACTTGCATTTTTTTCAAGTTGCCATAATAAATAGTAAAAGAAATTTCCCATTAAACAGCATTTTAACATTGAAAATTCGTCAGGGCAGACCTACCATGCACAAGGATAGGTTTCAAATTATCCTAAACAAGCACATATGTTTCTATGGGGACACCAGACTAAGAAGAAATTCAAAGTAGGGAGGGGAGGAAACGGGCTATCAGTGACATCCACGGCTTCACAGATAATACTTGCTGCCTTCTGCAATGGCTGAACCAATAAGATTCTTGAGGATTGCCATGAGACATACATAGCAAACGAGTTTAGAATTTTTTAAAAATCCCACCAAGATATTTTCAAGCCTTTGCTGTCACCGCCCTTGGGTAACGCCCTCATTACCCTGAGGAAATTAACCATTTGGGACTGAGGTGTCATGTAGAACAACAGCCTCTGGGGGAGAAGGAGGGAGCCTGGTTGGTGATCCTACTGAATGAAACCGCTCCGCAGGCATGTAGCTTATAATATAACACTGTGACCAAGGCGCTGGGCGTGGGCTCTGCGCTTTCTGTCTTCCACACACCCCCTCAGGCTCACCACCTTATCTTTTTAGCCACTTCTTGGGTTATACTACCCTCACCCCTACGTTGTTAACCCTCTGCTATATTTCACATATATGCCTTTGTGGACATCAGAAAGACTAGAAAGAAGAGCTTGTCTGAAAGCGACCTCTAGAGATAATAACACAGAGCACAATGGAGACAGTACATGTACCAAGTGCCAGAATATGCAGAGTACTTAACCCTTTGGGTTTAAGTTGTTATCTTATAATAAATAGTTACCTCATTAAAAACTATTTAGGGGAATTCTGACAAGAAATTTTATAAAAAATAGCGTTGTCTAAATCATAAAGTTTCAAAAACACTTTGCTTAAAGACTGGTAGATCAGATTAACTCTATGAAAACCGCGAGAAGGAAAAATACAATCATGTAAAACCAAAAATGGGGAGAGATGCAAATGTCCTGAACTAACTAACATTTTAAAAGTAATTTATTCACTAACATCATTTTCCAAAATTATACTATTTAGTAAGCTTTCATTTACTATCAATCTCGGGAATATGCCTGGATAAAAATTATACTTCAGAGGCAAATTAATGAGCTCGATTGATTTTCTCTGACTTTATTTGGACTTACTTGTTTAGTTTGTTTTCCAATGATGTGATAAGTTTTAATGCCTCTAGGTAGAGGTGTTCATATTCTTCCAATTCTATTTCATGAGAAGTTTTCACTTTGGAGAGTTCAGATACCAGATATTTAATTCTGAGTATGTCCATGTCACTTACGGAAGCGCCATCATGGTCATTTAACGGGTGTACGTTTTTTTGAGATGCTGCTTGTTCCTAAAGCCAACAGAAAGGATACGTTTTAAAATTAAATATAAACTGAATAATTACAGTCTATTTGTATTCTTTAGTTTTAAGTCAATGATTTGGAGGGCAATTTAAATGAAAAAAAAAGCTGAAGTTTAAAATATTTACCATCAATACGGAATGAAATAGATCTGAATCATGAAAATATTTTGAATCATCTCATCTAACTATTCCAATAAGAGAATCAATTTTAAAAATTGAACAATATGACTTAATAATCTAAGAATATGGTGCATTTTATTTTCTTTATTTCCTAATAGTCTCGTTTTATATCAATTGGTCTTAAAAATCAAATGATTTTTCAGAAAGAACAAATCTCAAAGATCAACTGAGTGACAATAATGATGGGAACTGAAATATTAAGAAGGAGAAGCAAATACCACCTTAGTTCCAGAAATCTAAAAAAAATAAAATAAAAACAACTGCCGTTAAGGGGAGTTGAAGAATCACATACACTATGCATATCGAAAACGTAATTTGCAGCAAAATGAATTAAGGCGTGTTAAAAATCAATGAATTAACCTGTAAAAATAGATTTAAAAACTTTTTCTACTACATCCTGTCTTGCTCAGTCTTCAATATCCCAGAATTTACTGTGTTCTGCTTCACTCTTTTTTACCACATTCGTGACTATATGAATTTTGAGGTTTAATAATTTTTATCTCCACTCTTTTTATTCTCACTTTTTCACATGACTTTTGTACTCCTTTCATAGATAATAACTCTTGTTTAAGATTGATTTTCTTCAATAAGCTATAGATACCTTTTTATAAAAAAACTTTTTAAAACAAATTTTTTTTTTATAACTGGGGAACACTGTTTTTTCCAGGACCCATCAGCTCCCTGTCAAGTAACAGTTTCCAATCTAGTTGTGGGATGCGCAGCTCAGCTCCAAGTCAAATTGTTCTCTTCAATCTACTAGTTATGGAGGGTACAGCTCACTGACCCATGCGGGAATCGAACCGGCAACCTTGGCGTTATGAGCACTGCGCTCTAACCACTGAACCAACGGCCGGCCGCCCACTGGGGGCTCAGCTCCAAGCTCCAGCCATTGTTTTCAACCTAGTTGTGGAGGGTGTAGCTAACTGGTCCATGTGGGAATCGAACCAGCGACCTTGGTTACCAAGGATTGGAACCAGCACGATTCTCTAACCATGGAGCCAACTGGCCACCCCACAGATGGAGACATTCTGAAGATGCAGTTTCCAGTTTTGCTTTGAGAGCATCATTCTGAATGAGTAAGATAGTATGATTTGGTTACGAAGGAAGTTGACTGAGAATAGTCTAACCCCAAACCAGTATCAACTTGTGAAATAAACTCAGTTGCCATAAAATGTCATCCATACTGTAGTAGAGTCTTAGAATGTGGAAACTTGAATTACTCAGAATGAAGAACAAAGAGAAAAGCACCAGGAGACTCAAAAATGTATCCTTTATTGTCATCGACTTTGCCACACAACATCTGTACTTGATTTACTACGATTTCCTGAATGATTGGTTCATGTTTTTCTTCTATAAAATGACTGTAAGTCACCTCTGAGTTGATAGTCTCTCACCTGTTCCCCATTTTAACTCTCCGTAATTTCTTACGAAGTTGTAGGGAGTTACGAGTAACTCATCTTGAGATAGTTAGGCCTCCGTCAGCTACAAATGTTTCATGGTAATTTGAATTGCTTTCAAGAAGAAATGATTCCCAAGGTTAAGGAGAAATCACATCTCACACTGTGAATGTTTAGTGAGATGATCGCTACATTTTTTCAACAACAAAAAAGTGTCTTAATTCGATAATGCTATCTTGTAATCCTCTCTTTCCACAATATACAAGAACATCCTAAACAGCAATAATAACAACAAATCTGCTGGAATTTCAGTGATACTGAGTTGGGTAGAACTACTTTCCTGTAGATACAATGCTTATTTGGTAAGATGAGGTGAGTGGATGGATGTAGTGTTTTTAAAACATGGCTACAAATTCTTGACATTTCTCCATGAAATTCCCTCCCTTTTAATATGTGCTGGCCTTAGGATGTAACTGGATTCTAGTGCATGGAATAGGGCAGAACTGCTGTGAGAATGCTATGCCTGCGGCAGAAAATGTGATACAGCTTCCATCTGACTTTCTCTCGGGAAGCTCACCCTGAGAACCCAGCCACCATGTTGTGCAGATGAAGAAGCCCAGGACACACAGTGAGGCCTCCTACAGATGCTCGCGCTGAGACGGCCCCAGTGGGCGTCCCGGCCAAAACCCCGCTTCAACTGCTACACGTGTGTGTAACAGCCTTTAGATGATTCTCATTCGCAGCTTCATGGCAACGCAGCTGATGCCAAGTGGAACAGAAATGAGCTAGTCTCACTGAGCTTCACTCAACTGCATTACTGGTGAACAAAACAGATGCTGTTTTGAGCCACTAGCTTTTGAGTTGGTTTCTTGAGCAGCAATGAACAACTGGCATTGATACTGATATTCAAAATGGTGTGAGGCCACAAAGAAAAGCAATCTAAAACCTGTAGGAGTGCCTTTCCACCAGGAGGTAGGTGGAACCCGAAAGGATGTGGAGAAGAATGAGAACGACACCCACAAGAGCATCCAAGAGACGGTTATTGGGGGCTTGCGGGCCCCTAAAGAGGCTGGCCACAAAGACTTCTCAGCTAGTGAAGAAAATGAGTCTGAAATCCGGATAAAAGGGGACTCTTGCTGTGAAGTAACCAAGTAAAACCCATGAGATACATGAGCTAACGAAAGACTGTGAACTGTAAAGGAACCAGGACTTATTGTGTTCAAATGTGTTTCCCATTTACAGCCTCTCCCACATGCCCTGTTGTCAAATCATGCTAAAATGAAGAAATGGCTTCTGAGTGAAGATCAAATTCGCTGTGCTCCCAGGAAGACATGATCTACGGATGAGGACAAGACTGTAAAGCCTTCCTCAAGACTTCCAAAGAGTGAAGGTGGGGCCTTAAATTCCTGGAAGGCTTTTCAGAGGAAAAGAATTTTAAAGGCATGGTCCTACAACAGCTACAGGAAGCCCAAGAGCTTATCTCAAAACGATGTATGACGGTGGCTTTTCTAATGGCACGAACCCCAATAAACTCTCACGCAACTCCAAGTTTTTAGGATAATCAAGTAGCAAAAAACCACCTTGTTACCTTGGACTAATAAAAACCAAGAGAGTGAAAAATAGAGGAGGCCTGTGGGTCTTAGACATTTGGGTGGAGGAATGACGCTGAGGGAAGAGCTGCAAGCACAGGTCATTTCTTATGAAAAGGACAGAACAAAGAGCTCACAGGGGACAGCAAAGGGCCATGGAGAAGCATTGGCATGATTAGGACTAAGTCCTAATCAAAGAACGGACAGCACACATCAGGCTGTATTTCAGAATTGCTATGTACTAACGTGCCTTCCACTTTCTATTTCTGCAGGGGAAACTTCAGCAGTCGAGCAGAATGTTGGGTGTGTGGGTGGTAGATAACTTGTCTCTTCCTTTCTCATGTTTTCATATTGAAAGGAATTGTCCTCAAGGGGCTTTATCCTAGAAACCAAAACCCAGGCCCTTCATCCCCATTTGCACCAGACTAAGATGGTAAAATCTTAGATTCGAACCTGAGCCTGATGCCATTAAATTGAGACTTGTGGCGAGTATTGTGTAGGGATGAGTGTATTTTCCATGTGGGGGGAATGTAAAGAATTGTGGCCAGTGGACAGATCAAGGTGGTTTTTAAATGTGTCCGTAAATTTTGAAATATTCATTGCATAAAACCACTAGAATATGGGTCAACATTAGTGACTGGCTCCTAATGAACAGAATATGTTGAAAGACATTTCGTGTGAATTCCAAGACTCCTTCACAAAGGGCAACACAACTGTTGGTTATGTCTCTGAGGATCTGAACCTTGGAATCCAGCCCCGTGTTGTGGGGAGGCTCGGGCCACAATGCGAGCCGGGTGTTCAGGTGTAGGTCTTCCTGCTGTCTGCCCCAAACAAATCTTTTACTTGTTTCTGATTGATTAATTACTTCCTGAATTTTAACAACTGTACTCTTGAAATGTTTTCTTTGGATGGGATAAAATATTTATTCCATTAATTATATATGAAGCTAAAGGTACAACTATGCATCTCAATGTGTTTCTGAGAATGTAGGATCTATGCCAAGAACAAGATTGGCACCAGTGTTTCAGAAAAGAACCGGGTCAAACAGAATCTACTTTTCAATTGCAAGATGATGGATTAGAGAGATTTCTAAAGAGGAAAGCAGATGGTCCAGGTTTCATCTTCTCCTTCCTAGACAGTGAAATCTATGGAAGAGGCTATGGATTAGGAGATAGACAAAATGAAGAAAGTTGTCCACCAAGTATCAGATCCTATTACCGACATTTGATGGAAATGGGAGTGAAAGGGAGGCACTGGGTTAAAGATTAATGTTTGAATGAAGAAAACAAAAGGAATGAGTCGACTTTGTAAGCCTAATATCCCATCATGTCATAAGGTCACCAAGGTCTGCGGGCCACAGGCTCCATCCAGAAGCAAAACATCTCCACAGAAGTGGAATTAAAGATATTCCCCTACATTGACATTTTATTATTCCATAAGGCATCTGGTAATATGCAAGATGACTGGGGAAGCGTTCTCATAACATTTGATTTGGTAATGGCGTAAGGACAGATCTATAGACCAATAAATTGGAAAAGATGATCCAAAAATTAACCCTCATATATATAGTCAAGTGAATTTTGACAAGGGTGCCGAAAAATCCAGTTGGGCATGAACAGTCTTTTGAACTAACGATACTGGGTCTACTGGATATCCTCATGCAAAAGAAAAATTAAACCTCTACATCATACCATATATAAAATTATTTCAAAAGGTAAAAGCTAAAACTATAAAAGCTTTGAAGAAGCTTCATGTCTCCATGACTGGAGTTGGCAATTGTGTCTTAGATATGACAGTACCAAACAAAAGTAGATAACTGGACTTCATTAAAATAAAAAAAAAAACTCTATGCTTTAAAGGACACCATTGAAAAACTAAAAAGGCAAGCTAATGAAAGGGAGAAATATTTGAAAATCCTATATCTGATAAGCGATTTGTATCTAGGATATATAAAGAATTCTTACAATTCAACAAGACAAAGACAAACCAATTTTAATGGGCAATGGAATTGAATAATCAGTTCTTCAAAGAAGTTATACAAATGGACAATAAGCATGTGAAAAGATAGCTCAGCATCATTAGTCATCAGAAAATACATCAAAACCACAATATGGAGCAGAGAGTTCACTAGTGGTTCCCTAGGGCTAGGAAGAGTGGGAAGGGCAGACGGGCACACGGTGAAGGCTAACAGCACACAGATACTTTCCAGGGTGATGAAAATGTTGTAAAACTGATTGTGATGATGACTGCATAAAGCTTTGAATACACTAATGTGGGAAACCGTGCTGAATTGCTAGCAGATGTTATTTTGTGAAATGTTGAACGTTTGACTTCCTTGAGTGGTTTGTGCTCCCAGCAAGGCAAAACTTGCTACTCTGAGAACACAGAACCAGACAAGGTCAGGAAGTGTGGAGCTGGCCAAAAAACAAGCCCTTGTGTATTCCAACATTGTAACTATTAGATTGCAGACAGTTCTGTTACTTTTTTGAGGCCCAGAGTATATAAGCTGCAAAAATAAACTTGGGGTGAGTCATTCTACTTAGAACTGAGGCATTCTACTTAGAACTGCATCAGTCTACTTAGAATTGCCTGCCCCCCCTCCCCCCCCCCCCCATCCCATCTTTGTCTCTCTTCTTTTTTCTCAATCCTCACTCCCTACTTCAGGGACTGTTAGTCTCGTCGGCAGGCACCGACAAGTGGCGCCCGAACAGGGACCTGAATACTGGGGATAAAGTGAAGGACACCGCAAGGAGCTGAGACGCGTCACATAAGGTAAGGGGTGCGGTGAGATACCACAGTCGGGAGTAAAAAATCATGGGACAGGGTAAAAGCAGAATGTCTTTTACTCAAATGTTAAAAAGTGTGCTAAACGGACTGGACCCCCAAGATGAGGAGGGCCTAGATGAGGAAGGCCTAGAGGAAGCCGGTCCTCGATATCATGACCCTGAAGATTATAATGGGGTGGTTCAGACAGAAACAGGTGCTAAGACAGGACATCTGAATCCTCTCCAGGCAGAGATTGATGGATTGCAGTCAGCAATTGCCTCCCTCTCTGTGCAGGTGCAGATGGTACAATCGAGGCAGGCAGAACAGACTTGCCCTCGTGATTCTCCTCTGCGTAAGGTTTTGCAAACCGCCTGCAAGTTAGGGGAAGATACTGGAGATTCTGGGTTGGCATTTCCAGTGATAGAAAGACAGGACGCACAAGGAAATCCTGTCCGAGACCATGTGCCTTTTGCATTCAAAAGTTTAAAAGAATTAAAAATGGCATGTTCTCAATATGGTCCTAATGCCCCGTTCACCCAGGCCCTGCTAGAATCACTAGCTACAGAAGCCCTGCCGCCTAGTGATTGGAAGCAACTTGCTAGGGCTTGCTTATCAGGAGGGGACTATATCTTATGGCAGTCTGACTTTGCAGAATTCTGTCAGAGTACTGCAGAGATAAATCAGACACAAAACATTCCTATCTCCTTTGATATGTTGGCAGGTGAAGGACCTTATAGAGACTTGCAAACACAATTAAGTTTTGACCCGGCTGCTTATGCACAAACAAGTGCTGCCGCCAGGCGTGCATGGAAAAATTTTCCTATGCCTGGAAAACGTTCTGAGGACCTCTCTAAAATTATCCAGGGGCCTGATGAGACTTTCCAAGACTTCCTTTCGCGATTAATGCAGGCGGCTGGAAGAATTCTGGGAGACTCAGATGCCAGCATGCTGTTAGTTAAATAGCTCGCTTTTGAGAATGCTAATTCTGCATGCCAGGCTGCATTATGACCTTACAAAAATAAGAGTGACTTGTCAGATTATGTCTGGTTGTGCTCAAAAATAGGACCTTCTTATACACAGGGTCTTGCAATGGCCGCTGCTTTGCAAGGAAAGACTGTTAGAGAAATGTTATTCCAACAACAACAACAAAAGAAAATAAAGGGACAGGGCATCTGTTTTGGGTGTGGACAGCCGGGCCATATGATCAAAAACTTCCCTAATAAACAAGGTCAGCCTCAAAGGAAGGAGGGCCCAAAACAACCTGGATTATGCCCAAAATGTAAGAGAGGTAAACACTGGGCCAATGCATGTAAATCTAAGAGGGATGCCTCCGGTAATCCTCTTCTTCCAGGAAACAGGAAGAGGGGCCAGCCCCAGGCCCCGCAACAATGCTATGGGGCGCTGCCGCAGTTGGTCCCCCACCAGGGAAATCCATTCAGGAACTCTTCCCAGCAACCCCAGGCAGCGCAGGATTGGACCTCAGTAGCGCCGCCTACACAGTACTAACACCTGAGATGGGAATGCGAGCTATTCCTACAGGGGTCTTTGGGCCTCTGCCTCCACAGACTGTGGGACTCATCCTAGGAAGGAGTAGTATTACCATGAAAGGGATATTGGTTGCTCCGGGAGTTGTGGATATGGATTATACAGGAGAGATCAAGATTATGACACATTCGCCTGGAGGCACTTCAGTGATCCCTAAGGGCCCACGCATAGCACAATCATTGTTAATTCCACATGTCAAACCGGGTAAAACAGCAGGCCGTAAATCCCGAGGCGACGCGGGCCTTGGTTCATCAGATGCTTATTGGGTCCAGGCCATTCACCACCAGGCCAGAATTACCACTATCCATTAATGGCCGTTCCTTCATGGGCCTTTTAGACACGGGGGCCGATGTCTCTGTTTTAACTGCAGATCAGTGGCCTAGCCACTGGCCAAAGCAGCAAACACTAACCCAGTTACAAGGCATAGGACAATCTCAGTCACCAGAACAGAGCAGTGATATATTGTTGTGGAAAGATCAAGAGGGACATGAAGGATCCTTTCAACCATACATAGTGGCAGGATTGCCTGTCAATCTATGGGGCAGACATGTCATGAGTCAGATGGGAGTTTACCTGTACAGCCCTAATCAACAGGTCACTATGATGATGTTCGATCAGGGACATCTGCCTAGAGATGGCTCAGGTCCCTCTGGACAAGGGAGAAAAGAGCCTATCTTTCCCTCGCCCTTACCACAAAGAGCTGGCTTGGGATATTTTTAACGGGGGTCACTACTCCTCCTGTACCCCATGCAGATGCTATCACTTGGAAAAGCGACACACCTGTTTGGGTAGAACAGTGGCCCCTATCATCAGAAAAGATACAGGCTGCAAGGTTGCTGGAACAGGAGCAACTCGATAAGGGACATACAGCACTTTCTAACTCTCCATGGAACTCTCCCATATTTGTAATTAAGAAAAAATCAGGTAAATGGAGGTTGTTACAAGATTGGAGAAAAATAAATGAGACTATGGAGCTCATGGGGGCTTTACAACCAGGATTGCCTAATCCTTCTGCTATACCCCAAAACACATATAAGATAATCCTGGCTTTAAAGGATTGTTTTTATACCATACCATTGTGCCCCAAGGACTGTAAAAGGTTTGCTTCAACTAACTTACAAGAACCTATGAAGAGATATCAATGGCTGGTGCTGCCTCAAGGTATGGCTAATAGCCCTACTCTATGTCAAGAATGTGTGCCAGCAGCGTTAGAGTCTACCCCGTCTCCCCACATACAATCCTTAATCACACTCTTTGTTCTAAATTTTTTAAACCTGGATGCGCGTGGCAGATCTGCCGCAGATCGCTTCTGGCATCCTAACACTCAACAAGATTATGCCCAAGTGAGATGGCAGGATCCAGTTATTAACCAGTGGCATGGGCCAGACCCAGTCCTAATTTGGGGACGAGGGCATGTTTGTGTTTATTCACAGGACAAAGGAGGTGCGCGGTGGCTGCCTGAGAGGTTGGTGCGGCTTGCTGATGAGCGTCTTCAAGATCCTGCTGGTTGCACAGATCCCTCAGGGTGAGACATACTGGGCATATGTTCCTGACCCTCCCATGCTACACCCCACTGTGTGGAACGGGCCTGAAGTCATTGGTGGGACAAATGACACTAGGCTATTAGGACATCCATTCGCTCCTGCCATCCTACAAGCTGTTGGATTCAATCATAGCGGCTTGGGCTTAGGACTCCTCATATGCTTCACAAAGACTGTCAATGTTACCGGATGTTTCCGTGTGGGCAACCAGACAAGTCACGGAGACAACCAAGGACAGAGTGTCACATTCCATCAGCCAGCAGGATGGAAAAACATCAGGGATAAAAACCCACCTCCACAACAAGCCCATGGTCCTTGCGGTGAGGAGAACAGAAAAAACAACAGATCCATCATTTGGAGACAGTATACCTCCCGGCCCCCAAGACATATTTGGAAACTAGTGGGAGCAGTGGATACAGTGACTATGAGTATGGACGAGGGACAAGGCAAGGTAGAAGGCAATACCACTGCTTGTGTCAAGGCTCCGTATGTGCTTATGATTGGTAATTCTAACATCACCCCTATTGACAGGGTCCAGTTTAATGTATCTTGTATACAGTGTAACCTAAGTAATAGCATCAATTGGTCAAATGACAAAAGTAGAGCTATAGTTCTCCACCGATCATCTTTCATTATGGTACCTGTTAACATTTCAGGTCCTTGGTACTCGGACCTCAGAGGAGAATTCCCCTCCTTTCTAGCTCTGTTCCATTTGCTACTGCCTTTTGTAATAATCTTTGTTGGTGTTCTTCTATTCATGTGTTTTACTCCGTTGCTCAGAAAGATAATACTCAAGGGCTTCATCAATCTCCAAACAAATGTTCATGAGTTGAGATTATCTGCCCAGGTTCACCGTGTCACTGACACCCGTGTATAAAGCCCCTACAATGGGTCGGCAGCCAAAGACGGGTAAGGATTTGGTAAGAATGTACATAACCTAAGACAGGAACCGTTCGCTAGAGGGATGGTCTCCTATGATGGGTAAATGGACATATCTGTACCAACCACCTAAGCCAGGCGCGCGACCCTTGTGTTAATTTATATATATATATATATATATATATATATATATATATATATATATATATATATATATATATATATAACAAAGAAGGGGGACCTGTGGGAAACCGTGCTGAAGTGCTAGCAGGTGTTGTTTTGTGAAATGTTGAACCTTTGACTTCCTTGAGTGGTTTGTGCTCCCAGCAAGGCAAAACTTGCTACTTTGAGAACACAGAACTAGACAAGGTCAGGAAGTGTGCAGCTGGCCAAAAAACAGGCCCTTGTGTATTACCTTTATTGTAACTACTAGATTGCAGACAGTTCTGTTACTTTTTGATGCCCAGAGTATATAAGCTGCAAAAATAAACTTGGACTGAGGCATTCTACTTAGAACTGCAGCAGTCAACTTAGAACTGCGGCAGTCAACTTAGAACTGCGGCAGTCTACTTAGAATTGCCTGCCCTCCCGATCCCATCTTTGTCTCTCTTCTTTTTTCTCAATCCTCACTCCCCACTTCAGGGAGTGTTCGTCTCATCGGCAGGCACCGACAGGGGAAGACAAATTTGTTTTCCAATATTTGCATAACACTTTTTTTTGTGAATGGCCTGATAGAAAGGGCTTATAACGTGAATAATGTGACAACAACATCACCAGACAGACCGTGTAAAATCAATAACTAAATACCATAGGAAGGGAAAAGACTTTCATGAAACAGTTTTAAGTTATTGTTAATCAACAATATAAAATGTAAATCACATTTTTACACGACTTGAATTGAGGAACTACCAACGTAGCATTATTATTATTTTCCCCCAAAACAGCTCTTTTCTTAAATATTTACTTCAGCACTTTCTATCGTGTTTCCCCGAAAATAAGATGTAGCTGGACCATCAGCTCTAATGCGACCTTTGGAGCAAAAATTAATATAAGACCCGGTCTTATTTTAACATAATATAAGAACGGGTCTTATGTAATATAAAATAATATCAGACCAGGTCTTATACTAATTTTTGCTCCAAAAGACACATTAGAGATGATGGTCCAGCTATGTCTTATTTTCGGGGAAACACGGTATGTTTATTTCTAGGTGAGGAGTGTGTTCAGATGGTGGAAGTAGCTTGAAGTCCAACATGAATAAGGACAACATTTCTGCAGTCTTATTTATACTTTCCATTTATCAAATATATAGAAAGGTGAGAAAATTATACACAAAAAATGTATCAGCAAACTTTAATTCAAAGGATTTCAACTAGAAGGATTTTCTCATTACTGGCAGTTCTCACTAGACTACGTCTCGGAGAAAGCTCAGGTTCCACTGGGGACACCCATGGGATAGCACAGCTTAGGAGTCTGCATCCCTCCTTTAGCTAGGTAGCTCTACACGTCTCTGCTTTGGTTTGTTTTGTGTTAATTGGGGACTACTGAGGAACAGTTTGCTTTTCCTAGATGTCAAATTGTTCTTTTTTTCAATCTAGTTGTGGATTGTACATCTCACTGGCCAATGTGGGACTTGAACCGGTTACCTTGGTGTTATGGGCACCTCGCTCCAACCACTGAGCCAACAGGCTCCCCACCAGCAGCCCTATTCCAAGCTCAACCCATTGCTTCTCACGGGTCTATGTGGGAATCGAACTGTCAACCTTGGTGTTATGAGCACAGTGCTCCAACCACTGGGCCAACCGGCTGCCCACCATGGTTCATCTCCAAGTTCAAGCCATTGTTTTCAATCTAGCGGTGGAGGGCGCAGTTCACTGGCTCATGTGGGAATCGAACCCACAACCTTGTTGTTAAGAACTTGCACTCTAACCAACTGAGGCAACTGGCCACCCTTGGTCTCTGTTTTTATATACCGTGTTTCCCCGAAAATAAGACCTAGCTAGACAATCAGCTCTAATGCATTTTGGAACAAAAATTAATTAAGACCCGGTCTTATTTTACTATGATATAAGACCGCGTATGATATATGATATGATGTGACGTGATGTGACCGGATCTTACATTAATTTTTGTTCCAAAAGACACATTAGAGCTGATTGTCCGGCTAGGTCTTATTTTTGGGTAAACAGAGTCATTAAACAAAAAAAATTTTCTCAAAGAACGGTACTATTCTTTGATAAAAAGAATATTTTTCAGGTCTGAAAGTCACTGATTTAGTGAAAGTCCCTAATTTTGCATAAGAGGCAACCAAGACTCACAGAGATTATATAGGTCACCTGAGGTCACCAAACCAAGGAGCTGCGGGCCAGGAATGGGATAAGTCTCCCTATTGAGGCTAGCCTGCTATGCCAGCTACTACCTCATATTCCGGAAAATTCCATCAATTTCTGAGTACAACTCAAAGAATATGAATATGTAAAACTTTGTCATGTAGCTCAATAATGTTAAAGCATGAGAAACAAAATAGTAGCTTTCTAACTCAAGTATTATCTTTAAAGTCATTAATAAAAATAAAGACAGATTAATATCACAAGTCCTATTAACAGAAGTCAAACACACTCAATTTATAAAGCATAAACATTTCTAAACACAGAAAAGGGAACTTGAAGGAGAAAATCATGAGTTAAAGAAAGCAAACTCAAGTTGAGGAAATTCTTCCTTAAAATGACTTGTCTTTTCCTCAGAATCAAATTTGGCTGACCAATATAAACCAACACAGGTAATATTCATGGTGGGGGTTAAATATAGCGAAATGGGAAACACAAAACAGATTTCTCTTTACCATCTAGTGCACTTGTGTCCAACCTCACATCATCACAACTGCATCATCAGTCTTTCCAGTGTTCCCTAGTGATTTGGGACACTTATCTCTGGATCTCGACAGAGTGGGGCTTTTCCATCTCTTATTCAGCCCTGCATGATTGGGCAACCCAACGCCTCACAAGGGAACAACGTTGGCCTTGGAATGAGGGCATTGACTTTAACATAAACAATTTTCCAATTTATGAGGAAATACTGAAAACTAAACACCTCTTTCCTACCAAAAAATAATTAAAGGAAAAATGTCCACAAGCATATTCTCTCTCATTGCTCCTGCCTTTACACTCTTTCATCTTCTGATTTCTGTGGTGAAACCACTGAGAACATTTTAATTGTGCATCATGCTTAAGAATTTACAGAAGCGTTGGCCATTCACTTTCTTTTTGTACCCAGTCCTTCCTCCAGGTTCACCTCTTTGAAGGACTTGGACTCCATTTAGCCGAAGGGCTGTCCGAAAATCCTTGGCTTTGTTCTCCTATGATTTATTAAGGGGAAGCTAAATGAAAACACAAGGTTGGAGCTCCATTTAGAACAGGCCTGTGCTATGTTTCTCTGCATTAAGAAGGCCACAGTTGTTAGATGGGTGGGGGGGAGGGGGTTGGAGATGGGGGGAAGGGTGAAGGGATTGGGGGGCGGTTGGTGACCACAGGATGGCCTCAGGGTCTTTTAAGAATTACTTTGGGGAACTTACTCAATAGTGTTTGGGGATTTTGTTGGGTGTCCAATGGACATGTGTCCTGTTTGGGAGACCACCTCAGGGATGCGGTGGATGCTTGGTCATGGCATTGTACACCAGAGACTGGACATTAATGAATGCCAACTATAATTTTATGTGTATAATGTGATGGCTCGGTGTGAGGTCGGGGTGGTGGTGGATGGGGAAAGGGGGGTTCACGTTGTGAGGGATGTAAAAATAAAATAAAACTAAAAAAAAAAAAAGGAGGCCACAAAACACCATCAAAACCACAAACCACCTTGCATTGATCAAAATGGATATTCTTTGGAATGATGTAAACATCATGTCAAGAGAGACAACCCCTTTCTATCTCCACGATATCTACAACTCATCGGGCATCTATAGCCCAAGAAAGGATCTTCTGCTCAACACACTACGATTCCTTAAAAGACCACGCATCTGTAAAAGGGAAGGAGGGTGCACTGGATGTGAAAGGGAGGCAGGATGGAGGAAAGCACAGGGACAGCCCACAGCTGCAGTTCCAGGGGGACAAGGCTGAGCCTGAAGCCCCAGCAAAGGCAGTGGCGGTGGAGGGGACGGGGTGCAGCTCCCACATCACTGCCCAGGGGAGGCTAAGCGGGGCAGCAGCAGCATCCCCCCACCCCTCTCCAGATGCAGCAGTGCTGGCACCACCAGGGACCAGTAGCAGCAGCAGAAACAATTCTCCAGGCTCACGACCACACACAGTGCTACCAGTAGACCTAGGGAACCAGGTAGCAGCGCAGCGGGCTCAAGAACAGGCCTCCTCAACCACCCACTACCCCCACCTGCGTGGTGGTGGTGACCAGAGACCCTGGAGACCCGGATACAGTTGCAACACCCATCTCCCTGGTCACCCAGGCTTGGACTCCCACACCCACAGCTAAGCCCCCGCCCCTGGAACCCCCATACTCAAGGAGCACCTGTGGGAGAAAACAGAAACTACACTCTTGTACCATCTACTGAAAACAAAAGAAAGACCCCTAATTATATACCTGTTTAATTGTTCAAATCGAAATGTACCTACATAAGAAAGTATTCACTACTTCAAATGTGCCTGTAGAGGAACAAGCCACTCAGCAGCATGAAGAAGCAAGGTGACATGGTTAACACTGAGAGAAGATGACACTTCTCCAGAAACCAAGTCAAAGTCACGGAAGATTGTGATCTCTGTGACCGCGATTTCAAAACAGCAGTCATGCCCTCTGCTCATCACACAGGGCAGCTAAGAGACTTGGAGGAGGATGACGTGAAGGTGGGCAAACTGGGCGAGCAGGGGAAGTGGGAAGGGAGACGTGGCCCGCATCCATGGCTGCGGAGGCGCAGGTGGTCCCCGGACAGAACAGAGACCACAAGAGCCAGGAGGTGGGCTCTTTCCCTGTGTCCCACAGCTCATCTCCCTGCTCAGAGAGCAGCATATCCAGAGTTTGAGGCAGTCACCTCACTGAGACCTCCAGCTGGGCCCTAGGTAGGACAAAGGAAGTAAGCACCATACCTGGGCCCCTCCCCCGACTCTCCCAATCCTACCCCCACCCTTCCAGAGACTCACGCTGGCCCCTGATCTGAGGAGTAGTGTCAGATTACAGAGGACCCATAGTGCTCAGGATCTGGGAGGACCCGGTTTGTAGCTACTGCGACCCAGGGAAGAAGCTGGGAAGTGTGTGACACTGCTGGGCTGAGAGAGAGAAGACTCCTCCATCCCCAGTCCCCACCTTCTCTGACCTGCCCAGGGCAGGGCAATTACAACTGTGGAGACATGCCCAGGGGTTAGCAGTAGGCAGCAGTCGCAGCTCTGGGCTTTCAGCAGCTCAGAAATCTCCCACCACACACGCACACATGCACGCACGCACACACACACACGGAAGGAGTGACCTAAGACTCAGGAGACCTGGGCACAGGGCTGGTTGTGTTACTCTCAGTGCGCATATGTGCAGGCAAGAGCAGAAACTGCACTGACTTTGTAGAAACTACCATCCAGACCCAATAGCCCCACTCATCTACATCTGCCATCCCAGGGTCACTCTGGGCACCAGGTGACCGGCTCTGCCTGAACAATACACAGAGGACTCTCTGGTACAGCAGAGGACGGCCTGGAGATTACTTGGTGGGCTTAAGCCAAGACTGGCGCTGGGTTTTTTTTTTGTTTTGTTTTTGTATCTTTGATATTTTTGCCTGTGTTGAGTGTGGGTTACTGGTTGTTTTCACACGTGAGTGTATTTGGTTTTGACTTTGTTGTTGCTGTTGTGCTTGGTGATTGGCTTTGTTCTGAAATTGCCCTACACCAGGGCCCAGCCCAAGAGTCACAAGATTCGACACCTCCTGACACCAACTCCAGACCCAACCAGAGTATTATTGGGTTTGACCTACAAGTGACACACCCAGAGGGAATTCTCTACAGGCACAAGAGCCCATAGAGGCCAAGTCTAATCGGAGTGGTCCACCCTCACGCAGCAGATCATCCACCGAGGGCAGAGCTAAGTCTCACAACTAGGCAGCCTAGGATCAACCCCACCTACTGACCAGCCAAAAGCAATGGAAGTTCAACTTTACACAGCACAATATACACAACACCAGGGTCACCTTTGGAGCACACGCACAGGAGAATAGGGAAGTGGTGCAAGTCAGATATAAAGGACACACACTACATAAGATAAGCCAGCAAAGACCGAGAATCCTAGGGGATCTACCTAATACATCGAAGCAAACACGGAGAGTCAACCAGAATGGGGAAACAAAGAAACATGTCCCAAATAAAAGAACAGAAGAAACCTCCAGAATTGGAACCAAATGAAATAGAAGTAACCAACCTATCAGAGACAGAGTTCAGAACACTGACGATAAGAATGTTTAAAGAGCTTAGTGACGACATAAAGAAGGATAGAGAAATCATAATGAACAACCAGTTAGAACTAAAGAATACAACAAGTGAAATAAAGCACACGCTTGAAGGAATTACCAGTGGGTTAGATGAGTCAGAGAATCGAATCAGCGACTCAGAAGACAAGTTAACAGTGAACACACAAGCGGAACAAAAATAAATCCACGCCTATATGGCCATTTAATCTACGACAATGGAAGCAAGAATTTACGGTGAGGTAAAGACAGTCTTTTCAATAAATGGTGCTGGGAAACCTGGACAGACACATGCAAAAAGATGAAGCTGGACCACCTCCTTACACCATATACAAGAATAAATTGAAAATGGGTCAAAAACTTAAATGTAACATCTGATACCATAAAACTCCTAGAAGACAATATAGGAAGCAACTTTACATATATGACCCGGAGTAAGATTTTTACTGATACATCATCCCCTTGGGCTAGGGAAGTAACAGAAAAAATAAACATATGGGATTACATCAAACTAAACATTTTTTTCACAGTAAAGGAAATCATCATTACAACAAAAAAGGGTCCTACTGAATGGGAGAAGATATCTGCCATTGATATATCCAAACTTTATTAAAAAACTCACTCAACTCAGCTCCGAAAAAACAATCAAACCAATTAAAAAATGGGCAGAGGACATGAAGAGACATTTTTCTAAAGAGGACATACAGATGGCAAACAGACATATGAAGAAATGCTCAACCTCACTAACCATCAGAGAAATGCAAATAAAAACCACATTGAGATACCACCTCACCCCAGTCAAAATGGTTATCGTCAATAGATCAACAAACAACAAGCGCTGGTGAGGATGTGGAGAAAAGGGAACCCTTGTGCACTGTTGGTGGGACTGCAGATTGCTGCAGCCACTATGGAAAACAGTATGGAGGTATCTCAAAAATCTGAGAATGGAACTACCTTATGACCCAGCAATTCCACTCCTAGGCATCGATCCGGAGAAATCCAAAACTCTAATTCAAAAAAATGTATGCACCCCTATGTTTATTGCAGCTCTATACACAATAGCCAAGATATGGAAACAATCAAAATGCCCATCGGTAGAGGACTGGATTAAGAAACTGTGGTACATTTATACAATGGAGTATTACGCAGCCATAAAGAAGAAGGAAATCTTACCATTTGCAACAATATGGATGGACCTAGAGGACATTATGTTAAGTGAAATAAGTCAGACAGAGAAAGACAAATACCTTATGATCTCACTTATATGTGGAATCTAAAGAAAACAATAAATGAGTGAACTAATCAGAAACAGTCTCAGAGACACAGAGGAAAAACTGAAGGTTGCTAGATGGGAGGGGGGTGGGGATAAGGGGGAAGGTGAGGGGATTACAAAGCACAATCGATAACCCCAAGATTGCCATGGGGATACGAAAGTCAATTTGGTGAATGTAATCAATAATGTAAAGATTTTGTAGGGTATCTGATTACACTTGTCTCTTAGGGAGAGCACCTCAGAGATGATGTAGATGCCTGACAACTGCACTGTACACCTGAAGCTGAAGCTGAACAATAATGAATGTTAATGTTAACTACAATTGTTATACACACACACACATATATATGTATGTATATATATGTTTACAAGAAGTAGAGTACAGCCTGAGGGATAGAGGCAGTGGAAATGTAATGGCTGTATGTGATGTCAGAGGGGTCGTTGATGAGGGGAGAGGGGTCATCATTATGTGAGGCATACAAATTATAAATGTGTAACTATTACATTGTTTTGTACACCTGAAACTAATAATAAAAAAGAGTTAAAAATAGTAATACTCATTCACTGAAAAAAAAGAAGACACCCAGAACTAGTTTCTGCACAGTAAAACAAACAAACAAACAAAAATAGCACTTCTTGGTGACTTTCAGGCACATATATAACACCTGTCAATCAGCAATCTGGCCCTCAGCTTAAAATAACCCAGTTCAACACAGTCGAGTCATGGGCAAAGAGAAACAGGGCTGAGCTATTTTCAGCTGTAGCCCCAGCAAGAAGCTGAGTATATTATATACTATATTATATAAAATACTATATGTCAATAGTCAAAAGACATACAGTATTTACTTCTAGGGCCAAAGATTAGCACGAACCAGGGAAAGCTTGTTCACCTGAAACTAACGACATACATTATACTTCACTTAATTTTTCAAATACAAAGGAGATAACAGACTCTCTGCCACATATTATATACTCCCCCATGAAAGAATTATTATTTCATTATCCTTTTTATGCCTACTGCTGCCTAGAGAAAAAAAATCAAACTCACTTAAAGCCCTCCTCAATTTGACCTCCACTAACCGTTTTAAACTAATTTTCTATATTGTATGCTGCATATAAATTAGACCAATTGTTCCGAGCAGATGATTTGTGCTTTCCTTCCTGTATTCTCCACGTTGCTTAAATGTAATAAACATTTTGGAGGGTAAAACAAAACAAAGTAACAGCATGAAGAATGTCACTGAGATATAACAACACTCACAAGGCAGTTCAATGAGTTCAGGAGTAAAATTAATGACCCGGAGGAGAACTTTATCAAAGAGATGGAAACTATGAAACAGAACCGAACAGAACTCCTGCTGGTCAAGAACTCAAGAATGAGTATTTTTAACAACCACGTCACACGAAGAAAACGAGTTGTGATTTAAAGACTCCCTAGCACTGCCACCTTATTCATCAATTACCCAAATGCTGTCAAGACATATAGACATAAGTGAACTTCATTTTAAAAATTCAATTATTTGCTTAATGTCCCTATTTAGAATATGTACAACTGTGAAGCAACTCATTTTAAAACACTGAAATAGATAGTGCTATGAATAAAATAAAAATTAAGGATATACTCTCTTGTTAGAAGATAACATTAACCATAAAAACAGAGACTAATCTTTCTGCAGTATTATAAGTTTGCCGAATTAATAAAAAGGATTATATCTGTTTCATTTAATAATAAACATCCATTTGTGGTTAGGTGTTTGGCCAGCCATCATTCACTTACACTTAGGGGAAGAAAAACTGGGATGCACAAAACTTTAAAATTTTTATGAATCATCTCCAACTAAAACCAATTAAGAAGCCAAAGCATCTCAAAGCATACCATTGGTTATTAGGCAATGATATTTAACATCTGTAATAAAATTTAAAGGCAAATTTTCAAGCATTTTAAATGTATCACTTTAGTTACATTTATTAAATAATAATAAATAACTCAACACATGAGAGCTCTAGGGACTTAAAAAAAGACTGTAAAATTTCTATCTCCTTTCTATGCATATTAGCACACATATTATGCCTTTTACTTCGTGTGCATTAGTCAATGAAACAACTCAAAATTTCATCAACGACAAACAAAGAAACAAAAACTCATAGACACAGACAACACTTAGTGGGTGAGGGGGGAGAGAGAGAGGTAGAAGAGGGAAAAGGGGGTCAAATACATGGCGATGGAAGGAGAACTGACTCGGGATGGTGAACACACAGTGAAATATATACAAGATGTATTATGGAAATGTACACTTGAAACCCATATGATTTCACTAACCAATATCACCCCAATGAATATATAAGACAAAACAAAACAATATTATATCAAAGAAATAAAAAAGAAAGAAATCTGAAACGCAAGGGAAAGAAGCTAATATAACTAACCTTGGGACAGTAATACCCCATGATGTCATTTGAAGCCCGTGCGGTTGACTTAGGAATCACCAAATTTTCTCTTGGAGCAGGATTTCCACTGAGGAGTAACTCAGTATTCAAACTCCCAACACATGGTGGCTCAAGGACTCCCCTCCTAAGAGCAGTGCTGAGAAACTCCTTGGGCTGTTCCTTTGCCTGAAGATCGGTTCTAGCCTCTGCCAGTCTTTCATTAGCACTGTGAAGATTGTAAGACACAAAGCTTTGAATGTTATTTTTCCTGAATGACTTGCATTTTTTTCAAGCTGCCATAATAAATAGTAAAAGGAATTTCCCATTAAACAGCATTTTAACATTGAAAATGCGTCAGGGCAGACCTACCATGCACAAGGATAGGTTTCAAATTATCCTAAACAAGCACATATGTTTCTATGGGGACACCAGACTAAGAAGAAATTCAAAGTAGGGAGGGGAGGAAACGGGCTATCAGTGACATCCACGGCTTCACAGATAATACTTGCTGCCTTCTACAATGGCTGAACCAATAAGATTCTTGAAGATTGCCATGAGACATACATAGCAAACGAGTTTAGAATTTTTAAAAAATCCCACCAAGATATTTTCAAGCCTTTGCAGTCACCGCCCTTGGGTAACGCCCTCATTACCATGAGGACTGAGGTGTCATTTAGAACAACAGCCTCTGGGGGAGAAGGAGGGAGCCTGGTTGGTGATCCTACTGAATGAAACCGCTCAGCAGGCCTGTAGCTTATAATATAACACTGTGGCCAAGGCGCTGGGCGTGGGCTCTGCGCTTCCTGCCTCCACACACCCCCTCAGGCTCACCACCTTATCTTTTTAGCCACTTCTTGGGTTATACTACCCTCACCCCTACGTTGTTAATCCTCTGCTATATTTCACATGTATGCCTTTGTGGACATCAGAAAGACTAGAAAGAAGAGCTTGTCTGAAAGCGACCTCTAGAGATAATAACACAGAGCACAATGGAGACAGTACATGTACCAAGTGCCAGAACATGCGGAGTACTTAACCCTTTGGGTTTAAGTTGTTATCTTATAATAAATAGTTACCTCACTAAAAACTATTTAGGGGAATTCTGACAAGAAATTTTATAATAAATAGCGTTGTCTAAATCATAAAGCTTCAAAAACACTTTGCTTAAAGACTGGTAGATCAGATTAACTGTATGAAAACCGCGAGAAGGAGAAATACAATCATGTAAAACCAAAAATGGAGAGAGATGCAAATGTCCTGAACTAACTAACATTTTAAAAGTAATTTATTCACTAACATCATTTTCCAAAATTATACTATTTAGTAAGCTTTCATTTCCTATCAATCTCGGGAATCTGCCTGGATAAAAATTATACTTTAGAGGCAAATTAATGAGCTCGATTGATTTTCTCTGACTTTGTTTGGACTTACTTGTTTAGTTTGTTTTCCAATGATGTGATAAGTTTTAATTCCTCTAGGTAGAGGTGTTTACATTCTTCCAATTCTATTTTACGAGAAGTTTCCACTTTGGAGAGTTCAGATTCCAGACGTTTAATTCTGAGTTCCATGTCACTTAGGGAAGCGCCATCATGGTCATTTAATGGGTGTACGTTTTTTTGAGATGCTGCTTGTTCCTAAAGCCAACAGAAAGGATACATTTTAAAAATAATTATAAACTGAATAATTACAGTCTATTTGTATTCTTTAGTTTTAAGTCAATGATTTGGACGGCAATTTAAATGTGAAAAAAGCTGAAGTTTAAAATATTTATCATCAATACGGAATAAAATAAATCTGAATCATGAAAATATTTTGAATCATCTCATCTAACAATTCCAATAAGAGAATCAATTTTAAATTTTAAAAATTGAACAATATGACTTAATAATCTAAGAATATGGTGCATTTTATTTTCTGTATTTCCTAATAGTCTCGTTTTATATCAATTGGTCTTAAAAATCAAACGATTTTTCAGAAAGAACAAATCTCAAACATCAACTGAGTGACAATAATGATGGGAACTGAAATATTAAAAAGGAGAAGCAAATACCACCTTTGTTCCAGAAATCTAAAAAAAATAAAATAAAAACAACTGCCATTAAGGGGAGTAGAAGAATCACATACACTATGCATATTGAAAACGTAATTTGCAGCAAAATGAATTAAGACGTGTTAAAAATTAATGAATTAACCTGTAAAAATAGATTTAAAAATTTTTTTCTACTACATCCTGTCTTGCTCAGTCTTCAATATCCCAGAATTTACTGTGTTCTGCTTCACTCTTTTCTACCACATTTGTGACTATATGAATTTTGAGGTTTAATAATTTTTATCTCCACTCTTTTTATTCTCACTTTTTCACATGACTTTTGTACTCCTTTCATAGATAATAACTCTTGTTTAAGATTGATTTTCTTCAATAAGCTATAGATACCTTTTTATAAAAAAACTTTTTAAAACAAATTTTTTTTTTATAACTGGGGAACAGTGTTTTTTCCAGGACCCATCAACTCCCTGTCAAGTAACAGTTTCCAATCTAGTTGTGGGATGCGCAGCTCAGCTCCAAGTCAAATTGTTCTCTTCAATCTACTAGTTATGGAGGGTACAGCTCACTGACCCATGCGGGAATCGAACCGGCAACCTTGGTGTTATGAGCACTGCGCTCTAACCACTGAACCAACTGGCCGGCCGCCCACTGGGGGCTCAGCTCCAAGCTCCAGCCATTGTTTTCAACCTAGTTGTGGAGGGTGTAGCTAACTGGTCCATGTGGGAATCGAACCATCGACCTTCGTTACCAAGGATTGGAACCAGCACGATGCTCTAACCATGGAGCCAACTGGCCACCCCACAGATGGAGACATTCTGAAGATGCAGTTTCCAGTTTTGCTTTGAGAGCCTCATTCTGAATGAGTAAGATAGTATGATTTGGTTACGAAGGAAGTTGACTGAGAATAGTCTAACCCCAAACCAGTATCAACTTGTGAAATAAACTCAGTTGCCATAAAATGTCATCCATACTATAGTAGATCCTTGGAATGTGGAAACTTGAATTACTCAGAATGGAGAACAAAGAGAAAAGCACCAGGAGACTCAAAAATGTATCCTTTATTGTCATCAACTTTGCCACACAACATCTGTACTTGATTTTCTACGATTTCCTGAATGATTGGTTCATGTTTTTCTTCTATAAAATCACTGTAAGTCACCTCTGAGTTGATAGTCTCTCACCTGTTCCCCATTTTAACTGTCCATAATTTCTTACGAAGTTGTAGGGAGTTACGAGTAACTCATCTTGAGATAGTTAGGTCTCCGTCAGCTACAAATGTTTCATGGTAATTTGAATTGCTTTCAAGAAGAAATGATTCCCAAGGTTAAGGAGAAATCACATCTCACACTGTGATGTTTAGTGAGATGATCGCTACATTTTTTTCAACAACAAAAAAGTGTCTTAATTTGATAATGCTATCTTGTAATCCTCTCTTTCCACAATATACAAGAACATCCTAAACAGCAATAATAACAACAAATCTGCTGGAATTTCAGTGATACTGAGTTGGGTAGAACTACTTTCCTGTAGATACAATGCTTATTTTGTAAGATGAGGTGATTGGATAGATGTAGTGTTTTTAAAACATGGCTACAAATTCTTGACATTTCTCCATGAAATTCCCTCCCTTTTAATATGTGCTGGCCTTAGGAAGTAACTGGATTCTAGTGCATGGAATAGGGCAGAACTGCTGTGAGAATGCTATGCCTGCGGCAGAAAATGTGATATAGGTTCCATCTGACTTTCTCTCGGGAAGCTCGCCCTGAGAACCCAGCCACCATGTTGTGCAGATGAAGAAGCCCAGGACACACAGTGAGGCCTCCTACAGATGTTCGCGCTGAGACGGCCCCAGTGGGCATCCCGGCCAAAACCCCGCTTCAACTGCTACACGTGTGTGTAACAGCCTTTAGATGATTCTCATTCGCAGCTTCATGGCAACGCAGCTGATGCCAAGTGGAACAGAAATGAGCTAGTCTGACTGAGCTTCACTCAACTGCATTACTGGTGAACAAAACAGATGCTGTTTTGAGCCACTAGCTTTTGAGTTGGTTTCTTGAGCAGCAATGAACAACTGGCATTGATACTGATATTCAAAATGGTGTGAGCCACAAAGAAAAGCAATCTAAAACCTGTAGGAGTGCCTTTCCACCAGGAGGTAGGTGGAACCCGAAAGGATGTGGAGAAGAATGAGAACGACACCCACAAGAGCCTCCAAGAGACGGTTATTGGGGGCTTGCGGGCCCCTAAAGAGGCTGGCCACAAAGACTTCTCAGCTAGTGAAGAAAATGAGTCTGAAATCCGGATGAAAGGGGACTTTTGCTGTGAAGTAACCAAGTAAAATCCATGAGATACATGAGCTAACGAAAGACTGTGAACTGTAAAGGAACCAGGACTTATTGTGTTCAAATGTGTTTCCCATTACAGCCTCTCCCACATGCCCTGTTGTCAAATCATGCTAAAATAAAGAAATGGCTTCTGAGTGAAGATCAAATTCGCTGTGCTCCCAGGAAGACATGATCTACGGATGAGGACAAGACTGTAAAGCCTTCCTCAAGACTTCGAAAGAGTTAAGGTGGGGCCTTAAATTCCTGGAAGGCTCTTAAGAGGAAAAGAATTTTATAGGCATGGTCCTACAACAGCTACAGGAAGCCCAAGAGCTTATCTCAAAACGATGTATGACGGTGGCTTTTCTAATGGCACGAACCCCAAGAAACTCTCACGCAACTCCAAGTTTTTAGGATAGTCAAGTAGCAAAAAACCACCTTGTTACCTTGGACTAATAAAAACCAAGAGAGTGAAAAATAGAGGAGGCCTGTGGGTCTTAGACATTTGGGTGGAGGAATGACGCTGAGGGAAGAGCTGCAAGCACAGGTCATTTCTTATGAAAAGGACAGAACAAAGAGCTCACAGGGGACAGCCAAGGGCCATGGAGAAGCATTGGCATGATTAGGACTAAGTCCTAATCAAAGAACGGACAGCACACATCAGGCTGTATTTCAGAATTGCTATGGACTAACGTGCCTTCCACTTTCTATTTCTGCAGGGGAAACTTCAGCAGTCGAGCAGAATGTTGGGTGTGTGGGTGGTAGATAACTTGTCTCTTCCTTTCTCATGTTTTCATATTGAAAGGAATTGTCCTCAAGGAGCTTTATCCTAGAAACCAAAACCCAGGCCCTTCACCCCCATTTGCACCAGACTAAGATGGTGAAATCTTAGATTCGAACCTGAGCCTGATGCCATTAAATTGAGACCTGTGGCGAGTATTGTGTAGGGATGAGTGTATTTTCCATGTGGGGGGAATGTAAAGAATTGTGGCCAGTGGACAGATCAAGGTGGTTTTTAAATGTGTCCGTAAATTTTGAAATATTCATTGCATAAAACCACTAGAATATGGGTCAACATTAGTGACTGGCTCCTAATGAACAGAATATGTTGAAAGACATTCCCTGTGAATTCCAAGACTCCTTCACAAAGGACAACACAACTCCTGTTGGTTATGTCTCTGAGGATCTGAACCTTGGAATCCAGCCCCATGTTGTGGGGAGGCTCGGGCCACAATGCGAGCTGGGTGTTCAGGTGTAGGTCTTCCTGCTGTCTGCCCCAAACAAATCTTTTACTTGTTTCTGATTGATTAGTTACTTCCTAATTTTTAACAGCTGTACTCTTGAAATGTTTTCTTTGGATGGGTGAAATATTTATTCCATTAATTATATATGAAGCTAAAGGTACAACTATGCATCTCAATGTGTTTCTGAGAATGTGGGATCTATGCCAAGAACAAGACTGGCACCAGTGTTTCAGAAAAGAACCGGGTCAAACAGAATCTACTTTTCAATTGCAAGATGATGGATTAGAGAGATTTCTAAAGAGGAAAGCAGATGGTCCAAGTTTCATCTTCTCCTTCCTAGACAGTGAAATCTATGGAAGAGGCTATGGATTAGGAGATAGACAAAATGAAGAAAGTTGTCCACCAAGTATCAGATCCTATTACCGACATTTGATGGAAATGGGAGTGAAAGGGAGGCACTGGGTTAAAGATTAATGTTTTGAATGAAGAAAACAAAAGGAATGAGTCGACTTTGTAAGCCTAATATCCCATCATGTCATAAGGTCACCAAGGTCTGCGGGCCACAGGCTCCATCCAGAAGCAAAACATCTCCATAGAAGTGGAATTAAAGATATTCACCTACATTGACATTTTATTATTCCATAAGGCATCTGGTAATATGCAAGATGACTGGGGAAGCGTTCTCATAACATTTGATTTGGTAATGGCGTAAGGACAGATCTATAGACCAATAAATTGGAAAAGATGATCCAAAAATTAACCCTCATATATATAGTCAAGTGATTTTTGACAAGGGTGCCGAAAAATCCAGTTGGGCATGAACAGTCTTTTGAACTAACGATACTGGTTCTACTGGATATCCACATGCAAAAGAAAAATTAAACCTCTACATCATACCATATATAAAATTATTTCAAAAGGTAAAAACCAAAACTATAAAAGCTTTGAAGAAGCTTCATGTCTTCATGACTGGAGTTGGCAATCGTGTCTTAGATATGACAGTACCAAACAAAAGTAGATAACTGGACTTCATTAAAATAAAAAAAAAAAACTCTATGCTTTAAAGGACACCATTGAAAAACTGAAAAGGCAAGCTAATGAGAGGGAGAAATATTTGAAAATCCTATATCTGATAATCGATTTGTATCTAGGATATATAAAGAATTATTACAATTCAACAAGAAAAAGACGAATCAATTTTAATGGGCAATGGAATTGAATCATCAGTTCTTCAAAGAAGTTATACAAATGGACAATAAGCAAGTGAAAAGATAGCTCAGCATCATTAGTCATCAGAAAATACATCAAAACCACAATATGGAGCAGAGAGTTCACTAGTGGTTCCCTAGGGCTAGGAAGAGTGGGAAGGGCAGACGGGCACACGGTGAAGGCTAACAGTACACAGATAGTTTCCAGGGTGATGAAAATGTTGTAAAACTGATTGTGATGATGACTGCATAAAGCTTTGAATACACTAAAAGCCACTGCTCTGCATACTTTAAATGAGTGAACTGCATGCTATGTTCATTACATCTCCTTGAAGCTGTTACGAAAGAAAGGAAGGAAGGAAGGAAGGAAGGAAAGAAGGAAGGAAGGAAGGAAGGAAGGAAGGAAGGAAGGAAGGAAGGAAGGAAGGAAAGAAGGAAGGAAGGAAGGAAGGAAGGAAGAGCAGTGCTGGCACCACCAGAGACCAGTAGCAGCAGCAGAAATACTTCTCCAGCCTCCACCCACAGCACAGTGCTACCAGGGCCACGGGGAACCAGGTGGGCTCAGTGGACTCAAGACAGGCTCTCCCTGACCACCCCCTTCTCCTGTTCCCTCCCACGGTGCTGGTGCCCAGACTCCCTGGTGATCTGGATACAGCGGCAACACCCATCACCCTGGTCACCCAGGCCAGCACTCCCACACTCACAGCTAAGCCCCCACACCTGGACCCCCCAGGCTCAAGTAGCACCAGTGAGAGACAACAGAAACTGTGCTATTGCATCAGCTACTGAAAAACAAAACAGAGACGTCTAATTATCTAGCTGCTGAATTGCTCGAATCAAAATGTACGTAAATAAGAAAGTGTTCACTACTTCAAATGAGCCTGCAGAAGAACAAGCTATCCAGCAGCATGAACAACCAAGGTGACATGGTAACACTGAGAGAAGATGACACTTCTCCAGAAACCAAGTCAAAGTCATGAAGATTGTGATCTCTGTGACCGAGATTTCAAAACAGCAGTCATGAAGAATCTCAATGAGATACAAGAAAACTCACAAGGCAGTTCAACGAATTCAGGAGTAAAATTAACGAACAGAAGGAGTACTTTATCTAAGATATGAAAACTATAAAAAAGGTCCAAACAGAAATCCTGGAGCTGAATGAAGAACTTAAGAAATGAGATTAAAAATGGACATTTTAATAACAATATTACACAAAGAAAACAAGTTGCTATTAAAGATGCCATATCATTGCCACCTCAGTCATCAATTATTCAAGTGATGCCAAAATGTACAGATATTGGAGTATTACGCAGCCATAAAGAAAAAAGAAATCTTACCATTTGCAACAACATGGATGGATCTAGAGAACATTATGTTAAGCGAAATAAGTCAGAAAGAGAAAGACAAGTACCATATGATCTCACTTATATGCGGAATGTAAAGAAAAGAATCAGTGAATGAACTAATCAGAAACAGTTCTGGGGACAAAGAGGAAAAAGCTGAGGGTTGTTAGATGGGGGGGGGATAAGGGGGACGGTGAGGGGATTAGAAAACAGTCGGTAACCACAAAATGGCCTCAGGGTTTTTGAAAAATAATTTCGGGAACGTAATCAATAATGTTGTAAAGATTTTGTAGGGTATCTGATGGACACAGGTCCCATCTGGGAGACCACCTCAGGGAAGATGTAGATGCTTGATCAATGTACTACTGTACGCCCAAAGCTGAACAATAATGAATGCCAACTATAATTTTATATATATAATGTGAAGGCTCGGTGCAAGGTCGGAGGGATAGTGGAAGGGGAAATGGGGGAGGAGGGGTTCACAGTGTGAGGGCAATAAATGATGAACGTCTAAGTATTACCTTGTCTTGTGCACCTGAAACTAATTAAAAAAAATTCTAGAGCTACAACTTCTATTTCTTTTTAATCTCCTTAAATCTCCATTTAAAAAAAAAGATGTACAGATATAAGTGAACTTCATTTTAAAAATTCAAATATTTGCTCAATTTACCTCTTTAGAAAATGTACTGTTGCTTAGCAAGATATTTTATTTTATTATTACTTTTTAAGCAAAACATTTTAACTCATCAAAATAAAAAATGCTATAAGTAAAATAGAAATTAAGGATGTACTATTATGTACAAAGAGAACAACTTTTAACTTAGAAAGAACAAATTAATCTTTTCAGTGTTACAAGTTTGCAGAATTCATAACAAGGATTTACCTCGGTTTCATGGAAATAAGAAACATCAACCTATAGTTAGTGAATGTCAATCATTCACTTACGCTTAGGGGTGGCAAAACTGGGCTGTAGGAAAACTAAAATTGTTATAAACCATCGCCAAATTAAAACCAATGCAGAAGTAAGCCAAAGCATCTCAAAGCATACCATTCGTTGTTAGGCAATAACATTTCATTTGTAAAATCTAATTGAAAAGCAGCTTTTCCAGAAATTTAAAATGTGTCAGTTAATTACATTTATTGAATACAGTTAATGACAGGTAGCTCTTAAAACATGGGAGATGCAGGGACTTACAAAAGATTGTAAAATTTCTGTCTCCTTCCTACATTAACACACATAATTATGCCTTTCACATTGTGTGCATTAGTCAATGAAACAACTGAGAATCTCACCAAGTTAAGAACAAGAATTATATCGGACATCTGAAACCCAAAGGAAAGAAGATAATATAACTAACCTTCATGAAGTAGGTGAACGTGTCATTATTATTAGAAGTCTGTGGGGTTGACCTAGGAATCACCGACTGTTCTCTTGGAGCGAGATTTCCTCGAGGTAGGAACCCATCACTTATCCTTCCAATACAAGGTGGCAGCAGGACAGGCCTCCCAGGAGCGCGGCTGAGTAAAGTGTTCCGTGGTGTCTTCATGAGAAGCTGGGCTCTCATCTCTGCCAGCGTGTCATTAGCACTGTGAAGATTGTAAGAACAAAGGCTTAGTATTTTATTTTTCCTGAATGACTTGCATTTTTTTCAAGTTGCCATAATAAATAGTAAAAGAAATTTCCCATTAAACAGCATTTTTTTTTAATTTTTTTTTATTTTTATTTTTTTTTTGGTTTTTGAGAGCCCACTGGCCCATGTGGGAATCGAACCGGCAGCCTTCGGAGTTAGGAGCATAGAGCTCTAACCACCTGCACCACCCGGCCGGCCCCCATTAAACAGCATTTTAACATTGAAAATGCGTCAGGGCAGACCTACCATGCACAAGGATAGGTTTCAAATTATCCTAAACAAGCACATATGTTTCTATGGGGATGCCAGACTAAGAAGAAATTCAAAGTAGGGAGGGGAGGAAAAGGGCTATCAGTGACATCCACGGCTTCACAGATAATACTTGCTGCCTTCTGCAATGGCTGAACCAATAAGATTCTTGAGGATTGCCATGAGACATACATAGCAAACGAGTTTAGAATTTTTTAGAAATCCCGGGGGAGATAAAAAAAAATGGCGGCGTGAGGTGAGCCTCTGTAACGCTCCCCTGGAATTTACAACGAATCGGACAACAATAACTCCACAAAGGACTCCTTGCACAGCAGACAGGCAAGACGAAGAGGCCGACTACTGAATTCACCTCCAGGTGGGTGAATCGCGCGAGCGGGGGAGGAGGGAGAGGAGAAGTGCGGAGACGAGCCGCGCGGGCGCAGGACGCAGACCTGGCTCAGTGCTCGGAGCCCGCTGCGCCCGGATCTTCCGCAACTGCGGGAGAGGGAAGGACTCGGACTGCTAGGGCTCCTCTTACGGCCCACAGGGCTGAGGGGGCAGCATACAAAACCGCTGAACCCAACGATCACGGCAGACCTCGGAGCAAAGACTGAGGGAAGAGGGCTGAAATCGGTGGTTTAAGCCCTCACTGCCGAGCGGAGAACGGAAGCCTTAGGCACGGAGACTAGCCGCCCCCTCCTTACCCTCCCAGAGCTCGCCCCGCCCCCACCAGCCCGGTGCTAGAAGCGATAAAGTAGCAGTGTCGGATCAAAGGACAGAATATTTGCTGCTCTGAGAACTGTGGACCGCAGACACAGATTCGCAGCTCAACTAGTTCTGGCAAAGGGGAGGGAGCTGTGGAAGCAGGACTGGCTGTGGTGGTGGTCGCCGCCATTGCTCTGGGCCACCTCTCACAACTCACCCCGCCCCTGGCCCCACCTATCTGGGCGGATCCCTGCGGGAGTAAACAGAACTGCTGAAACAAACGGGCTCTGAATCTGGTGCACAAAGAGCTTTGGAACTCCAAAAGCTCTTCGCATACCTATCAACCTGTTGCAGAAGACACTCCTGTAGATGTCTAGGAAGAGAAATAGTAAATCAGTGATTGCCATGAATAACCAAGGCAACAAGATAGCTCAGAAAGAAAATGAAAAGTCTCCAGAAAAGGAACTTAGAGATACGGACCTTTGTGATTTAAATGACAGAGAATTCAAGATCGCAATTCTGAAAAAACTGAACGAGATGCAAGAAAACACAGAAAGGCAGTTTAATGAACTCAGAAACACAATCAAAGAACACCATGAACATTTTACAAAAGAGATTGAAATCTTGAAAAAGAACCAAATAGAATTTCTGGAGATTAAGAACTCAATAGAAGAAATTAACAATAAAATATCCAGCTTAGGTAGTAGAGTTGACCAGATGGAGGAAAGAATCAGTGACATCGAAGATAGGAACCTGGAATTTACACAGAGGGAAGAAGAAAGAGACTTGAGACTTAAAAGAAATGAAAGAACTCTACAAGAACTTTCTGACTCCATCAGAAAGAGCAATATAAGAATAATGGGCATACCAGAAGGAGAAGAAAGAGGGAAGGGAACAGAGAATATATTCAAACAAATCGTCGATGAGAACTTCCCAAAGTTGTGGACAGAACTGGATCCTCGAATCCAAGAAGCAAATAGAACACCCAATTACCTCAATCCCAACAGGCCTTCACCAAGGCACATTGTATTGAAGCTGTCTAAAATCAATGACAAAGAAAGAATCCTCAAGGCAGCCAGGGAAAAGAAGACGGTAACTTACAAAGGAAAGCCCATTAGATTATCATCAGATTTTTCAGCAGAAACTCTACAAGCTAGGAGGGAATGGAACCAAATATTCAAACTATTGAAAGAGAGAAATCATGAGCCAAGAATAATATATCCAGCAAAGATCTCTTTTAGATATGAAGGAGGAATAAAGACCTTTCCAGACATCCAGAAGCTGAGGGAATTTTCTAATACACAACCTGCACTACAAGAAATACTAAAGGAGGCTATTAGACCACCATCAACAGGGACAACTTGTGGCAACCGAAACATAAAAAGGGGGAGCGTAAAGGCCTGAACTGGAATATGGGAATAGAGAAAGTAAGCGTACTGAAGAAACTGGAATACTCTAAATATCAAACTTTCTTTTACATAAACTCAAGGGTAACCACTCAAAAAACATCCAATCTGAAATATATACTGTAATAAAAGAAGAAACAGAGGGAAACATCATAGAATACCACCACACAGAAATAACAGACAACAACAAAAAGGCAAAGAAACAATGGAGACACAGCCTTACCAGAAAACTAAAGACAGAATGACAGGAAATCCTCACATATCAATAATCACCCTAAATGTAAATGGACTGAACTCACCAATAAAGAGACACAGAGTAGCAGATTGGATCAAAAAACTAAACCCAACCATATGCTGCCTACAAGAGACACATCTCAGCTACAAGGACAAGCATAGACTCAAAGTGAAAGGGTGGAAATTGACACGCCAAGCAAATGGTACCCAGAGAAAATCAGGTGTAGCCATAATGATTTCCGATGAAACAGACTTCAGGGTGAAAAAGATAACAAGAGACAAAGATGGACATTTCATAATGGTAAAGGGGACTATACAACAAGAAGACATAACAGTCATCAATATTTATGCCCCCAATCAGGGAGCACCGAAATATACCAAGCAACTACTAACAGAACTAAAGGGAGAAATTGACCAAAACACAATTATACTAGGGGACTTAAATACATCATTGACAGCTATGGATAGATCATCCAAACAGAAGATAAATAACGAAATCGCAGCCCTAAATGACACATTAGATGAATTGGACATCATTGACATATATAGAGCACTTCATCCTAAAACATCAGACTATACATTCTTTTCTAGGGTACATGGAACATTCTGAAGGATAGACCATATATTGGGACACAAAATCAGCCTCAGCAAATTTAAGAAGATTGAAATCATACCAAGCATATTCTCTGATCACAAAGCTTTGAAATTGGATATCAACTGCAAAAAGAAAGCAGGAAAAAACACAAATACATGGAGATTAAACAACATACTATTAAAGAACGACTGGGTCAAAGAAGAAATTAGAGGAGAGCTCAAAAGATACATAGAAACAAATGACAATGAAAATACATCCTACCAAAATTTTTGGGATGCCGCGAAAGCAGTTTTAAGAGGGAAATTTATATCATTACAGGCCTATCTCAAGAAACAAGAAAAATCCCAAATAAATAACCTCATGTTACACCTTAAAAAACTAGAAAAAGAAGAACAAGCGAAACCCAAGGTCAGCAGAAGAAAGGAAATAACAAAAATCAGAGCAGAACTAAATGAAATAGAGAACAAAAAGACAATAGAAAAAATTAATGTGACAAAAAGCTGGTTCTTTGAAAAGATTAACAAAATCGACAAACCCTTGGCTAGACTCACTAAGATAAAAAGAGAGAAGACACTAATTAACAAAATCAGAAGTGAAAAAGGGGAAGTTATCGCGGACACCACAGAAATACAAAGGATTATCCAAGAATACTATGAAGGACTATATGCCACCAAATTTAATAACTTAGAAGAAATGGACAAGTTCTTAGAAACATATAGCCTTCCAAGGCTGAATCATGAAGAACTGGAAAATCTTAACAGGCCGATCACCAGTAACGAAATTGAATCAGTCATCAAAAACCTTCCCAAAATCAAAAGTCCTGGACCAGATGGCTTCACCAGTGAATTCTACCAAACCTTCAAAGAGGATCTAATACCAATCCTGCTCAAACTCTTCCAAAAAATTGAAGAAGAGTCAGTACTCCCTAACTCATTTTATGAGGCCAACATTACCCTGATACCAAAACCTGGTAAGGACAACACAAAAAAAGAAAACTACAGACCTATATCTCTGATGAATACAGATGCTAAAATGCTAAACAAAATTCTAGGAAATCGAATACAACAATGCATTAAAAAGATTATTCATCACGACCAAGTGGGGTTCATCCCCGGGGCACAAGGATGGTTCAACATTCGCAAATCCATCAATGTGATACATCACATAAACAAAATAAAGGACAAAAATCATATGATTCTATCAATTGATGCAGAAAAAGCATTTGATAAGATACAACATCCATTTATGATTAAAACACTTACTAAAATTGGTATAGAAGGAAAATACCTCAACAAAATAAAGGCCATATACGACAAGCCCTCAGCTAATCTCATAATTAATGGTGAAAAGCTGAAGCCCTTTGCTCTACGTTCAGGAACACGACAAGGATGTCCCCTATCACCTCTGCTTTTCAACATAGTGTTGGAAGTCCTCGCCAGAGCTATCAGGCAAGAGAAAGAAATAAAAGGCATCCAAATTGGGAATGAAGAAGTTAAATTGTCACTCTTTGCAGATGACATGATGCTATATATAGAAAACCCTAAAGACTCCACCGAAAAGCTATTAGAAACAATCAATGAATACAGTAAAGTTGCTGGCTACAAAATCAACGTACAAAAGTCTATTGCTTTCTTATATACCAACAATGAAATCTCAGAAAAAGAGATAGAAAAAAACAATTCCTTTTGCAATTGCAGCAAAAAGAATAAAATACCTAGGAATAAACTTAACCAAGGATGTGAAGGATTTATATGCTGAAAACTATAAGACATTTTTGAAAGAAATTGAAGAAGACACAAAGAAATGGAAAGACATTCCGTGCTCATGGATTGGAAGAATCAACATAGTTTAAATGGCCATATTACCCAAAGCCATATACAGATTTAATGCAATCCCCATTAAAATCCCAATGGCATTTTTTAAAGAAATAGAACAAAAAATCATCAGATTTGTTTGGAACCACAAAAGACCCCGAATAGCCATAGCAATATTAAAAAAAAAGAACAATACTGGAGGTATCACACTCCCTGATTTTTCCTTGTACTACAGGGCTACAATAATCAAAACAGCTTGGTATTGGCGGAAAAACAGACACATAGACCAATGGAATAGAATTGAGAACCCAGAAATAAAACCACATAAATATGGACAGATAATTTTTGACAAAGAAGCTAAAAACATACAATGGAGAAAAGACAGCCTCTTCAATAAATGGTGCTGGCAGAATTGGATAGCTACGTGCAAAAGAATGAAACTGGACTGCTATCTGTCACCATGTACCAAAATTAATTCAAAATGGATCAAAGACTTAAGCATAAGACCTGACACAATAAACTGCATTGAAGAAAACATAGGTACTAAACTTATGGACCTTGGGTTCAAAGAGCATTTTATGAATTTGACTCCAAAGGCAATGGAAGTAAAAACTAAAATAAACAAATGGGATTATATGAAACTGAAAAGCTTCTGCACAGCAAAATAAACTATTGACAAAATAATGAGGCAACCAACTGAATGGGAGAAGATTTTCGCAAACAGTTCCTCTGATAAGGGGCTAATATCCAAAATATACAAGGAACTCATGAAACTCAACAACAAAAAAACAAACAACCCAATTGAAAAATGGACAGAGGACCTGAAGAGACATTTTTCCAAAGAGGATATACAAATGGCAAATAGACATATGAAGAAATGCTCAACATCGCTAATCATCAGAGAAATGCAAATGAAAACCACAATGAGATATCACCTCACCCCAGTCAGAATGGCTTTCATCAACAAAACAAATAGTAACAAGTGTTGGAGAGGCTGTGGAGAAAAAGGAACTCTCATACACTGTTGGTGGGAATGCAGACTGGTGCAGCCGCTATGGAAGGCAGTGTGGAGGTTCCTCAAGAAATTACGAATAGAATTACCATATGACCCAGCAATCGCTCTCCTGGGTTTCTACCCCAAAAATATAAAAGCATTTCTCTATAGAGGCACGTGTACTCCAATGTTCATTGCAGCTTTGTTTACGGTGGCCAAGACATGGAAACAACCAAAATGTCCTTTGATAGATGAATGGGTAAAGAAGTTGTGGTACATATACACAATGGAATACTATTCGGCGTTAAGGAAAGATGATATAGGAGCATTTGTGACAACATGGATGGATCTCGAGAGAATAATGCTAAGTGAAATAAGTCAGACAGAAAAAGCAGAGAACCCTATGATTTCACTGATATGTGGTATATAAACCAAAAAGAACAAGACAAACAAATGAGAAACAAAAACTCATAGACACAGACAATAATTTAGTGGTTACCAGAGGGTAAGGGGGTGGGGGGTGGGTGATGAGGGTAAAGGGGATCAAATATATGGTGATGGAAGGAGAACTGACTCTGGGTGGTGAACACGCAATGGGATTTATAGACGATGTAATACAGAATTGTACACCTGAAATCTATGTAAATTTACTAACAATTGTCACCCCAATAAAATTAATTAAAAAAAAAATCCCACCAAGATATTTTCAAGCCTTTGCTGTCCCCGCCCTTGGGTAACGCCCTCATTACCCTGAGGACTGAGGTGTCATGTAGAACAGCAGCCTCTGGGGGAGAAGGAGGGAGCCTGGTGGGTGATCCGACTGAACCGAAACCGCTCAGCAGGCCTGTAGCTTATAATATAACACTGTGACCAAGGCGCTGGGCGTGGGCTCTGCGCTTTCTGTCTTCCACACACCCCCTCAGGCTCACCACCTTATCTTTTTAGCCACTTCTTGGGTTATACTACCCTCACCCCTACGTTGTTAACCCTCTGCTATATTTCACATATATGCCTTTGTGGACATCAGAAAGACTAGAAAGAAGAGCTTGTCTGAAAGCGACCTCTAGAGATAATAACACAGAGCACAATGGAGACAGTACATGTACCAAGTGCCAGAATATGCGGAGTACTTAACCCTTTTGGTTTAAGTTGTTATCTTATAATAAATAGTTACCTCATTAAAAACTATTTAGGGGAATTCTGACAAGAAATTTTATAATAAATAGCGTTGTCTAAATCATAAAGCTTCAAAAACACTTTGCTTAAAGACTGGTAGATCAGATTAACTCTATGAAAACCGCGAGAAGGAAAAATACAATCATGTAAAACCAAAAATGGAGAGAGATGCAAATGTCCTGAACTAACTAACATTTTAAAAGTAATTTATTCACTAACATCATTTTCCAAAATTATACTATTTAGTAAGCTTTCATTTCCTATCAATCTCAGGAATCTGCCTGGATAAAAATTATACTTTAGAGGCAAATTAATGAGCTCGATTGATTTTCTCTGACTTTGGACTTACTTGTTTAGTTTGTTTTCCAATGATGATCTAAGTTTTAATTCCTCTAGGTAGAGGTGTTTACATTCTTCCAATTCTATTTTACAAGAAGTTTTCACTTTGAAGAGTTCAGATTCCAGACGTTTAAATCTGAGTTCCATGTCACTTATGTAAGCGCCAACATGGTCATTTAACGGGTGTACGTTTTTTTGAGATGCTGCTGGTTCCTAAAGCCAACGGAAAGGATACATTTTAAAAATAATTATAAACTGAATAATTACAGTCTGTTAGTATTCTTTAGTTTTAAGTCAATGATTTGGACGGCAATTTAAATGTGAAAAAAGCTGAAGTTTAAAATATTTATCATCAATACGGAATAAAATAAATCTGAATCATGAAAATATTTTGAATCATCTCATCTAACAATTCCAATAAGAGAATCAATTTTAAATTTTAAAAATTGAACAATATGACTTAATAATCTAAGAATATGGTGCATTTTATTTTCTTTATTTCCTAATAGTCTCGTTTTATATCAATTGGTCTTAAAAATCAAATGATTATCCAGAAAGAACAAATCTCAAAGATCAATTGAGTGATAATAATGATGGGAACTGAAATATTTAAAAGGAGAAGCAAATAGCACCTTAGTTCCAGAAAATCTAAAAAAATAAAAAATAAAAACAACTGCCATTAAGGGGAGTAGAAGAATCACATACACTATGCATATCGAAAACGTAATTTGCAGCAAAATGAATTAAGGTGTGTTAAAAATCAATGAATTAACCTGTAAAAATAGATTTAAAAACTTTTTCTACTACATCCTGTCTTGCTCAGTCTTCAATATCCCAGAATTTACTGTGTTCTGCTTCACTCTTTTCTACCACATTCGTGACTATATGAATTTTGAGGTTTAATAATTTTTATCTCCACTCTTTTTATTCTCTACTTTTTCACATGACTTTTGTACTCCTTTCATAGATAATAACTCCTGTTTAAGATTGATTTTCTTCAACAAGGTATAGATATCTTTTTTTAAAAACACTTTTTAAAACAAATTTTTTTTTTATAATTGGGGAACAGTGTTTTTTCCAGGACCCATCAACTCCCTGTCAAGTAACAGTTTCCAATCTAGTTGTGGGATGCGCAGCTCAGCTCCAAGTCAAATTGTTCTCTTCAATCTACTAGTTATGGAGGGTACAGCTCACTGACCCATGCGGGAATCGAACCGGCAACCTTGGTGTTATGAGCACTGCGCTCTAACCACTGAACCAACTGGCCGGCCGCCCACTGGGGGCTCAGCTCCAAGCTCCAGCCATTGTTTTCAACCTAGTTGTGGAGGGTGTAGCTAACTGGTCCATGTGGGAATCGAACCAGCGACCTTCGTTACCGAGGATTGTAACCAGCACGATGCTCTAACCATGGAGCCAACTGGCCACCCCACAGATGGAGACATTCTGAAGATGCAGTTTCCAGTTTTGCTTTGAGAGCCTCATTCTGAATGAGTAAGATAGTATGATTTGGTTACGAAGGAAGTTGACTGAGAATAGTCTAACCCCAAACCAGTATCAACTTGTGAAATAAACTCAGTTGCCATAAAATGTCATCCGTACTGTAGTAGATCCTTATTATGTGGAAACTTGCATTACTCAGAATGAAGAACAAAGAGAAAAGCACCAGGAGACTCAAAAATGTATCCTTTATTGTCATCGACTTTGCCACACAACATCTGTACTTGATTTTCTACGATTTCCTGAATGATTGGTTCACGTTTTTCTTCTATAAAATGACTGTAAGTCACCTTTGAGTTGATAGTCTCTCACCTGTTCCCCATTTTAACTCTCCGTAATTTCTTACGAAGTTGTAGGGAGTTACGAGTAACTCATCTTGAGTTAGTTAGGCCTCCGTCAGCTACAAATGTTTCATGGTAATTTGAATTGCTTTCAAGAAGAAATGATTCCCAAGGTTAAGGAGAAATCACATCTCACACTGTGAATGTTTAGTGAGATGATCGCTACATTTTTTTCAACAACAAAAAAGTGTCTTAATTCGATAATGCTATCTTGTAATCCTCTTTCCACAGTATACAAGAACATCCTAAACAGCAATAATAACAACAACAAATCTGCTGGAATTTCAGTGATACTGAGTTGCGTAGAACTACTTTCCTTAGATACAATGCTTATTTGGTAAGATGAGGTGAGTGGATGGATGTAGTGTTTTTAAAACATGGCTACAAATTCTTGACATTTCTCCATGAAATTCCCTCCCTTTTAATATGTGCTGGCCTTAGGAAGTAACTGGATTCTAGTGCATGGAATAGGGCAGAACTGCTGTGAGAATGCTATGCCTGCGGCAGAAAATGTGATACAGCTTCCATCTGTATCTCAGGGAAGCTCGCCCTGAGAACCCAGCCACCATGTTGTGCAGATGAAGAAGCCCAGGACACACAGTGAGGCCTCCTACAGATGTTCGCGCTGAGACGGCCCCAGTGGGCATCCCGGCCAAAACCCCGCTTCAACTGCTACACGTGTGTGTAACAGCCTTTAGATGATTCTCATTCGCAGCTTCATGGCAACGCAGCTGATGCCAAGTGGAACAGAAATGAGCTAGTCTCACTGAGCTTCACTCAACTGCATTACTGGTGAACAAAACAGATGCTGTTTTGAGCCACTAGCTTTTGAGTTGGTTTCTTGAGCAGCAATGAACAACTGGCATTGATACTGATATTCAAAATGGTGTGAGGCCACAAAGAAAAGCAATCTAAAACCTGTAGGAGTGCCTTTCCACCAGGAGGTAGGTGGAACCCGAAAGGATGTGGAGAAGAATGAGAACGACACCCACAAGAGCCTCCAAGAGACGGTTATTGGGGGCTTGCGGGCCCCTAAAGAGGCTGGCCACAAAGACTTCTCAGCTAGTGAAGAAAATGAGTCTGAAATCCGGATAAAAGGGGACTTTTGCTGTGAAGTAACCAAGTAACATCCATGAGATACATGAGCTAACAAAAGACTGTGAACTGTAAAGGAACCAGGACTTATTGTGTTCAAATGTGTTTCCCAATTACAGCCTCTCCCACATGCCCTGTTGTCAAATCATGCTAAAATGAAGAAATGGCTTCTGAGTGAAGATCAAATTCGCTGTGCTCCCAGGAAGACATGATCTACGGATGAGGACAAGACTGTAAAGCCTTCCTCAAGACTTCGAAAGAGTTAAGGTGGGGCCTTAAATCCTGGAAGGCTCTTAAAAGGAAAATAATTTTATAGGCATGGTCCTACAACAGCTACAGGAAGCCCAAGAGCTTATCTCAAAACAATTTATGACGGTGGCTTTTCTAATGGCACGAACCCCAATAAACTCTCACGCAACTCCAAGTTTTTAGGATAATCAAGTAGCAAAAAACCACCTTGTTACCTTGGACTAATAAAAACCAAGAGAGTGAAAAATAAGAGGAGGCTTGTGGGTCTTAGACATTTGGGTGGAGGAATGACTCTGAGGGAAGAGCTGCAAGCACAGGTCATTTCTTATGAAAAGGACAGAACAAAGAGCTCACAGGGGACAGCAAAGGGCCATGGAGAGCATTGGCATGATTAGGACTAAGTCCTAATCAAAGAACGGACAGCACACATCAGGCTGTATTTCAGAATTGCTATGGACTAACGTGCCTTCCACTTTCTATTTCTGCAGGGGAAACTTCAGCAGTCGAGCAGAATGTTGGGTGTGTGGGTGGTAGATAACTTGTCTCTTCCTTTCTCATGTTTTCATATTGAAAGGAATTGTCCTCAAGGAGCTTTATCCTAGAAACCAAAACCCAGGCCCTTCACCCCCATTTGCACCAGACTAAGATGGTAAAATCTTAGATTCGAACCTGAGCCTGATGCCATTAAATTGAGACTTGTGGCGAGTATTGCGTAGGGATGAGTGTATTTTCCATGTGGGGGGAATATAAAGAATTGTGGCCAGTGGACAGATCAAGGTGGTTTTTAAATGTGTCCGTAAATTTTGAAATATTCATTGCATAAAACCACTGGAGTATGGGTCAACATTAGTGACTTGCTCCTAATGAACAGAATATGTTGAAAGACATTTCGTGTGAATTCCAAGACTCCTTCACAAAGGGCAACACAGCTCCTGTTGGTTATGTCTCTGAGGATCTGAACCTTGGAATCCAGCCCCGTGTTGTGGGGAGGCTCGGGCCACAATGCGAGCCGGGTGTTCAGGTGTAGTTGTTCCTGCTGTCTCCTCCAGCTAGAGAGCCGACCAACAGTAGGCACCAACTACCGGACACATTGCTGTACAAACTTTCAAATGATTGCAGCCTCCAGCCATCGAGCTGCCCCAATTGAAGCTGAGGGGAACGGAGACAGATGGCCTTGGCCACACTCTTCTTAAGTATGGATCTGTGAGTCAAATAACTGTTGTTTATTTCAACCACTCCATTGGAGAGTTAAGGAAAAAATAGCCACACCTTCTGGATTAAAAAAAGAGATAATAGTAAACGTAACTTATAAGTTATTAATTACAGTTATCTTCTTTTATTGCACTTTGCTGTATTCTGTTTTGCAACTATGTTTTACAAATTGAAAGCTTTGGACAATCATGCATTTAGCAAGTGTATGAATACCACTTTTCCGACCAAGTTGGATTATGTTTGGCAGTTTAGCAATGAAGTACTTTTTAATTAAGGTATGTACACTGTTTATTTAGACATAATGTTACCACACACTTGATAGACTACAGACTAGTGTAAAATAAATTTATATGCACAATTCTTGTGATTCACTTTATTGGGTTACTAGTGTATTGCTGTGGTTGGAACCAAATCTGCAATATCTCCGAGGTATGCCTTTAGTCTCCTTTATGGTGTAATCTAAGTAATGTGGAGATTGACTTATTAATGACACACAATGCTAAAGAGAAGAAGCAGTGAATACAAAAAAGGCATAAGAAGTTTCTCAAGGGTTCCCTTCAATGACAGCTAGGCAGGTAGGCATCTTTAGAAGCTTCCCTCAACGTACAGGATAAGGAAGACTGGCAAGGAGACATATGATTTCTAGTATGATAGTTGTAAAACTAGAAATAGCCAGTTAATAACCAAAATCAAACCTTTTTCCTGATTTCCATTCCCTAAAATTCTAAAAGAGATAGGCAGCTTTCAATATTTATTCATCAATCTAGTACTCAATCTTCACTTCCTTTTCCTCGGTGAGAAAATAGAGAGCATTATGGAATAATTTTTAATCTCAGTAGTAAAACAATCATAGTGTCCTCTGGCACTATTTAAATACAATCTCTCCTTTACCATACTTCAAGCTTGTTTGTATGAAAAGGGAAGACCATGTCTTCTGAATCTTATACTGAAATGCTTCTCCGTATCACATAAAAAGGCTTTGACATTTTACAATTCACATCACGAATCTATTATTTGTTTCTGATTGATTAATTACTTCCTGAATTTTAACAGCTGTACTTTTGAAATGTTTTCTTTGGATGGGATGAAATATTTATTCCATTAATTATATATGAAGCTAAAGGTACAACTATGCATCTCAATGTGTTTCTGAGAATGTAGGATCTATGCCAAGAACAAGATTGGCACCAGTGTTTCAGAAAAGAACCGGGTCAAACAGAATCTACTTTTCAATTGCAAGATGATGGATTAGAGAGATTTCTAAAGAGGAAAGCAGATGGTCCAGGTTTCATCTTCTCTTTCCTAGACAGTGAAATCTATGGAAGAGGCTATGGATTAGGAGATAGACAAAATGAAGAAAGTTGTCCACCAAGTATCAGATCTAATTACCGACATTTGATGGAAATGGGAGGGAAAGGGAAGCACTGGGTTAAAGATTAATGTTTTGAATGAAGAAAACAAAAGGAATGAGTCGACTTTGTAAGCCTAATATCCCATCATGTCATAAGATCACCAAGGTCTGCGGGCCACAGTCTCCATCCAGAAGCAAAACATCTCCACAGAAGTGGAATTAAAGATATTCCCCTACATTGACATTTTATTATTCCATAAGGCATCTGGTAATATGCAAGATGACTGGGGAAGCGTTCTCATAACATTTGATTTGGTAATGGCGTAAGGACAGATCTATAGATCAATGAATCAAAATTAAGGATCCGGAAATTAACCTCATATGTAGAGCCGAGTGATTTTTGACAAGGGTGCTAAAAAATCCAATTGGATGTGAATAGTCTTTTGAGCAAATGATACTGGATCAACTGGGTATCCACATGCAAAAGAAAAAATTAGAGCTCTACATCATACCAGATATAAAAAGTATCTCAAAATGTAAAAGCTAAAATTATAAAAGCTTAGAAGAAAGCATAGGTATACGTCTTCATGAAAGAGTTCGTAATTGAGTGTTTAAAAAAATAGATTAACTGGACTCCATTAAAATAAAATGCTTCTGTGCTTTAAAGGATACCATTGAAAGACTAAATAAGCAAGCTAATGAAAGGGAGAAATATTTGAAAATCCTATATCTGATAAGCGATTTGTATCCAGGATATATAAAGAACTCTTACAATTCAACAAGAAAGAGACAGTGCAATTTTAAAAGGGCAAAGGAATTGAAACAACAGTTTTTCAAAAAAGTTATACAAATGGATAATAAGCATGGGAAAAGATTGCTCAGCATCATTATTCATCAGAAAAAACTACATCAAAACCACAATATGGAGCAGAGAGTTCACTAGTGGTTCCTTAGGGCTAGGAAGAGTGGGAAGGGCAGACTGGCACACGGTGAAGGCTAACAGTACACAGATACTTTCCAGGGTGATGAAAATGTTGTAAAACTGATTGTGATGATGACTGCATAAAGCTTTTAATACACTAAAAGCCACTGCACTGCACACTTTAAATGATGGAACTGCATGCTATGTTCATTATATCTCAATGAAGATTGGAGCCAGTGCTTTGGGGTCATGCAACGGTGTCCTTCTTGGCTTTAGATCACTAGCCAGGGTTGAGACATAGGAGAGGTAACAGTATGCCCTTTTATAGAAAAATGATATAGAAAATAAGCTATCTTTTTCACTGCTTGAGTCTGTAAAATTAAGAGAGAAATCAGTATTGTACTGCTCAAAGCATTGAGTGGTTTCTATTTCCCCAAATTAAGTGATTTCTGGGTCCCAAACGGATTACAAAGTACCTTCTGTTTTAACCTAGCCATCTGAATATCCATTTCAGATTGATTGGGTTCTAAATCTCCAAGGAAACTAACCTCTCCATTTTGACTGTCATGTAGCATCCTTGTATTCTGAAAGAGGGTCTTCAGTCTGCAGAATTGTAGAAAACGAGTAAGTCAAATTCTTTAAGAGTAAATGTTTAGGAATTATTTAAAGAGATGATATGTCTATCATACAAAATAAACAAATCTATAAATTATGATCCTCTCCTATTTGTTCCAGTATAAGAGTTTGAAAGCATACTAATTAAATTATAATCTTAGGTAAGTAACATAAAACAATTGTGATACATATGATACAGACTTCACATTGTAACAATGTAAGGTTCTTATAATTAAAGTATTATTAATATCCACTTAAGATTGTTAGTATCAAACATATTAAATATCAGCTATAAACCAGAGATTAGTATCCAAGGTGAAGAAGAAAAGTATAATATATGTGGATGTTTTGAAAACACGCCAAAATACCATTCGGTGCCTACTGACCACAGTCTACCAGAAGAAAAGAAAGTACGTACCAACAAGAGATCATTCAAAATAGAAAGAGAAACCGGAAAGAAAAATCTGAAGTCTGAGTGGAGGGGAAAGGAAAGGGGCAGGGCTTTAGAAGAAAGGAAATTGGAGAGATAATGTGTCACAGTCTCTTCGAGTCTGTCTTACGAAGAGATCTTTGCTAGCACAAAGTTAACAAAATGAGAATACAAAACAATGCAGAGAAAGACAGTGACATGGGAGAAAAAACACTGAGGAGAATCAGAGAAAGAACTTCATTCAGTAAGCAGCAAGTAAACAGAAAGCAAGCCACGTGCGGGCTTCCCAGACGTTGGGAAAGATTCCATTATTATTTGAGTGAGATGATTACTCATCTCATTCTTTTTTAAGTTATACATATGGTTTGGTATGTATGACATATTTTATAACTGACAAAAAAGTAGAAAGAACATAGAAGCCAAATCAATAACAATTCTGATGTTGTTAAACAATACCACAGATAGGTTTTTAGACATTAAACTGTTAGAATGCTGAAGGCAAGAACACTACGAAAAGAAGGAAAGATTACCAAAGAGAGCACAGACATCCTGCAGAAATAAAGATTCAAGGGAGACCAGGAAGAGTGCAGTTGACAGTATATGCAAAAGACACGGTCATTATAGTTTTAGGAATCATTCAAAAGTAGGTATAATATTTTGGCATTCACACAAGTTTGACTATGCTGAGTTTCTGATGTAAATTTGTAAGTAGGATAGCTTTTTTAATTATGAAAATTACAGGTATGAAATACATTTGTACTTAGGTTTTCATAAAGTGAGAATTATAATGAAATAGTAATTAATGGTTGACATGATCTGAAATATTAAAACCTTACCTGGTAACCTCTGTCTCTAATTCATCATTTTTCTTCTTTTGTTGATTCATATTATATTGCAGAGATTCTAACTTCTCATAGTACTTTAATTGTTCCTTTTCATCCTCAGACTTTGAAAAACATTTTTAAAGAAAGTTAATTTTAAAAATCTAGAGACTCACTCTTCTTTCTTTAAAATATGATTCCTCATGAGCTCATGAGTAATATGTGTACACAGGTGTATAAAATGTAGTTGTAGACCTGATACCAATAAGGACAGAGTTCAAAAACAATGACATTTCTTAAAGCAGCTGAAATGGATTTTGCAGTGTCATCATTGGTTTCCTGGAATTTAAATTGCCAAACTTTCTTAAAAACAGAGGCTTTTACATGTAAAAATACTAAGTGTTAAAGAATAGATTTAAATAGTGGTTCTCTTTACATTTTAGTTTCAAGAAATGCTCCCAGAGACATTTTCATCAACATTTCAAGATTTTACAGGGTTTATGGAATCACATTTTCGTATGATAATCTTTGAAAACTTCCTGTGCAGTCCCCCTTAGATTGTGATAATCTGACATGAGCATCAGATGAAGACTCTCATTCTCTGTAAGCGTTCTTCCATAGGTTTCAATTTCTCCTTTTCTAGTAAATATTTTTCTCTTTAAAGTTTATCTTCTCTATATTATGTAAAAACATAACTTTTTCTTGATTCCTGTAACTTTTTCTGTCATCCTGTTTTTCTTCTTAGACTCTAACCCTCTTTAATATGTGGTCTCATCCCCAGGTCCATATTTTCGCCACTTATTCTCTTCTTTTACATGAGAGCCTGACTTTCTGTCCTTATAATTGCGCGAAAACATTTTTCAGGGTCATCTCTTTAGTCCTTGTCCTGCTTTACTTCTCAGCAGCAACTGATAAGGATGCCCACACCCTTTCTATAGTCTTCTCAGCCCCACTCATCTCTAAACAGCAGTCCTGGTGGGCAGGCCTTGACCCTTTTCTATTCCTCTTTTTAAATGCTCTCAGGTCCTTAAATCCTAGTGCTTCAAACCACATTCCCTCATCTACAGTGGCAGCCTTGACCCCTTTACTGAGGTCATCTGTACTTTCCTTTTTCCCCTCGAGCTCCTCATAGACAGTGTCCCTCAACCACACACTCATAAACCATGACTTGCTGTGGATCAGCTCATCTGGTACATTTCATGGGGATTCTTATCACTGTTACTACGAACATAGCGTTATTTTCAGATCTTGGCAGCTCCTCACCCTTAGGATGTTGACCAGCATACTTTGTCCTATTTTTCTCTCAGAATGCATAAGTTTTTTCATAAGGTTCACATTATCTACTATTCGCCTTTCCATTTTTGTTTGCTCTATTGAATAACTTCCTATTCCTTGGGACCTGACCTGACCTATGGAAGTGTTCTGAAATTCCTTTTGCAAGTACACTCCACCATCTTGTTTGACAGCTTAAGTCAGTTGGAGCTATCCTTTCTTCCCAGTCCAGATGCTTCCTCTCACATTGTGTGAATCAAATATCTTAACCCAGGTACTCTCTCACCTTGGGGGCTATTGATCGAATTCGTTGAAACCTGTCATAATTAAACTTTTGATTTACAGGGTAGACCTTATGGTGGCTGATAATTCTGTCGAGATCCTAATTACTTCCCCTAGGAACCTATCGTCCCTCATTATTTTGGTATAAGCTTAATCAGTTGTGGGTGTGCTTACAAATTTTTCTATTTTTTGACATTCAATATTATTTTATATTAATTTTAGGTGTACAGCATAGTGGTTAGAATTTAAGTAATTTAACAAAGTGATTCCCCTGACTCATCCAGTACCCACCTGGCACTATACATAGTTATTGTCATAGTATTAACTATATTCCCTATGCTTTACATTACATCCCCATGACTATTTAGTAACTACCAATTTGTACTTTTTAACCCCTTCACCTTTTCCGCCCTGCTCCTAACTCCTCTCCCATCTATCACCCTAAATTATCTAGTACTCATCTGATGCCATGTGTTGTTATTGCAATATCATTAATACATGCCTTATACTATACCCTGGATCCCCATGACTACTTTGTAACAACCAATTTGTACTTTTTAATCTCTCCCCTTTTAACCCACTTCACAAACCCCCTTCCAGCTGGCAACCAACAAAATGTTCTTTGTATGTATGAACATTTTTCTGTTTGTTTGTTCTGTTCTTAAATCCCACTTAGAAGCACAATCACAGTGCATCTTTCTCGGTCTGACACACTCCACTCAGCACTGTACTCTCCAGGTCCATCCACACCGCCACAGATGGCCAGAGCCCATTTCCTTCTGTGGCCAAGCAATATTCCATTGCATACATGTATCATCTCTTCTTTATCCATTCATCCATTGATAGGCTGCATGCACATCTTGGCCATTGTAAAGAATCCTGCAGTGAACATATTGATGTACACGTCGCCTCGAATTGGCATTTTTCGGTTTCTTTGGATAAATACTCTGAAGTGGGATATCTGGGTCATTCTTCAACTCTTGTGATAGCCTTTGTTTAAAAGTCTATATTGTGTGATATAAGTATTGCTCCCACAGCTTTTTAAATTTTATTTTGTTTTCATGAAATATCCCTTTATTTTCAGTCTCTGTGTCTTTTGATCTGAAGCAAGTCTGTTGTAGGGAGCATATGTAAGGATCTTATTTTCTTATCCTTTCAGCCACCCTGTGTTTTGATTGGAGAATTTAATCTATTTACACATAAAGTAATTGTGCATAGATATGTAGTTACTGCTATTTTATGATTGATATTTTTGTTCTTCCTTTTTTGTTCCTTTTAAAGAAGTCCCTCTAATATTCCTTGTAATACTGGTTTGGTACTGATGAACTCCTTCAGTTTTTTTTTTTTTCCTCCTGAAAGCTCTTGATCTGTCCTATGATACTAAATTATAGCTTTGCTGGGTAAAGAAATCTTAGTTGTAGGCATGTCTTTCATCACTTTGAATATTTTGTGCCAATCCCTTCTGGCCTACAAAGTTGCTCTTGAGAAATCACCTGCTAGTCTTATGGGTGCTCCTTTACAGGTTACTAACTGCTTTTTTCTTGCTGTTTTAAAGTCTTTATTTGCCTATAAACTTTGGCATTTTAATTATGACGTATTCTTGGTATGGGCCTGTTTGGGCTCATCTTCTTTGAAATTCTGGGCTTATATGTCCATTTCCTTTACCAAGTTAGGGAAGTTCTCAGTCATTATCAAGTACATTTCGAATTCCTTCATTTCTTCTTCTCGTAGTACCCCATATGATAATGTTGGTATGCTTGACATTCTCAGAGGTCCCTTAAACTGTCCTCATATTTTGGATTCTTTTTGCTGTTCTGACTGGGTATTCTCTGCTACCGTATCTTCTAAATCACTCATTCGATTCTCTGCTTCATCTAGTCAGTTTTCATTCCCTCTAAGACATTCGCTTTTTCAGTTATTTTATTCTTTACTTATGACTGGTTCATTTTTATGTTTTCTATCTTCATTTTTATGTTTCCTATGTCTTAGTGGAAGTTCTTCTTGAGGTCCCTGAGCATCCTAATAACCAGTGTTTTGAACTCTGCATCTGATAGATTGCTTGTCTCTATCTTGCTCAGTATTTTTCTGGCGGTTTCTTCTGTTCTTTTATTTGGCATGTTTCTTTGACTCCCCATGTTGGCTCCCTCCTTCTGAATGTTTCTGTGTATGAGGTAGGACTGCTGTGTCTCCCAGGCCTATCTGAGTGGCCTTATATAGTAGGTGTCCTGTGGGGCCGTGTGGCACAGCCTCCTTGGTACCCAGAGCCAGGCGCTGCAGCTCTGCCCCTTGTGTGAGTTCTCTGTGCTCTCCTGTTGTAGTGCAGCCTCTGTTGCTCTTTGTATGTCAATGGGAGGCATTGATCGTCAGACTGTGTGGTTGTGAGGACTGACCATGACTACAGTGGAGGAGCTGTTTTGCAGGGGCTGCCCCTACAGAGCAGGATTTGCTTTAGCAGGGCACTGGTGTCTGCCCTGTGTACACTTTGGTTGTGTCTTTCTGGGAGGCACCAGAGCGGTGATGCTCCTGCTCTGTCCAAAGATGGCCACCAGGTATGTCAGCCCTAGGGACTCCTAGAAGTGGCCCGGCCACAGGCCTAGTTCAGCCGCAGCCTATGTCCTGCGAGGGCCACCTAGCTTGACCACAAAGCAGGATGCAGATGGCTGCCACCTGCACCGGCTTTGGAGGTGCCTCAAGAGTTCCAGTTATGAACCATAGCCAGCTTCCATTAGTGCCATCTTGGGTCTACACAGCAAGAAGTAAAAGACAGCTGAGGCCACGTAACGCTTATTTAGGTTTTGTGAACCTTTGAGAGATTTTAGGCAAGTCTGCAGCATGAGCCAAGACAGGATGTTTTTTTTTTGGAAAAGTCACTGGAAGAAGCTTGGGTTGGCTCTCAAGTTAGGTGGGGCAGGTTCTCAGGGAATCACTGTTCTCAGGGACAGTGTTAGCCAGGTTGATGTAGACTCAACTGATGGAGGCCGTCTATGTCTCACACTGCGACGGGTGATGGATCAGTACAGAAACAATGGATTCTACAAGCACCTCTGTGTGGGAAGAAGCTCCCCTCCAGCCATCACCCTAAAGGCAAAAAACTTAGTTCCCCCCCTTATATCCCTGAACTACTGCCCAGTGTTAGAGTTCAGGGCAAATGAATCTGTCAGTTAGTAAGCCCATTCCAAGCCCTATAAAAGAATCAACTGGGACTCTAGCCATCCTTTTATCTCACCCAACCAGAATGACCAGTGGTTTCCACAGCCAGAAGCTATGGGGACATCTCTCTCTAGCATTGGAATCCTGGGCTAGGATGCCTGGTGTGGAGCTGGGACCTCTCACACCCCTAGTGGACCTCGACAAGCAAGATATCCCTCTAGACTTCTGACAGTCGCACAAGGGTCTGGCATCAGCTCGTTCTGTTTTTCTGCTCCTCCTACCAGTCTCGACGTGACTTCTTCTGTATGTCCCTAGAGGTAGGACGACTTTGGTTGAGCTTGACTTCAGGTGATGCTCAGTGATGATAGTTCTGTAGTTTAGTTGTAATTTTGATGTGGTCGTGAGAGGAGGCAAGCATGGCATTTACCTACTCTGCTATCTTGACCACAAATCCCCAATTTTTCAATTTTTGATACCTTAATATAATAGATTTCTCTATAAAGCTGTGATGTGACAACTCATGGAACTCAAATTCATGTAAGACTCCTTATCAACACATTATCATGTCACTCATATGAAAAGTATGTTAGCAACATAATGTGACTTAATTGACAAGAAGTCTAGACAAAAATTTTTTTTCAAAGTTTCTTTGGCCACAAGAAGGACCATCAGAACAATCTTCTGTTTCCCTTGATGGGCATGACTGTCTAATGAAATTGCTTAGCCCTGGCTACTGTGACTGAAAGACACCAGCTGGAAGATACATCTATGTCATTGGTCCACCTCAGGGGTCACAATGCGATCTTGTGATGGGAAATCCTAGGGAGCCTCTCCTACAGAGGACAGAAGGATGGCAGGGGAATGTTGTTCTGCTTAGGAAAGATAGTGACACGGTTTTCACTGTCCATCAGGAAATTGTCATCCTGGATGACACATCAATCTTTTCTGACATCGAACTGTTAAATTTTTAAAAGCGTATGATTAACTCAAGTGAATGGAAAAAGATTAGTTTCTAAACTTGCAAAGCTAGAAGCACTATGTTACTATGTAAGGACTTGATTGGGCATTCATTTCTACTTTTACACTGGCATCTCTTTTCTTTTTCAAAATCCAACAAAGAGAAAAGTATATTCTTTTCAGGAAACATTTGCCTAATGACCCAGTATTCGTTAATGATGAAGAAAACAAATTAGAACATTAAAAGTAATTCATTCTCCAAATCTCACTAAAGGGTTTAGATTTCAAGGGAAATTTAGAATTCTGGATCAAATCATTACTCAAATGCCTGGACTCAAACAGATATTTGTACTCCGATGTTTGTGGCAGCATAAATAGCAACAGCCAACAGTTGGAAAAACCCAAATGTTGTACACACGAAAGGATAAATGAAACATGGTGTATATCAAATGTTGCCTTTAGACTATCACAATCTTTTTCTATAAAAATCTTACTACAAAAATCATTAATTTTATGAACTGAGATTTCTTTCTCTGTGGAGAGGAATTACGTTACTCCCAGCAAGTAGTATCAACATGAATACAGTACTTTTATTAATGAGACTGTTCTTATTGTCTAAAATATCCTTATATGCTACTATGACAGACATAGAAATTCCTTTGCAGTATGACAGAAATGAAGAGATTCACTTACCAAACTTGTACCTGACAGGTGCCTGAGAAGCTGTTCGATTATGCCCACTAGCTTTTTATTTGTCAGTCTTAGGTCAGTATTTTCAGCTGCAAGCCTAAAGTGAATATTTTGACATAATTATTCTCACACCTTGACTTTAAAGCATACCACATAATCACTGAACAAATATCTAAGGTGCAACTACATAAAATCTTACAATTTGAAAAGCGCATGATTTGGCAATTGTGCTATTTTTCTAGTTGTGAATTTTGCATAATATGCAAAATTAGAGATAATGTACACAAATTATTCTTTTCAAGGTAGCTCAAAGCTGACATTTTGACCCAGCTTCACACTCATGTGTTTATTGTTATAACTGATCTAATAGTCATACTACACTACACATCTGCTTTATAAATACTCAAGTTATTTTCTGTGCTGCTTTAACTTATACTTTTGCACGTGATCTTGCATCTTCTCAGTGCATCGTGCATCCTCTGGATGTCGAGCTCCTGCTTCTTGCAGCTAAAATAAAGAAAAAGTTATGTTTACTGATGATCTATGACATCTGACAATTAAGTTCGCAAACTTGTTGCAATGATGTTGCTCCCCTTTTTTTATATATATGTGAGGGACTGTTCATTATGAATTTCTACCAACTGGACACACAGTTAACCAAGTTTACTCTTTGGAATTGCTTAAAAGATTGTGTGAAAAAGTTAAGATGACCTGAACTTTTAGCCAACGACTCATTGCTCTTGCATCACGACAATGCACCAGCTCACAGGGCACTGTGTCTGAGGGAGTTTTTAGCCTGTAAACAAATAACTGTATTGCAACACCCTCCCTACTCACCTGATCTGGTCCCCAGTGACTAAATATGTCATTATCCAAAGATAAAGAAAATATGGAAAGGAAGACTATTTGATGACATTCAGGACATCAAGGGTAATATGATGACAGCAATGATGGCCATTCTAGAAAAAGAGTTCCAATGTGCTTTGAACTGTGAACTAGGCGGTGGCATTGGTGCAGAGTTTCCCAAAGGGACCGTTGTGACCGCAGTGATATTCAGCAACGAGGTATGGAGCACTTTTGCTTGAATGAGTTCTCACACTTAATTATCATACCTTGTGGTACAAATGACCCAAGAAATCAAACATACTGTATTCCAAGCATCCCATCAACTCTAATTTTAAATATTCACATACGTGAATTACCAGGCTAGTCCAGTGATTATGAAAGTTAACAGGCTACTCTTGGGGGCAGTCAGATAGTCATGGAATAGTTTGAGGGGCAGTAACTAAATAAGAGCCAAAATGCCTGGGTTTTTATCCCAAGTCCATCAGTTATTAGCTGGGTAACCTTGAGCAAAATGTGGGAAACCGTGCTGAAGTGCTAGCAGGTGTTGTTTTGTGAAATGTTGAACCTTTGACTTCCTTGAGTGGTTTGTGCTCCCAGCAAGGCAAAACTTGCTACTTTGAGAACACAGAACTAGACAAGGTCAGGAAGTGTGGAGCTGGCCAAAAAACAAGCCCTTGTTCATGCAAACATTGTAACTACTAGATTGCAGACAGTTCTGTTACTTTTTGATGCCCAGAGTATATAAGCTGCAAAAATAAACTTGGGCTGAGGCATTCTACTTAGAACTGAGGCATTCTACTTAGAACTGCATCAGTCTACTTAGAATTGCCTGCCCTCCAGATCCCATCTTTGTCTCTCTTCTTTTCTCTCAATCCTCACTCCCCACTTCAGGGACTGTTGTCTCGTCAGCAGGCACCGACAGCAAAATACTTAAATTTTGGGGGTCTCAGTTTCTTCATGTATAAAATGAGACAATAGTGGCATCTACCTCACTGAGATATTGGGAAGATTAAATTAGGGAACATATGTAATAGAAAAGGACATGGCACACAGTAAAATCAAAGGGTTTGCAGTTAGCATTATTGTTGCTGTATTTTAGGTTCTAATAAAATTTGATATTTTACACAGATGGGATGCCAATGGAAGTGGAACCAGTGTAAGAGTACACCAGTTACACTGAAATCATTCATCAAACTATCGGCAATGTCAGCAAATGGGGAGCATTAAGCCCAGAATATAACCCCAGTACTAAAATCCTTTTACCAATTCCAAGAGCCAATAGTACATTTTCTCTGCTTGTAATAATGTATACGTTCCTATGTACACTCAGTGTAGTCCATAATGAGTATGGACTACAATGCAAATACCACCTCCTGGATTGAGCATACAATTTATATGACCGTGAGAGGCAGGGTAAAGCCACTGATATGGAAATAACGGACTCTAGTGCTAAAGCCAACTTTCCAAATCAATTCCTTCCCAGCAACTGGTTCTGTGGGGATGTGTCAGAACTCAGAGGAGCAGATGGAAGCAGCACGCTCTGGCAGATCAGAAAAGCTGTCCTCAGAGCTGTAGTTAGAATGTGCTATCCACCTGTACACCCTGGCTGGCTGTAGACAGGAAGGGCTGGCTCCCTTTTATTTTAGTTTTTTATTTTTATGGAGAGGGGGAACATGAGCATTTCACTGAACAATTTTCTATTAGATTCGTGCTTTCAGTTTTATATATAATTGTGAGAAATACTTTCAGAATAAAAGTTTAATTATATCAATGTCTCCAAGGGGAAGTATTGGTTTGGTATAAAATATTTAATTTTATCCTAACAACTGTTGAAGAAAACATTTTCAATTTATGCAAGGATAGGTGCCATCATATCAAATACTATTTCCCCTTAGACAAAGTTATACTTAGAAAGACAGAATTCTCTCTCATGAAAAATTGAAACTATGTCAAATTTAGGGCTTGATTGCTCTGCACAGACTATCTGACAAGTGCTGAGGAACACGAGTTCAATGAGAGTTCAAACAGTGAGAGAAAGCTTCATGGAGAGGCCAGATTGGGAGCCAGAAATCCGGGGGGCAGGGAAATCAAAACACTGGCTCCCACCATAACTTGTAAACTCATGTTCATAGCAGAATTATTAACAGCCAAAAAGTGGAAACAACACAAAGTTCCATCAGCTGATGAATGGGTAAGTATTTTGTCCACAAGGTGAAGCAACATTGGGCAATAGGAAGAAATAGCTCACAACTGATGTGTGCTACAACACGGTGGAACCCTGGAAACGTGATGTTACGTGAAAGAAGCGAGTCACAAGGGACCTCACATCGTGTGATTCCATTTACATGAAATATCCAAAGTAGGCAAATCTACAGAGACAGAAAGTAGATTGGTGGTTGCCTGAGGCTGGGAGAGACAGGAAGATAGGGTGACAGCTAAGGGATGTGGGGTTTCTTTTGGGGGTAATGGAAATGTTCTATAATTGTGGTGATAGTTCCACATCTCTCTGAATGTAACAAGAGATATTGAATTGTATATTTTAAATGGTGAAATATGATATGGGGATTGCATCCCAATGAAGATTAAAAAAACACAAATATAGTGAATCTGGATTATTTTCTTAATTCTCTATTGTGGGTGTGCATACTATAATGATCAACATATTTCTACACTTTTACAATATTTCAAAAATGAAAACAAAATGAAGGAAATGCCTACTTCAACTGGTTTGTATAATGAACTTTCTGTACAAGTTAGTTTGAAGTCCATGAAATATATACCAATGCTGTAACCATTTACAAAAGTGATGATAAGAAATAAGACAAATTTCTGAATCGTTCTAGTAAGCATTATCTTCTGATTTTAAATGGCTGCTTCATCCTGGTAATGGAGATATCACTACAAAATATTGTTTAGTAGGAAGAAAGTCTCTCGATTTCTATGAGGAATGCTGCCTATTTCTCAACGTTACCAAGGGTATAGATATAAGAAAAAACATACGTTGCAAATAGCAGGATAGAAGCCAGAGTTTAAGAAGTGCATTATAAAGACAATAAAATTATAATAAATTAATTACACCGAAAACACAAAAGAAAGCTGCCCTTGAAAATCAGGATCTTAAAACACTTTATATTAATCAACTATAGATGAACTGTTGACAGGTTACATTTCACACATACCTGATGTCTGATTTGCTCTAATGTCTTGAAATCCTGTGTCTCAGCTTCTGAATTCATACGGTAACGTGATCTATCCTCCAGTGAAGCCTCTGACATAGACAGTTTTTTTGTGGAGTCAGGTAGCTCTTGTTGAAATCGTCTCCCAAGCACCTAGGAAGATGATTCTGTTAGTGATCTCATAAACACACCTATTAAATTATGTTAAAATTTGCTAACTCTAACATATTAATATAATATGTAACTCGAAAAAGATCACCCCATGCATCAGTTCACCTTCTTTTCTTCTTTTGGACACAATTCTGTCTACTGAATCTGGGTAAGACACAGAAGGTGTTATCCTGCTGCCCACTCACTATTACGTAGGTTACTTGAACAACAGATTCAGCCCCACTCTCCACTTCCCCTGATGAAGCCGCAGAGTTTAACAATCTACTGACATCTCAAGGGGAAATTGGTATGTTGGTGGGACTAGCGGTCGTCAAGTATACATTGTGGAATGTTTTCCCCTTTTTTTATCACAGGCTTAAATTGACTTCACAGGTCCTCACATATGCAGTCCACTGCTCACAACCTTCCAACAGATTCCTGTATCTTAGAAGAAAAGCGAACTCATTCCAGTGGTCTTCATGGCCTGGACCTCTCTCCCTGCTACACATGAATCCTGCCTCCCCTCACTCGTCTGAAAATGGAGACCCAGTGCCAAATTAATAAATCAGAGACTGCTAAATTCTCTTTGAAATGGACAAACTTATGTCCAAATGATAGTAAATGGGCCTTGCGATGAGAAAAATGAATTTGTAAAAATATTCAAGGACAATTATAGATAGCAGTGGGAAGATTAAATCAAGTAGAGTTTTGATAAAACTCCTCACATTTGTCCCAAATTATGATTTAATGAAAAATTAGCTGCCTTTAAAGAGGTCACAGGTCCTAAGAATACATTATTTGAGACTGAAATAGTTCCAATTTATATCAAATTGACATGAATAAAAACAAAATTATACCAACTAAAATGTGGAAGAAACTACTGAGGGAAAGGGACAGCATCTACACTTCAGTTCATGTGGGAAATCTAGAATTAACTCTCTAGGTAATCCACTTAATTGAACCTTTATCTCTAAAAACTCTGTTTGCATAGGAGCATTTCCATTTATCTGCTTCATAATGGTATTACAGTGTGGTAACAGAAAGATGAAAATTATTATTGTAGCAGTATAAGACTAAATCATTCATATCAATATGTATCTAATAACAATTTATACCTTAAAATTTCATAGTCAACACAATGCCTTTACTCAAAGTAAAGCTCCTCACAGGTCTAAGTTTTGTTTGCTGGATACAATGGACGCTTTTAAGCTGTTAGAGCAAATACATTTGTAATCTATATATTTTTAATATTCTGCTAGATTCAACATTTAGCCATCATCAAATATTTGAACACTGAATTTTCTTTCAGGAAATCTGAAAACTATCTTTCTGGATACTTACCTCTCTTTCTGATATATCGTTTTCATACTGGCACATTCTTCCTTTCAAGTGATTCAATTTGCTGACTAACTCCTTATGGCTCTCTTTCACCACTGGATCTTGTTTTTCACATTCAGCTTGACGCACTTTTCTAAGCCCCTGAAGCTGCTCTTCAATATTCATTCCTGAGTTTTCATTATTGTCACTTTTGTGGAACGCATCATCCAGTTGCCTTCGAAGAAGCATGTTTCCACTCTGTAGGTCAGATCCTTCCTCCTTTAGGGATTCCAGCTTTCCAATATACGGGTTCATTTTTCCTTGTTCCCTTTGATTCATGTGTTCAATTTCCTCCTCTTGACACTGAGTTTGGTTTAGGTCTTTCAGTACAGGTTCAGCAACCAATGTCCTTTCTCTGACATCGTATCTTGCGTGAGGGAGCTCAGTGTCTAAGCTATTGGATTTACTTCCAGCTTTAGGAAGTTGCTGAGAATGAATCTCACTGTTTTCTTTTAGGTTACACACAGCAAACCCGATGTTGTCCACGAAATGCAAGCATTTATCTCTTAATCCCTGGAAAGGATTTTGTAGGTGTCTTAATTGCTTACTAAACTCATGATGATGGTCGGATTCCGCTTCTGTTTTCAATCTTTCTTTGCTTTGTCTTTCATTCTCCAGTTGAGAGTTCAGCATTGTATTCTCAGCTGTTGGGACATTAAGCTGTCTGTTATATTCAAATACTCTTTTTGTTAGCGTTTTGTCATTCTGTTTTACTGTCTTTTGAAGACGGTCCTTCTTTTCTTTTACATTTGCAGTGTCCTCAAAGTATTTTTTTTCCATTTCCTGCTTCTGAGTTATGAGTGTGTCCCTTTGTAGTCTTAGTATGGCGATTTCATCCTGCAACACGTGATTTTCATGCAACAGGTCTTTTGCTCTTTCGTAACTCTCAGAATCCTAAGTAAAACAAAGGAGACTTGTAGCTAGCACTCAATGAAATGACATATCATGATATCCTCTGAAATTAAAGAAGAACCTAAATGTTTATATAATGAAAAGGTGGCAGTAAGTGGATATCCCACTGGGAAAATACAAAGTTGAATCCAAACCTCCAACTTTATATAAGCATAAATTCCCCAAAGTTAAAAAAAAAATAATATAAGATGCTGAATCCATGAAAGTGAACAAGAGAATTTTAAAATCATCAGAGCATTTTAAGAGTCTCAGAACTGGAAAGGCAGCAAACCCAGAAGGCATCAAATGGAAGATTAAGAAGTCTGACTACATTTTAAAATAGAGGTCACCGTGTGAATATACACCTATCCCACAGTAAGAGTATTCACTCTGCATACATTTGGACTGATTACATTTCCTAGAATTTTTTTTCCCAAGAATACTCAAAAGATATTCTACTTTTCTAATATTTTCAGAGTCAGTTGTAAGATGAAATCTACTAATCACTGATAAATCTAGGCATTACGCTAAGCACTTCTTTATACATCAATGAACTCTTCGTTATCACAGTTTCAAATAGAATGATTACAAAGATGAGCAAGTTCAGGATTTTTTCCCAGGACTTTGGACTCTACAATAGTGTGCTTGCTGCTCTTCTAGTGTAAATATATAAATTCAAAAGAAGCCTTAGATTTCAAAAAAAAAAAAAAAACTCAGGGTAAATAGGCTAAAAATTATAGAGCTCTTCTTAGAAAATAGAAAATTATTGTTAGAAAATATTTGCTGCTGCTTAAGTGTTGTTTCCTTTTCATAATGTTTAAAGGAGAAATAAATGTGTAATAGGGGAAAACACACTGACTTCTTTGAATAAAATACTCACCAATAAATTATCGCTAAGTATGCATCATGGCATACAATTTTCTTCAAAAGTTCCTAGCACTGAAATAGGACTCTACTTGGAACAAATTGTTCCTTTTCTCAAAAGTAGATCTAAAAGACGGTCTCTGCACTGGCTATACTTCTACTCCTTACAATCAGCGGAAGTGAAAACTAACCTCTCTACTAATACAGCAAGGGGATGAAATCACTGCCTCAAATTGAAACTTCTGTTATTAGTAACAATAGTTTTGAGATTGTAGAAAGCTCATTGATCCCTGTAAAAAGTATTGAAAACCTCCCCTTTAGATGACACATTGGGAACGTCACTACTTGACTGTTGGACATAAAAGGATTTCAATCAAGAATATCATTTATTGCAATGGACCAAAAATGTCACTCTCCCTAAAATACACACACACACATACACACACACACACACACACACACACACACTTTTAAAATCCTCTACAATTCCCATATGTACAACATTGGTTTTTAAAATATGTACATAAACACACATTTGAAAATGACTAAACAAAATACCTCAGAATTCATTTTCTTAAGATTTATTTCTGTCTCCTTTTGTTGTTGAAGGCAATTGGTCAGAATTGTGTCATGTAATATTTTGTTGTCCTGTTCTCGGGAAAGTGTTCTCGGGAAAGTGTTGTTTTCCTCTTGTACAAGCTAGAGAATCGAATATGAACAAAGAAAAATTAGAATATAACTAAAATTTAACTGTTAAAAATCTTAATCTACGTTTACTTACTCCCAAATTATCGGACTTTAATTAGAAAGTGAAAAATAACTTGCCTTAGTCTAAATTAGAAGAAAAACATGAATCCGCAAAACTAATTTTGTCACTGTTTGAACTAAACAATTGGTTATATGTTAAATCCACCCAAAAAATGAAATAGTAGATGATTTTTAATGTCACAGAGGCTTTCTCATTTAAAATAGTTCACCTCACCATGTCTTAAATAGTGAGCCCCTACAGTGAATTTAAGAATATTTTTTAAAGATTAATAACTGGAGAATAGGCAAACTTTAATTAGAAGCCCACATCATTAACATCAATCAGTAAGAGAAGTAAATTCCTAAATATTAATTCACATTATACACTATGAGTGTTACACATTGTGTTATACATTGACATAATTATCTGTTGCATCCAATTCTAACTTATTCAATACCCACTAGTAAGAGCAGACAAAAAATTAAATCATATTTACTGATTTCCTACACTGAAAGGAAAGATATTAGAAAGTTATTGTTTGTGTCCTAACAACCAAAGGTTCCATCCTGAGAAGATGTGATTCTCTTAAAAAGCAGTTGAGTTGAGTGCATGACCCCTTTCTCTCCCTCAATGTAGACGCAGAGTCCATTACACAGAGGTCACAAGAAAGAATCCATCTCTAACCTTGGCCTTAGTGACCAGCCATACGGAACTGCACATTTTGAACCCCTGAAAACCATGACTCCTTTCACGTGAGCCTGAATCAGTGGCCATCATTTTTACATGGTTCATAATTTCAACTGTCTCATCATGTGATTCAATATTTGATGTTACTTTCTTTTTTATTTAAGGGACTTATAAAAATTAAAGGAGCAAACAACATTCAGGACTTTATTATTATTATTTTTGCCTCAATCCAAAGATAAAGTTGAGCTATGAATATCTATAGTTTCTAACAATATTTTAAGTTTTGTAACTAGTTCAAATGTTATAAATATCATTCAGTTATGACCTTTTGACTCTAAAAGGCTAGCATGAAAGGTAATTTCAATTGGACTCTATTATATTATTAAAGCACAGAAAACCATATTATACTAGAAATTTAAAATTAAATTCCACATACATGTGTGTAGTTCTTTTCATTTCCATCAAGCCTCGCTTGTCCTTCCTCTGATGTCATTCCTAGGTGTTGTCCTGCTGACAAATCTATGTATTAGTTAAAACGAACTGCTTAGAACAATTAGATAAAAGCTATAATCTTTATAAATACAGAAAATAACATCTTATCAACTGAGACTTCAAATTAAGCGTCATCTTTTCCTGAATATTTACTTTACTTAAGAAATACTTCTAATTAGCTAACACTTCTAATTAGCTAACAAACCATTTGGGAAATATGAGATGTCACAAAGTGAAAGGCATACAAACATGTCAAAAATTCATCCACAAATTCATTCATTGAACATCGATGGAAAAACAATCAGAAAAAAAAAACCTACAATTTAGAAATGCAGTACAAACATATCGAGTTGCACTATATACTCTGTTCTCTACCTCGTAATATACCTTTTGAACAACACCCTAAGATTCAACTGCAATGTCATTCATTGTTTCCAGAATGACTTACTTCTGATGCATTTATCATCACCCTTCCTTATATCTGAAATGTTTTCCTCCACTATTCTGAAAATTTCTTTTCACCTTTGAGGATTCAGCACTGGGGTTTAAGGAAGAAGACAGAGAAGAGGAGACAGACTGCGGACACAGCTGAGATTCCCATCACTGCTGGGAAAGTCAATTCTAAAATATATAAAGCCATAGAAAATCCAAGAAATATTTGATTGTTGGTTTCGGAAGGTGCTTTTTCATTTACAATACATACAGTTTTAACTGATACTTTTGAATTCAGAATATGAAACTAAAGCTAAGAAACTATGTTTTGTTTCACTAGGCAACCTTTAGATCTTTATGAAGTTTTCCCATCTGGTCCTAATGTTCTAAGTATAATTCTGCTGCCCGCTCCCCAGAGTACGCTAAATACTAGTCTAAAGGAAATCACGCTTTCACCTCATTCTCTTTCTTATTTCCATATGTTATTGTGGTTCCGGAAGAATGCCAATGTCTTGCTAAAAGTCATTCTGTTTGGCTGTTAAGTTCCATAAACAGAGTAAACATGAAGTAGATTTTGCCACAAAATGACTGTTGGAAAGTCAGAACTACGATCAACCTACATAGAGGTGGGCTAGAGTTGAACACTTTCTGTTTCTCTATTTCCTTCTTTGCTTTCTCTGTTTTCTGGTAGCTGTGATTCACTCAAGTCATGGAGCCTATAATTACCTAACAGAAACACACCTACAATCTGAGTCTCTAGTTTATCTATTACGGTCATCTGTCCAAACTCTGTGGATGCTGACAGAGTTTTGCTCATGGAGTGTGATGCAAATGGCCTTTTATCACCAAATTTCCAATCCCTGCATCTTTGACCAGTTTCATGATTGGAGGTCAAAGAAGTAGAATCCCAATCTGAATTCTGGGATTAAGTTTTCATTTATTAGGATGTAAAAATAACACAAAGTTGACTATCTTGTAAAACTTCCTTTTTCAGAGAAGCAGTCACACGTCCTCTTTTCCCCCAAACACCTATTCCTTCAGAATACATTTTATTTTAGGTGTCCTATACTTGCCATTTACATAGGTAAGTTTAATTAACTATTGTCACGCAGCAATTTCTATTACATAATGTGTTTCCAATTAAATATTTCCTTCTTAATAGTTAAGATGGTGAAGGGTATGATTTTTTTTGTTACTGTCAAAAGTTATGTGTAACCACTTATCTTAAGTTTAAATATGCATGACAAACATGGGTTTACAAAAACTTTTAATGAATCGTACTACTTCAAATAAGAAACTATTTATTATAAGAAAATGGTCTTTTCTAAATGCTCCAATATCTTCAGAATTCATTTTTAAACCTTAGATAAACAGATATTCATATGACAAATTACAGTCCTGGGCGACCTTATTGTTTCCAAGGAAAAATGGGATCAAACTAGGTCATTTAAATCGGTGGTTTCCAATGTCATGTGAGAATCCGTGAAGTCCCAAGGTCTGTCAGTCGAGGGGCCCGAAAAGGTCAAAGCTATTTTCACAGAAATACTGAATGTCATTTGCCATTTTCACTCTCATTCTCTTCTAAGTGTACAGTAGAGTTTTCCACAGTCGTGATATCACAGCTCTGATGGTGACATCATAGCTCTATGGTTACTGGGTCGTAGCTCCAATGGCTCACGAAATGCATGACTGTGTGTGCTCGTATTTTAAATTGTTCAGTTTTTATTTCTAATATTGTAACTATCTATGGAGACTACCGACTTAAAAATATTCTTTGGAATTCTCAATAATTTTTAATAGCATAAAAGCATCCCAAGGCACAAAAGCTTCAGAATTCCTATTTTCAAAGATTGTGTCTATCAAATATTCATTACCATTAATTACTTCTCCCATTTTTAATAATCGAAGACACCATAGGCGCATGTACACACATAGGCAGTGTATGCTCAGCAGAACATCTGGTTTTAAGACCATCAGTGTTACAACACTAAGAGGAAGTAAAGTTAAAAACAATTGTCATGGTAGCAACTGAAGCTTACTTGGGTAAACGTCAAAATTCAAATGACCATTTGAAAACGCTGGAAAAATCTTCCAGTGTGATCATTGGTAACCCGTATTAAGTACAGGGATTCCAAACTGGGACATTTAGGGTATCGAACAAACGGAGAACTATCTTAGTGAAGTCACCGTTTTAAAATCTCATTTTCTTATTCCTGTGAATACCTTTTCTCAAACACCGATACTAAGAATGACATCACGTTATTTATGTCAAATCCTTCCATTAAATTTGTAACAAAAAAAAGGAATGATGAAGAGAAGACTGCAAGCATGTCACATGTCCTTGCGTACTCCTTCCCAAAATTAAATTGGTATTACAAAGTGTACCTGGTATGAAGGGTTGCACATCGTCCATTCCTATAGGTCTGTAAGGAACAGGATCTTCCACTTCAATGCTCGGCTGAAGGGGTTAGGAAACAAGATGATTAGTAACTAATGGACACTTCATGCAATCTCTAGTTAACAATTCAGGATAACAATATTAATGTTATAATCTCCAAGAAAAGGACTTTTTGAAAAATATGTATTTAAGCAAATATTAGTTTGGTACAACTGATACTGCAGTTTGTGCAATTTTTTTTAAACCTTGTAAACCGCAATTACTCTTGCACCGAACTAATACCTTGAAAAGCGTATTTCCTATAACTTGAAATATTTCTAATGATACATTCTTTTTGTTTGTTTGTTTTTTTAGTGTTAAAACAAGATACTTGCTTGACATGGTAAGAAACCTTGGTGTATGTCCTGTTGAGTCTAAATAGAACATTTTAGAACCTACTTCATCTAGGTCAACAAGAGCTTGGAAAAACCAAACTCTTATTTGATAAAAATTTTGATAGGAAAAATGATTAAATAGAATGACAAAGCTGTAAGAAAGCTTTTCGTTAAATTATATTTAAATAAATAATAGGAAAACGTTATATATAGTTATGCAACTTTTCAAAAAAGTTTAATAAATTCTAATCAGGAAAAGATAAGAACATTTATTTACTAACCATCTCAAATGTACCAGGCATCTGCCATGCACAGTTTATTTCTTTTCCACACAAACAACAAATATAAAAATGGTTTGATGCTGGTTAGCCCTCTTCCTGCTTCCTGACCATTCCAAGACACTAGAATAAAATGATGAACCCACATGATCCATTGCTGTCCCTGCCCAGCAGGTTTCACTCCTAGACCTTCACATGACTGGGTCCTTTTCATGCTTCACGTGGCACTATCCCACACAGACGTTTACTTCAGGTCAAAACACTGAGCTCGCACCAACAGAGCCTCAAGTACCGAAACACTACACATCAACAGGGTATCGCCTATCACAGTCTCCTGAAGTTTAGCATCCCCCAGATTAGAAATCCACATGCCCCTTCTAACTTTTCCACTCTGTTCTTGACACTACTGCCATTTGATTGTCCTTCAGGTTTACAAAAAGTGTCCCCACCATTTGGTAAGTCACTACCGCCCACTGTGATCATTGATTTTACATTTCTATAGCTCCCTTTACACTTCGCAAAGTGTTTTCACATTTGTTACCACATTAGTTCATTCCACATACCTGAAAGGTAGGCATAAGTACCTTTATGATGAATGAGGTCACTGACATCCGACAGGTTAAAAAGAAGTTTCCCCCAGATCCCACAGCTACTAAGTGACCCATCCAGGGTTCTAGTGTGTTCTTATCGTCAAACACAGTGTCTACACCAGTAGGCAGCAGCTGCCTATATCAGAAGATCACACTCCTCCTGTCTCTTTTCACAGCTGTCATCTCACATTGGCTCATCATTACTTTGTACTTCTATTACTACAAGCATGGTTGCCATCAAGATACTCAATGCATGCTATTTTAACTGAACAAGACAATTGTTGTGTATTAAAGCAGCACTCAGCCGATTGTTGTTAGTATAATCCTGCACAGTATTACTATTAACAATGCTCTTCCTTCCCTGGAAAAGTTCCTTGCAGATCTATTTGAGAATACCAATACAATAATACTTTCATGTATCAGGCATTATCTTTTCAAGTTCCAAGGTATAAAAAACCCTAAATTCCAAATTCTTTCTTTCTGAATCTCATTAGGACATTTACACAACCATAAAAACCACATAATCAAGCATTTGGGCATACTTCAAGCTGGAATAATGCTTTAGCTTTTAGGTAAACTTAACTTCAGAACCCAACTGATTCCTTATGACTTGGAAGACTTCTTGTTTTATACTATTCTACACCGACCGCCTTAAGTGAACCTTGCAAGTTAGCAGAATTGTACTACGCTGTCTCATTATATTAAGCACATATGTATTTTATTAATTATAGGCTAAACCATAAGAAAATAGTTAGTGTGGGGAAATGCAGAGGTGAGAAAGTATAGTCAAAGCATACCTTTTACGTTTTAACATCACTGAATGGTGATATTTAAAATAATAATGATAAAAAATTACAGTACCTCAGAATCCCAACATGATTTTACAGCTCCTTTTCCGAATCTTAATGCTGATATTTTAACTATAAAATGTAGTCACAGAACATTAATGTGAACATATATTACTACACATTTTAAATACACATTCAAGTCATGAATATTTACATGAAAGTAATAGCAGAAAAGAATATCAGGGGGCCGAAGCATTTGCAAGAAGAAGCAGTTGTTAGTAATGGGGATACTTTTGCAAAAAAGACAGGAACAAATGCTTATAAGAAATGAAAATCACAGTTGGATCTACACGTGTTAGATTTGTGTATAGCAGCACTTAAGCTAGAAAGAATTCATAGATAGTCACTAAATTATCACTTGTATTATTTTGGTGTGCTCCATCAACAGAGGTCAAGATAACAGTTTTTGTTTGCTCTTGTGGAGCACTTTCAATAATATCCACACCATTTTCTCTTTTTCCAATTGGCGGCTTGGTTGCTTCTTTCTATTAAAAAAAAGAAAAGAAAAACCCAACTTCAGCAAACATCGTATTCATTTACTCGTTCACTCGCTCACTCAGTCCTTCAGTCAGTAAGACAACAAACCGCTATCGTAGCCATCGAATCATAGGCATAGACCCAGGGAAAGCTGGAAATAGAAATGAAAGATTTTTGTCCTATATTCTAGTAGGGGTCGATATATTACAATTCGTGAAAACAATCAGAACAGAAAAGTACCACTCTCCAGTTCTACACCTCAGATGAAGAAAGTATAGTACGGGCACAAAAGAAACAACAATCAGTTGTACCAGATGCTGCAAAAATAGGGCTGCATCTTGAAAGACATACGAGGTACTGAGGGAAACCATGAAGGGGAGTCCAGAAAGGGCAGCGGGCGCAAAAGCCTGCGTATAAAATAACATATTGTAGGTGAGGGCAGAAGAAGAATGGGGTAAGCCTGGAACTCTGAGAATGGGATGGAGAGACAACTGCAGAATCAGAACCAAATCAAAGAAGGCACGTGTCATGCTAGCAGATGAATTCTACCCTCACGTCATGGGGAGTCACTCAGTAAACAAAGGTTTGCATCATCACAATTCTAGTTTACAACAGCCACTCGGGCTGCAATTTATGATATTGAGGACTTCCGTTTCTTTCTAGGATCCTATCCATCAGCCTGTCTTGCTTCACAACATAGCGCCTCGCAGGTGCCTACAAACTCACAAACGCAGCTACCCACAGCACGTCACTTTGTAGCTTCCCCTAGGTGGCTCCCGGTTGGGCACAAGCAGCAGCTGACCTGGGCCTGCCCCACAGTCCCTCCCAAGAGGCCCCAAATCCAACACACCTTGGACCAGCTTCAAATGACACCAGAACAGCACCAAATTAGCTTCACAAATGACACGCCCAAGCCATGGACTGACCAGACACCAGAGCCCTGCTACAGCCGATCTCACTCTGTGGGGTCAGCCCACACACAGGGGTTCATCTACTGTAGTCACAGCCAGTCGTCCTGAGGGTCAATTCCACACCCAGATGTGCCAACAGCAATAAGGCTCAAGTACAACAGGAGGGCACACATCACCCACACGAGCTTCTGGAACACAAGGCTCAGGTAACCGGGGTCTGTACCACTGGGCCACACACAACACCTGGTATGTAAGGTAATACTGTCCAGATGAGGAGAATTAGCAATCTACAGAATACAGAGAAACAACAATAAAGATGCAGTGAAAAAAGAAGAGAGAAAGAAACATTTCTCTAATGAAAGACCAGGAAAAAACTCTAGAGAAAGAACTAAACACAAGAACTAATGGACACAAGCTATCTACCAGACACAGAGTTCAAAATACTACTTCTAAGGACGCTCAGTGAACTTTGGAGAAAAATAGATAAACGTTGTAACACTTCAACCGAGACAGCAAACATAAAAAATGGACATGGAAATCATTAACAAAAGTCAAATATGAAAAATACAACATCTCAAATGAGTAATTAATAGATGGAATCAGCACCAGATTTGGTTGAGGCAGACGTTCAAATCAGTGATTTGGAAGACAAGGTAGCAGAAAACACACAATCAGAACAGAAGAAAGAGATATGAAAAATGATTATGAGTAAAAAAAAAAGAGAGAGAAAATACTTTAAGGGACTTCTGGGACAAGATAAAGTGTAACAGAACTCGTAGGGCTATCAAAAGGAGAAGAGAGAGACAGAAAGGAATTGAAAACCTATTTGAATAAATAATGACGGAAATCTTCCCTAACCTGTTGAAGGAAACACAAGTGTAGGAAACACAGGGAGTTACAAACAAAATAAAGCCAAACAGGCCCACACCAAGACATACCAGAATTAAAACGCCAAAAGGTAAAGACACAGAGAGAATATTAAAACCAGCAAGAGAAAAGCAGTTAGTTATATACAAGGGAGCTCGCGTAAGACTGTCAGGTGATCTCTCAAAAGTAAATCTGAAGGCCAGAGGAATGGACAAGAAATATAGAAATGTGATGAAACGCAATAATTTACAACCAAGAGCACTGTATCCAGCAAGGCTCTCATTTAGAATCAAACGAGAGGTAAAGAGCTTGCCAGAGAAAAAGGAGGTGATGCAGTTCAGCCCTAGGAAACCACTATTACAAGAAATGTAAAACCACGACGAGAAAAAAAAGGAGGAGGAGAAGGAGGAGGAGGAGGAGGAAGAGAAGGAGGAGAAGACGGAAAAAGAGCAGGAGGAAGAGCAGGAGGAGGAGAAGAAAAGTGAATAATAAAATGCCAATAACTATGTACCTACAAATAATTACTTTAAGTGTAAATAGATTAAATGCTCCAGAAAAGACATAAGGTAGCTGAATGGTTAAGAATGCAAGACCCATATACACGACAATCTAACTACAAAATATCTGCACAGCAAAGGAAACCAACAACAACATGAAGTCACGAGCGGGTGAATGGAGAAGATATTTGCCAATGATATATTTGATAAAGGGTTGACATCCAAAACATATAAGGAACTCATAAACCTTAACACCAGAAGACAAACAATGCTATTACAAAATGAGAAGAGTACCTGAATAGACTTTTCTCCAAAGAGGTCACACAGATAGCCAAGAAACATACGAAAACATGCTCAGTGCCACTAATCATCAGAGCAATGCAAATTAAAAACACAATGAGCTACCACCTCACAACTGTCAGAATGTCCATGATCCATGAATCAACAAGCAACAAGTGTTGGTGAGGATATGAAAAAAAACGGAGTCCTCGTGCACTGTTGGTGAGACTGCAAATCCAGGCAGACAATGGAAAACAATATGGAAGTTCCTCAAAAGTTTAGAAATAGAAGTACCATGTGGCACAGCAGTCCCTCTTCTGGGTTTTCCTCCACAGAAACACAAAACACTAATTTGAAAAGCAATATGCATTTCTATGGTCATTGCCACATTATTTTCAATAGTCCAGGTAAGAAAGTAACCAAAGGATCCATCATCTTGGATAAAGAAGAAGTGGGACATATATATAACAAAATACTACTTGTCTGTAATAAACAATAAGTACTTATCGTTTGTGACGTGTGTGGGCCTAGAGGGTATTATTCTAAGTGAAAAAAGTCAGACAGAGAAAGACAAATACCACCTGATTTCACTTATTGGTGATATGCAAAAAAAATAAATGAACATAGAAAAGAGAAACAAACTTATAGATGCAGAGAACTAACTGATCGTTGCCCGGTTCGAGGATTGTTGGGGGAATGCTTGAAATGGAAAAAGGATTAAGAAGTACAAAGTGGCAGTTATAAAATAGTCATGAAGATGTCAAGCACAGCACAGAGAATACAGTAAATAACATTGTAATAACTAAGTACGGTGTCAGGGATACCACACTAATCGGGGTACCAGTTTTCACATTATATAAATGCCTACCAACTATGCTGTATACTTGAGGCTGACATCATGGAATGTCAACTATAACAGAAATGAAAAATTTTACATTTAAGAAGCGAAACTAAAAACCTTCTGAAATTTGACATTTTAGTATATGGTTTAAGAACCTCTGCTTCTAAAATTAGTTATTATTTTAAGCAAAACATGTACTCTTCAATTAGATGAAGACAGTTAAATATATTCATAATGTAATGATTGAGGACATAGTGGAATCCCTTTGTAATATGGGTTTTGAGATAGAGAACTTGAGTTCTAAATTTTCAAAGTTTCTATTATTTTAGTCTAAATGATGAACCCAGAATACCTGAAACTAATATAAAATAATACTGAATGTCAACTGAATATAACTTAAAAAAAGAAAAAAAAACATAGAGAAAACACTCACGCCTACCAACTATGTGATACCAAAATACAAAGTGTAATAAAATAAAAACTATATATTACATGCTACATAGTTTTAAAAACTGAAATGTACCAGGAAGATTTCATGACTATTACAATAAGTAAATGAATCCATTACAGATTTCACGTAGGCACGAGTATTATAAAAGACCCACTGATGTAATGTAAAAGTCACATTAAGATTCCTTACCCTTAACCAAATTGCATAGCTCCATCACTGTGGGAAACCTCCCAAGAAAATTTAACTATCACTATGTATTTCCCAGCCCCTTCTTTTTTTCAGTCACCATGTTCAATACTTCCTAAAGTTAAGGGGAAAAAAGAAAGAGTGATGTCGTGAAAATGGCAGTGTGAGGTGTGCCTCTTGAAATCTTCCCTGGAATTTACAACAAGTTGAACAACTATCACTCCACAAAGGACTCCCTGCGCAGCAGACCGGCTAGACTAAGGGGCGTACTACTGCAATAGCCTACAGGTGGACAAATTGCTCGAGCGGTGGAGGAGAGAAGGGAGAAGTGCGGAGACGGGGCCATGCAGGCTCAGGACCCAGACCTAGCTTAGTGCTCCGAGCTCCCTGAGTCCGGGAACTAGTACAGCTACAGAAGAGGAAAGAACTCGTGCTACTAGGGCTCCGCTTATGGCCCACAGGGCTGAGAGGACAGCATATAACACAGCTGAACCCAACGTTAATGGCAGAGACCTCAGAGCAAAGACTGAGGGAAGAAGGATGAAAACAGTGGTAAGCCCTCACTGCAGAGTAAAGAATGGAAGACTTAGACACTGAGACTAGCTGCCCCCTCCCAGCCCTCCCAGAGCTCGACCCGCCCCCACCTGCCCAGTGCTAGAAGCAGAACAGTAGCAGTGTCAGATCAAAAGAGCAGAATATTTGCAGTTCTGAGAACTGTGGTCTGTAGTCAAGGACTCACAGCCCAAGTACTTCCAGCAAAGAGGAGGGAGCTGTGGAAGCAGGACCCGCTGAGGTGGTTGTCACCACCATTGCTCTGGGCCATCTCTCACAACCCACCGGTGCCACCCCTGTCCCCACCTATCTGGGTGGACCCCTGCAGGAATAAACAGAACTGCTGAAATGCAGGGGCTCTGAATCTGGTGCAGGAAGAGCTTTGAAACTTCAGAAGTTCTCCGCATTTCCCCACGGAAGCAGGGCCTTGTGACCCCAGCGAACTGTTCACAGAGGAGACTCCCGCCTTCCAGGGAATCCCACCACTGTGTGAGAAGCCGGAATAGCGCACAGAAAACATAACACTACAGTGTGAGACAGAACAAACGGCTGCAGTCACACAGAAAATAAAACATTATCCCAAAACCTACTGGAAAGCAAAAGAAAGACCTCTTTCTATCAACCTGTTGCACAACCCACTCCTATAGATGTCTAGGAAGAGAAATAATAAATCACCAATTGCCATGAATAGCCATGGCAACAACACAGCTCAGAAAGAAATTGAAAAGTCTCCAGAAAATGAACTTAAAGATATGGAAATATGTGACTTAAATGACAGAGAATTCAAGATTGCAGTTCTGAAAAAACTCAATGAGATGCAAGAAAACACAGACAGGCAGTTTAATGAATTCAGAAACATAATCAAGAACAAAATGAGTATTTTACAAAAGAGATTGAAATTTTAAAAAAGAACCAAATAGAATTTCTGGAGATTAAGAAATCAAAAGAAATGACATATGAAACAGCCAGTTTAGGTCGGAGAGTTGACCAGATGGAGGAAAGAATCAGTGACATCGAAGCTAGAAATCTGGAAATCACAGGGATGGAAGAAGAAAGAGACTTGAGACTTAAAAGAAATGAAAGAACTCTACAAGAACTTTCTGACTCCATCAGAAAGAGCAATATAAGAATAATGGGCATACCAGAAGGGGAAGAAAGAGAGAAGGGAACAGAGAATATATGTAAACAAGTAGTTGATAAGAACTTCCCAAACTTATGGAAAGAACTGGATCCTTAAATCCAAGAAACAAATGGAACACCTAATTATCTCAACCCCAACAGGCCTTCTCCAAGGCACATTATATTGAAGCTGTCAAAAATCAATGACAAAGAAAGAATCCTCAAGGCAGCCAGGGAAAAGAAGATGGTAACCTACAAAGGAAGGCCCATTAGATTATCATCAGATTTCTTTAGCAGAAACTCTACGAGTCAAGAGGGAGTGGAACCAAATATTCAAACTATTGAAAGAGAGAAATTATGAGCCAAGAATAATATATCCAGCAAAAACATCTTTTAGATATGAAGGAGAAATAAAGACCTTTCCAGACATACAGAAGCTGAGAGAATTTTCTAATACATGACCTACACTACAAGAAATGCTGAAGGAGGCTATTCGACCACCATCAACAGGGACAATTTGTGGCAACCAAAACATAAAAGTGGGGAGAGTAAAGGTCTGAACCGGAAAATGGGAATGGAGAAAGTAAGCATGCTGAAGAAAATGGAATACTCTAAATAGCAAACTTTCTTTTACATAAACTTAATGGTAACCACTCAAAAAAAATCCAGAACTGAAATACATAATGTAATAAACGAAGAAACAGAGGGAAAAATCATAGAATACCACCACATAGAAATAAGAGACAACAACGAAAAGGCAAAGAAACAATGGAGACACAGTCTTACCAGAAAAGAAAAGATAGAATGATAGGAAATCCTCACATATCAATAATCACCCTAAATGTAAATGGATTGAACTCACCAATAGAAAGGCACAGAGTAGCTGATTGGATCAAAAAACTAAACCCAACCATATGCTGCCTCCAAGAGGCACATCTCAGCTACAAGGACAAACATAGACTCAACGTGAAAGGATGGAAATTGACACTCCAAGCAAATGGTATCCAGAGAAAGTCAGGTGTAACCATACTGATTGATATCAGATGAAACAGACTTCAGGATAAAAAAGGTAACAAGAGACAAAGATGGACATTTCATAATGATGAAGGGGACTATACAACAAGAAGACATAACAGTCATCAATATTTCTGCCCCCAATCAGGGAGCACCAAGATATACCAAGAAACTACTAACAGAACTAAAGGGAGAAATGGACCAAAACACAATTATACTAGGGGAGTTAAACACATCATTGACAGCTATGGATAGATCATTCAAACAAAATAAATAAATAAATAGCAGCCCTAAATGACACATTAGATGAACTAGACATAACTGACATTTATAGAGCACTTCATCCTAAAACATCAGACTAAACATTCTTTTCGAGTGTACATGGAACATTCTCAAGGATAGATCATCTATTGGGACATAAAACTAGCCTCAGCAAATTTAAGAAGATGGAAATCATACCAAACAAACATATTCTCTGATCACAAGGCTTTGAAATTGGATATCAACTGCAAAAAGAAAGCAGGAAAAACCACAAATACATAGAGATTAAACAACATACTTTTAAAGAACGACCTGGTCAAAGAAGAAATAAGAGGATAGATCAAAAGATACATAGAAGAGTGACATCATAGGAATGGCAGCAGCGAAGAGTGACATCATACGAATGGCAGCAGCGAAGAGTGACATCATACGAATGGCAGCAGCGACTGCTGCCATTCCTATGATGTCATTCTTCTATGTATCTTTTGATCTATCCTCTTATTTCTTCTTTGACCAGGTCAATGGACTCTGCTCATCACACAGAAAAGGTAAGAGACTCGTTCGAGGATTACTTGAAGGTGGGCAAATTGGGCGAGCAGGGGAAGACAGAAGGGGGCGGAGTGGCGACCTCAGCCCGCATCTGCGGCTGTGGAGACACAGAGGATCCCAGGACAGAACAGAGACCACAAGAGCCAAGACATAGGCTCTTTCCCTGCATCCCACAGCTGATCTCTCCTGCCAAGAGAGCAGCATATCCAGCATTTGAGGCAGTCACCTCAGCTGAGACCTCCAGCTGGGCCCTAGGTCGGACAAAGGACATGATCAACACACCTGGGCCCCTCCGCCCACTCTCCCAATCCTACCCCTGCCTTTCCAGAGACTCAAGCTGGCCCCTGAACTGAAGAGCAGTGTCAGTTTACAGAGGAGTCAGAGCACTCAGGATCTGGGAGGACCCGGTTTGCAGCTCTGACTCAGGGAAGAGGCTGGGAAGAGTGTGACGCTACTGGGTTGGGAGAGAGAAGACTCCTCCATCTCCAGCTCTCACCTTTTCTGGCCTGCCTAGGGCAGGGCAATTACAACTGCGGAGGCACTCCCAGGGATCAGCAGTAGGTGGCAGACGCAGCTCTGGGCTTTCATCAACTCAGAAATCTCCTGCCCTCCACACACACATAGGGAAGAAGTACCCTAAGACTCAGGAGACCTGGGCACAGGGCTGGCTGTGTTACTCTCAGTGCGCATATGTGCAGGCAAGAGAGGAAAATGCACTGACTTTGTAAAAACTGACATTCAGAATTTATGGCACCACACATCTAAAACTGCCGTCCCAGGGTCACTCTGGGCACCAGGTGAGCATCTCTGCCTGCCCAAGACGCAGAGGACTCTTTGGTACAGGAGAGGACAACCTGGAGATTACTTGGTAGGCTTAAGCAAAGACTGACGCTGCTTTTTTGGTTTTGTTTTGTTTGTGTATTTTTGATATTTTTGCCGGTGTTGAGTGTGGGTTATCAGTTGTTTTTACATGGGTGTATTTGTTTTTTCTTTGCTGTTGGTGTTGCTGTTGTGCTGGGTGATTTGCTTTGTTCTGAAATTGCTCTACACCAGGGCCCAGCTCAAGAGGCACAAGATTCAAAACACCCTGAGGCCGACTCCAGACCAAGTTAGAGTATTATCGGGTTTGACCTACAAGTGACACACCCAGAAGGAATTCTCTACAGGCACAAGAGCCCATAGGGGCCAAGCCTCATTTGAGCAGTCAACCCTCACTCAGCAGAACTACCACTGTGGGCAGAGCCAAGTCTCACAACTAGTCAGCCTAGGAGTCAATCCCACCTACTGACCAGCCAAAAGCAATTCAAGATCAACTTTAACAGGACAATATACACAAAACGAGAGTCACCTTTGGTGCACACGCAGAGGAGAAGAAGAAAGTCATGCAAGTCAAATATAAAGGACGCATACTACGTAAGATAACCAATAAAAACAAAGACCCATAAGGGACCTACCTAATACATCAAAGCAAACACAGAGAGTCAGCCAGAATGGGGAAACAAAGAAACATGTCCCAAATAAAAGAACAGAAGAAACCTCCAGAATTGGAACCAAATGAAATACAGGTAACCAACCTGTCAGAGACAGAGTTCAGAACACTGATGATAAGAATACTGAAGGGGTTTAGTGACGACATAAAGAAGGATGGAGAAATCATAATGAACAACCAGTTAGAACTAAGGAATACAATAACTGAAATAAAGAACCCATTTGAAGGAATTACAGCAGGCTAGATGAAGCAGAGGATCGAATCAGCGACATGAAGACAAGTCAGCAGAGATCACCCACATGGAACAACAAAAAGAAAAAAGAGTAAAAAACAACGAAAATGGCTTAAGAGTCCTCTGGGATAACATCAAGTGCAACAACATGCGCATCACAGCAATACCAGAAGGTGAAGAAAGGAAGCAAGGGATCGAGAACATATTTGAAGTTATAATGTCTGAAAACTTCCCTAACCTGGTGAAGGAAACCGACGTATAACTCCAGGAAGTGCAGAGAGTTCCAACCAGGATAAACCCAAACAGGCCCACACCAAGACACATTACAGTTAACACGGTAAAGATTAAAGACAAAGACAGAATCCTAAAAGCAGCAAGAGAAAGATAGCAAGTTAAATACAAGGGAACTCCTGTAAGACTATCAAATGACTTTTCTACAGAAACATTGCAGGCCAGGAGGGAGGGGCAGGAGGTACTCAAAATGATGAAAAACAAGGGCCTACAACCTAGATTGCTTTATCCAGCAAGGCTATCATTTAAAATTGAAGGAGAGATAAAGAGCTTCCCAGAAAAGAATAAGCTAAAGGAATTTATTACCACTAAGGCAGCATCGCAGGAAATATTAAAAGGGCTTCTGTAAACAGAAGAAAGATGAAAACAATCTAACTACAAATTTAAAAATGGCAATAACTATGTACCTATCAATAATCACTTTAAATGCAAACGGATTATATGCTCCAATCAAGAGACATAGGGTGGCTGAGTGGATAAGAAAGCAAGACCCTTGTATATGCTGTAGACAAGAGACTCACCTCAGATCAAAAGACACACACAGGCTGAAAGTGATGGCTTGGAGTAAGATATTTCATGCAAACAGAAATGAGAAAAAAGCTGGAGTTGCAATACTTATATCTGACAAAATAGACTTTAAACTGAAGAATATATTAAAAGACAAAGATGGGCACTATACATAGTAAAGGAATTGGTCCGACAAGAGTACATAACCCTAGTAAACATCTATGCACCCAACAGAGGAGCACCTAAATATATAAAACAGATATTTACTGACATAATGACAGAACTCAACAGTAATATTATCATAGTAGGGGACTTCAACACACCTCTGACAAGGGACAGGTATTCCAGACAGAAAATCAATATGGAAACAATGGCCTTAAATGACACATTGGACCATTTGTATTTAATCAACATTTTCAGAGAATTTCACCCCAAAGCTGCAGAATACACGTTCTTCTCAAGCGCACACGGGACATTTTCCAAGATACACCACGTGTTAGGCCAGAAAACAAGTCTTGATTAATGTAAGAAAATTGAAATCATACCAATTGTCTTCTCTGACCACAGCGCTATAAAATCAGAAATCAACTACAGGAAAAAAACTGGAAGACACACAAATTCATGGAGCATGAATAACATGTTACTAAATAATGAATGGATCAACAATGAGATCAAGGAAGAAATCAAAACATGTCTCGAGACAAATGAAAATCAAAACATGACAAACCAAATCTATGGGATGCAGCGAAAACAGTCCTAGGAGGGAAATTCACAGCATTGCAGGCCTACCTAAAGAAACCAAAAAAATCACTAATCAACAGTTTATTTTCACACTTAAGGGATCAGGACAAAGAACAGCAAAATAACCGCAAAGGGAGTACAAAGAGGGACATAATAAAGGTCAGAGCGGAAATAAATGAAATAGAAACCAGAAAAACAATAAAAAACATCAATGAATCCAAGAGTTGTTTTTTAGACAAAATAAACAAAGTCAACAAACCTTTAGCCAGACTTATCAAAAAGAGAGAGAGAGAGGACCCAAATTAATAAAATCAGAAATGAAAGAGGAGAAGTGACAACAGACACCACAGAAATACAAAAATATTTAAGAAATTACTATCAGCATCTATATGCCAACAAATTAGACAATCTGGAAGAAATAGAAAATTTTCTAGAAGCATACATCCTTCCAAGGCTAACTCAAGAAGAAATGGTGAGAGTCTTGATCAAAATGGCAGCGTGAGGTGAGCCTCTGTAAAGCTCTCCTGGAATTTACAACTAATCGGACAACAATAACTCCACAAAGGACTCCCTGCACAGCAGACAGGCAAGACGAAGAGGTCCACTACTGAATTCACCTCCAGGTGGGTGAATCGCGCGAGCGGGGGAAGAGGGAAGGGAGAAGTGCGGGACGGAGCCCCGCGGGCGCAGGACAAAGACCTAGCTCAGTGCTCCGAGCTCGCTGCATCCCGGAACTACCACAGCTGCGGGAGAGGGAAGGACTCGGACTGCTAGGGCTCGGCTTACGGCCCACAGGGCTGAGGGGGCAGCATATAGCACAGCTGAACCCAACGTTCACGGCAGACCTCGGAGAAAAGACTGAGGGAAGAAGGCTGAAAACTGTGGTTAAGCCCTCACTGCCGAGCAGAGAACAAAAGCCTTAGGCACAGAGACTAGCCGCCCCTCCCTACCCTCCCAGAGCTCGCCCCACCCCCACCTGCCCGGTGCTAGAAGCGATAAACTAGCAGTGTCAGATCACAAGGACAGGATCTTTGCTGTTCTGAGAACTGTGGACCGCAGAAACAGATTCGCAGCCCAACTAGTTACGGCAAAGGGGAGGGAGCTGTGGAAGCAGGACCGGCTGTGGTGGTGGTCGCCGCCACCACCACACACTCACCTGGGCCACCTCTCACAACTGGGCCACCTCTCACAACTCACCCCGCCCCTGGCCCCACCTATCTGGGCGGATCCCTGCAGGAGTAAACAGAACTGCTGAAACATACGGGCTCTGAATCTGGTGCAGAAAGAGCTTTGGAACTTCAAAAGCTCTCCGCACCCCCACAGGGATTTGACACCCTATGACCCAGGTGAACTGTTAACAGAGGAGAGGCCCGTCTCCCAGGGAATCCCCCCATTGTGTGAGAAGCTGGAAAACTGCAGAGAAAGTATAGCACTACTGTGTCAGAGAGACCTCTTCCTATCAACCTGTTGAAGAAGCCACTCCTGTAGATGTCTAGAAAGAGAAATAATAAATCAGTAATTGCCATGAATAACCAAGGCAACAAGACAGCTCAAAAAGAAAGTGAAAAGTCTCCAGAAAAAGAACTTAGAGATATGGAAATATGTGACTTAAATGATAGAGAATTCAAGATTGCAGTTCTGAAAACCCTCAAAGAGATGCAAGAAAACACAGAAAGGCAATTTAATGAACTCAGAAACGCAATCAAAGAACAACATGAGCATTTTACGAAAGAGATTGAAATTTTAAAAAAGAATCAAATGGAATTTCTGGAGATTAAGAACTCAATAGAAGAAATTAAGAATGAAATAACCAGCTTAGGTAGTAGAGTTGACCAGATGGAAGAAAGAATCAGTGACATCGAAGATAGAAACCTGGAAATTACACAGATGGAAGAAGAAAGAGACTTGAGACTTAAAAGAAATGAAAGAACTCTACAAGAACTTTCTGACTCCATCAGAAAGAGCAATATAAGAATAATGGGCATACCAGAAGGAGAAGAAAGAGAGAAGGGAACAGAGAATATACTCAAAGAAATTGTCAATGAGCACTTCCCAAATTTGTGGACAGAACTGGATCCTCGAATCCAAGAAGCAAATAGAACACCTAATTACCTCAATACCAACAGGCCTTCTCCAAGACACATTGTATTCAAGCTGTCTAAAATTAACTCCAAAGAAAGAATCCTCAAGGCAGCCAGGGAAAAGAAGACGGTAACCTACAAAGGAAAGCCCATTAGATTATCATCCGATTTTTCAGCAGAAACTCTACAAGCCAGGAGGGAGTGGAACCAAATATTCAAACTACTGAAAGAGAGAAATCATGAGCCAAGAATAATATATCCAGCAAAGATATCCTTTAGATATGAAGGAGGAATAAAGACCTTTCCAGACATACAGAAGCTGAGGGAATTTTCTAATACAAGACCTGCACTACAAGAAATACTAAAGGAGGCTATTAGACCACCATCAACAGGGACAATTTGTGGCAACCGAAACATAAAAAGGGGGAGCGTAAAGGCCTGAACCGGAATATGGGAATGGAGAAAGTAAGCGTGCTGAAGAAAATGGAATACTCTAAATATCAAACTTTCTTTTACATAATCTTAAGGGTAACCACTCAAAAAAAATCCAGAACTGAAATATATACTGTAATAAAAGAAGAAACAGAGGGAAACATCATAGAATACCACCACACAGAAATAATAGACAACAACAAAAAGGCAAAGAAACAATGGAGACACAGCCTTACCAGAAAACTAAAGACAGAATGACAGGAAATCCTCACATATCAATAATCACCCTAAATGTAAATGGACTGAACTCACCAATAAAGAGACACAGAGTAGCAGATTGGATCAAAAAACTAAACCCAACCATATGCTGTCTCCAAGAGACACATCTCAGCTACAAGGACAAGCATAGACTCAAAGTGAAAGGGTGGAAATTGGCACTCCAAGCAAATGGTACCCAGAGAAAATCAGGTGTAGCCATAATGATATCAGATGAAACAGACTTCAGGGTGAAAAAGATAACAAGAGACAAAGATGGACATTTCATAATGGTAAAGGGGACTATACAACAAGAAGACATAACAGTCATCAATATTTATGCCCCCAATCAGGGAGCACCAAAATACACCAAGCAACTACTAACAGAACTAAAGGGAGAAATTGACCAAAACACAATTATACTAGGGGACTTAAATACATCATTGACAGCTATGGATAGATCATCCAAACAGAAAATAAATAACGAAATTGCAGCCCTAAATGACACATTAAATGAAATGGACATCATTGACATATATAGAGCACTTCATCCTAAAACATCAGACTATACATTCTTTTCGAGTGTACATGGAACATTCTCAAGGATAGACCATATATTGGGACATAAAAGCAGCCTCAGCAAATTTAAGAAGATTGAAATCATACCAAGCATATTCTCTGATCACAAGGCTTTGAAATTGGATATCAACTGCGATGAGAAAGCAAAAAGAAACACAAATACATGGAGATTAAACAACATACTTTTAAAGAACGACTGGGTCAAAGAAGAAATTAGAGGAGAGATCAAAAGATACATAGAAACAAATGACAATGAAAATACATCCTACCAAAATTTTTGGGATGCGGCGAAAGCAGTTATAAGAGGGAAATTTATATCATTACAGGCCTATCGCAAGAAACAAGAAAAATCCCAAATAAACAACCTCATGTTACACCTCAAAGAACTAGAAAAAGAAGAACAAGTGAAACCCAAAGTCAGCAGAAGAAAGGAAATAACAAAAATCAGAGCAGAGCTAAATGAAATAGAGAACAAAAAGACAATAGAAAAAATTAATGTGACAAAGAGCTGGTTCTTTGAAAACATTAATAAAATCGAGAAACCCTTGGCTAGACTCACTAAGATAAAAAGAGAGAAGACACTAATTAACAAAATCAGAAATGAGAAAGGGGAAGTTATCACGGACACCACAGAAATACAAAGGATCATCCAAGAATACTATGAAGGACTATATGCCACCAAATTTAATAACCTAGAAGAAATGGACAAGTTCTTAGAAACAAATAGCCTTCCAAGGCTGAACCGTGAAGAACTGGAAAACCTAAACAGACCGATCACCAGTAAAGACATTGAATCAGTCATCCAAAACCTTCTGAAAAGCAAAAGTCCAGGACCAGATGGCTTCACTAGTGAATTCTACCAAACCTTCAAAGAGGATCTAATACCAATCCTGCTCAAACTCTTCCAAAAAATTGAAGAAGAGTCAGTACTCCCTAACTCATTTTATGAGGCCAACATTACCCTGATACCAAAACCTGGTAAGGACAACACAAAAAAAGAAAACTACAGACCTATATCTCTGATGAATACTGATGCAAAAATCCTAAACAAAATTTTAGCAAATCGAATACAATAATGCATTAAAAAGATTATTCATCATGACCAAGTGGGGTTCATCCCCGGGGCACAAGGATGGTTCAACATCCGCAAATCCATCAATGTGATACATCACATAAACAAAATAAAGGACAAAAATCATATGATTCCATCAATTGATGCAGAAAAAGCATTTGACAAGATACAACATCCATTTATGATTAAAACACTTAATAAAATAGGTATAGAAGGAAAATACCTCAACATAATAAAGGCAATCTATGACAAGCCTTCAGCTAATCTCATAATTAATGGTGAAAAACTGAAGCCCTTTGCTCTACATTCAGGAACACGACAGGGCTGTCCCCTGTCACCTCTGCTTTTCAACATAGTGTTGGAAGTCCTTGCCAGAGCTATCAGGCAAGAGAAAGAAATAAAAGGCATCCAAATTGGGAATGAAGAAGTTAAAATATCACTCTTTGCAGATGATATGATGCTATATATAGAAAACCCTAAAGACTCCACCAAAAAGCTGTTAGAAACAATCAATGAATACAGTAAAGTTGCTGGCTACAAAATCAACGTACAAAAGTCCATTGCATTCCTATATACTAACAATGAACTCTCAGAAAAAGAAATACAAAAAACAATTCCCTTTGCAATTGCAGCAAAAAGAATAAAATACCTAGGAATAAATTTAACCAAGGATGTGAAGGATTTATATGCTGAAAACTATAAGACATTTTTGAAAGAAATTGAAGATGACACAAAGAAATGGAAGGACATTCCGTGCTCATGGCTTGGAAGAATCAACATAGTTAAAATGGCCATATTACCCAAAGCAATATACAGATTTAATGCAATCCCCATCAAAATCCCAATGGCATTTTTTAAAGAAATAGAACAAAAAATCATCAGATTTGTTTGGAACCACAAAAGACCCCGAATAGCCAAAGCAATCTTAAGAAAAAAGAACAGTGCTGGAGGTATCACACTGCCTGACTTTAGCTTGTACTACAGGGCTACGATAATCAAAACAGCATGGTATTGGCGGAAAAACAGACACATAGACCAATGGAATAGAATTGAGAACCCAGAAATAAAACCACATAAATATGGACAGATAATTTTTGACAAAGAAGCTAAAAACATACAATGGAGAAAAGACAGCCTCTTCAATAAATGGTGCTGGGAGAATTGGATAGCCACGTGCAAAAAAATGAAACTGGACTGTTATCTGTCACCATGTACCAAAATTATTTCAAAATGGATCAAAGACTTAAGCATAAGACCTGACACAATAAACTGCATAGAAGAAAACATAGGTACTAAACTTATGGACCTTGGGTTCAAAGAGCATTTTATGAATTTGACTCCAAAGGCAATGGAAGTAAAAGATAAAATAAACAAATGGGACTATATGAAACTTAAAAGTTTCTGCACAGCAAAAGAAACCATCGACAAAATAAAGAGGCTACCGACTGAATGGGAGAAGATTTTTGCAAATAGTTCCTCCGATAAGGGTCTAATATCCAAAATATACAAGGAACTCATGAAACTCAACAACAAAAAAACGAACAACCCAATTGAAAAATGGTCAGAGGACCTAAAGAGACATTTCTCTAAAGAGGACTTAGAAATGGCAAATAGACATATGAAAAAATGCTCAATATCACTAATCATCAGAGAAATGCAAATAAAAACCACAATGAGATATCACCTCACCCCAGTCAGAATGGCTATCATCAACAAGACAAATAGCAACAAGTGTTGGAGAGGCTGTGGAGAAAAAGGAACCCTCATACACTGTTGGTGGGAATGCAGACTGGTGCAGCCGCTATGGAAGGCAGTGTGGAGGTTCCTCAAGAAATTACGAATAGAATTACCATATGACCCAGCAATCGCTCTCCTGGGTATCTACCCCAAAAATATAAAAGCATTTCTCTATAGAGACACATGTACTCCAATGTTCATTGCAGCTTTGTTTACAGTGGCCAAGACATGAAAACAACCAAAATGTCCTTCGATAGATGAATGGATAAAGAAGTTGTGGTATATATACACAATGGAATACTATTCAGCGTTAAGGAAAGATGATATAGGAACATTTCTGACAACATGGATGGATCTTGAGAACATAATGCTAAGCGAAATAAGTCAGACAGAAAAAGCAGAGAACCCTATGATTTCACTGATATGTGGTATATAAACCAAAAACAAGACAAACAAATGAGAAACAAGAACTCATAGACACAGACATATTTTAGTGGTTACCAGAGGGTAAGGGGGGTGGGGGGAGGGAGATGAGGGTAAGGGGGATCAAATATATGGTGATGGAAGGAGAGCTGACTCTGGGTGGTGAACACACAATGGGATTTGTTGATGGTGTAATACGGAATTGTACACCTGAAATTATGTAATTTCATTAACAATTGTCACCCCAATAAATAAATTAAAAAAAAAAAAGAAGAAGAAATGGTAAACCTGAATAGACTGATTACCACCAGGGAAGTTGAATCAGTAATCAACAAGTTCCCAACAAACAAAAGTGCTGGACCAGATGGCTTTACAGGTGAATTTTACAAAACATTCAAAAAAGAATTATCACCTATTCTCCTCAAGCTATTCCAAAAAATTCAGAAGGAGGGAAGGCTCCCAAAACCTTTTTACGAGGCCACTATCACTCTGATCCCCAAATCAGACAAAGACACTACAAAAAACAAACAAACAAACAAAAAACTATAGGCCTGTATCTCTAAAGAACATAGATGCAAAAACCCTCCACAAAATATTACTGAACAGGATTATGCAATACATTAAAAAAATCATACACTATGATCAAGGGGGATTCATTCCTGGTATGCAAGGGTGGTTCAACATCCGCAAATCAATTAACGTGATACACCACATTAACAAAATAAAAAATAAAAATCATATGATCATATCAATTAGATGCAGAAAAAGCATTTGACAAAATCCAGCAGCCATTTATGATAAAAACTCTTAAGAAAATGGGAATAGAGAGACCATATCTCAACATAATAGAGACCATATATGATAAACCCACAGCTAACATCACACTCAATGGGGAAAAGCTAAAATATTCCCCTTAAGATCAGGAACAAGGCAAGGTTTCCCACTTTCTCCACTTCTATTCAACATAGTGCTGGAAGTCCTAGCCACAGCAATCAGACAAGAAAAATAAATAAAAGGCATCCAAATTGGTAAGGAGGAAGTAAAATTGTTATTATATGCAGATGACATGATACTATATAGAGAGAACCCTAAAGACTCCACCAAAAAACCATTAGAACTGATCAATGTATTTAGTAAAGTAGCAGGATACAAAATTAATATTCAGAAATCAGTTGCATGTGTATATACCAATAATAAAATATCAGGAGAAATTAAGAAAAGAATCCCATTTACAATTGCTCCAAAGACTATAAAATACCTGGGAATAAATTTAATGAAAGAAGTAAAACATCTATACTCAGAAAATTATAAGACACTGAAGAAAGAAATTAAAGAGGATACAAATAGATGGAAGCACATACTATGCTCATGGATAAGAAGAATTAATAGAGTGAAAATGTCCATACTGCCTAAGGCAACATACGAATTCAACGCAATTTCCATCATATTACCAAGGATGGTTTTCACAGGAATAGAACGTATAATCCTGAAATTTATATGGAACCATAAAAGATCCTGGTTGGCCTCGGCAATCTTGAGAAATAGGAATAAAGTGGGAGGTATAACGATACCTGACATCAAATTATACTACAAGGCTACAGTAATCAAACACCACGATACTGGTATAAAAACAGATACATTGATCAATGGAACACAATAGAGAGCCCAGCAATAAATCCATGCCTATATTGTCATTCAATCTATGACAATGGAAGCAAGAATTTATGGTGGGGTAAAGACAGTCTATTCAATAAATGGTGTTGGCGAACCTGGACAGACACATGCAAAAGAATGAAGCTGGACCACTTCCTTACACGATATACAAGAATAAATTCAAAATGCATTAAAGACATAAGTGTAAGATCTGAAACCATAAAATTTCTAGAAGAAAATATAGGAAGAAACTTTAAAGACATTACCTGGAGTAAGATTTTTACTGATACATCCTCTCAGCCAAGAGAAGTAAGAGAAAAAATAATCATGTGGGATCACATCAAACTAAAAAGTTTTTTTCACAGCAAAGGAAACCATCAATAAAACAAAAAGGGATCCTACTGAATGGGAAAAGATATTTGCCAATGATATATCTGATAAGGGATTAATATCACAAATCTATAAAAAACTTACTCAACTCAACTCCAAAAAAACAAACAACCCAATTAAAAAATGGGCAGAGGACTTGAGGAGACATTTTTCTAAAAAGGACATACAGAAGGCAAGAAGACATATGAAGAAATGCTCAACCTCACTAACCATCAGAGAAATGCAAATCAAAACCACAATGAGATACCACCTCACCCCAGTCAAAATGGCTATTATCAATAAATCAACAAACAACAAATGCTGGCGGGGATGTGGAGAAAGGGGAACGCTAGTGCACTGTTGGTGGGATTGCAGATCAGTGCAGCCACTATGGAAAACAGTATGGAGGTATCTCAGGAATCTGAAAATGGAACTACCCTATGATCCAGTAATTCCACTCCTAGGCATCTACCCGGAGAAATCCAAAGCTCCAATTCAAAAATCTGTATGCACTTCTATGTTTATTGCAGCACTTTACACAATAGCCAAGATATGGAAACAACCGAAATGCCCATCGGTCGATGACTGGATTAAGAAGCTGTGGTACATTTATACAATGGAGTACTACGCAGCCATAAAGAAAAAAGAAATCTTATCATTTGCAACAACATGGATGGATCTAGAGAACATTATGTTAAGTGAAATAAGTCAGAAAGAGAAAGACAAGTACCATATGATCTCACTTATATGCGGAATCTAAAGAAAAGAATATGTGTATGAACTAATCAGAAACAGTTTTGGGGACACAAAAAACCGAGAGTTGTTACATGGGCGGGGGGGAGGGGGTTGGGGATGGGGGGAAGGGTGAAGGGATTGGGGGGCGGCTGGTGACCACAGGATGGCCTCAGGGTTTTTTGAGAATTACTTTGGGGAACTTATTCAATAGTGTTTGGGGATTTTGTTGGGTGTCCGATGGACATGTGTCCTGTTTGGGAGACCACCTCAGGGATGCTGTGGATGCCTGGTCATGGCATTGTACACCAGAGGCTGGACATTAATGAATGCCAACTATAATTTTAGGTGTATAATGTGATGGATCAGTGTGAGGTCGGGGGGGTGGTGGCTGGGGGGAGGGGGGTTCACGGTGTGAGGGATGTAAAAATAAAATAAAATAAAATAAAATAAAACTATAAAAAATAAAAAAATGATAATAAAAAAAAGGGATCCTACTGAATGGAGAAGATATTTGCCAATGATATATCTGATAAGGGGTTAAAATCCCATATTTATAAAAAATCTCAGTCAACTGAACTCCAAAATAACAAACAACCCAGTTAAAAAATGTGTAGAGGACATGGAGAGTAATTTTTTTAAAAAGGACATACAGATGGGAAACAGACATATGAAAAATGCTCAACTTCACTAATCATTAGAGAAATGCAAATAAAAACCGCAATGAGATACAACCTCACCCAAGTCAAAATGGCTTTCATCAACAAATCAACAAACAACAAGTGTTGGCCTGGATGTGGAGAAAAGGGAACGCTTGTGCACTGTTGGTGGGATTGCAGATTGGTGCAGCCACTATGGAAAACAGTATGGAGGTATCTCAAAAATCTGAGAATGGAACTACCCTATGACCCAGCAATTCCACTCCTAGGTATCTATCCGGAGAAATCCAAAACTCTAATTCAAAAAAATTTATACACCACTATCTTTATTGCAGCACTATACACAATAGCCAAAACATGGAAACAATCGAAATGCCCATTGGTAAACGATTGGATTAAGAAACTGGTACAGTTATACAATGGAGTATTTCTCAGCCATGAAGAAGAATGAAATCTTACCATGCAACAATATGGATGGACCTAGAGAACATTATATTAAGTGAAATAAGTCAGACAGAGAAAGACAAATACCATATGATCTCATATGGGGAATCTAAAGAAAATAATAAATGAATGAACTAATCAGAAACAGTCTCAAAGACACAGAGGAAAAACTGAGGGTTGCTAGATGAGGGGGTGGGGATTAGGGGGAAAGTGAGGGGATCAGAATGAACAGTTGGTAACCACAAGAGTGCCACGGGGATACGAGAGTCAATTTGGGGAATGTAATCAATAATTTCGTAAAGATTTTGTAGGGTATCCAATGGATACTTGTCTCATTAGGGAGACCACCTCAGGGATGATGTAGATGGCTGATCACTGCACTGTACATCTGAAGCTGAATAATGAATGTCAAGTACAATTTACATATACATATAATACATATACATATTTTATATAAAAAATATATATACATACTATATATATATCTTATATAAATATATATATTACATATATATTACATATAGTTACAAGAAGTGGAGTACAGCATTAAGAATAGAGACAGTGGAAATGTAATGGCTGTGTGAGATGTCAGAGAGGCAGTGGAGGGGAGAGGGGGTTATGACTGTGTGAGGGATATAAATGATACATGTCTAGCTATTACATTGTTTTGTGCACCTGAAACAAATAAAAGAATGTGAAAAACCAAAAAAACAGTAAACTGGAAAGGGAACAATGAAAAGCTTCAAAAAAAATAAAAAAACAAAAACTATCTTACAGAAGAAAAAAAGATACATAGAAACAAAGGAAAATGAAAATACATCCTACCAAAATTTTGCGGATGCAGCGAAAGCAGTTTTAAGAGGGAAATTTATATCATTACAGGCCTATCTCAAGAAATAAGAAAAATCCCAAATAGATAACTTCATCTTTACATCTTATGGAGCTAGAAAAAGAAGAACAAATGAAACTGAATGTCAGCAGCAGAAAGAAAACAATAAAAATCAGAGCAGAACTAAATGAAACAGAGAACAAAAAGAGAATAGAAAAAATTAATGTGACAAAGAGCTGGTTCTTTGAAAAGATTAATACAATTGACAAACCCTTGGTAGACTCAGTAAGATAAAGAAAGACTAATAAAATGAGAAATGAGAAGGGAAGTTATCACGGACGCCACCGAAACACAAAGCATCATCCAGGAATACTATGAGGGGCTACATGCCACCAAATTCAATAACCTAGAAGAAATGGACAGGTCCTTGGAAACATATAGCCTTCCTAGGCTGAATCATAAAGAACTGGAAAATCTAAATAGATCGATCACCACTGAGGAAATTGAATCAGTCATTCAAAACCTTCCCAGAAGCAAAAGTCCAGGACCCGATGGCTTCACTAGTGAATTCCACCAAATCTACAAAGAGGATATAATACCTGTCCTACTCAAACTCTTCCAAAAAATTGAAGAAGAGACAATACTCCCTAAATCATTTTATGAGGCCAACATTACCGATACCAAAACCTGGTAAGGATAACACAAAAAAAGAAAACTACAGACTATTATCTCTGATGAATGCAGATGCAAAAATCCTAAGAAAAATGCTAACAAATCGAATGCAACAATATGCTAAAAAGATTATTCATCATGACCAAGCAGATTCATCCCAGGTGCACAAGGATGGTTCAACATTCAGAAATCCATCAATGTGATTCATCCCATAAACAAAATAAAGGACAAAAATCATATAATTATATCAATTGATGCAGAAAAAGCATTTGACAAGATACAACATCCATTTATGATTGGATCACTTAATAAAATAGGTATAGAAGTAAAATACTTGAACATAATAAAGGCCATATATGACAAACCCTCAGCTAATCTCATAATTCATGATGAAAAACTGAAGCTCTTTTCTCTACGTTCAGGAACACCGCAGGGCTGTCCCCTATCACCTCTGCTTTTAAGGATAGTGTTGGAAGTCCTCGCCAGAGCAATCAGGCAAGACAAATAAGTAAAAGGCATCCAAATTGGGAATGAAGAAATTAAATTGTCACTCTTTGCAGATGACATGATGCTATATATAGAAAACCCTAAAACTCCACCAAAAAGCCATTGAAAACAATCAACTAATACAGTAAAGTTGCTGGCTACAAAATCAATGTACAAAAGTCCATTGTATTCCTATATACTAACAATGAAATCTCAGAAAAAGAAAGCAAAAGAACAATTCCTTTTGCAATTGCAAGAAAAAGTATAAAACACCTAGGATTAAACTTAACCAAGGATGTGAAGGATTTATATGCTGAAAACTATAAGACATTTTTAAAAGAAATTGAAGAAGACACAAAGAAATGGATAGACATTCCATGCTCATGGATTGGAACAATCTACATAGTTAAAATGCCCGTATTACCAAAACAATATACAGATTTAATGCAATCTCCATCAAAATCCCAATAGCACATTTTAAAAAATAGAACAAAAAAATCATCAGATTTGTATCGAACCACAAAAGACATCAACAGCCAAAGGAATCCTAAGCAAAAAGAACAATGCTGGAGGTATCAAACTCCCTGACTTTAGCTTGTACTAAAGGGCAATAATAATCAAAACAACATGGTATGGGCAGAAAAACAGACACATAGACCAATGGAATAGAATTGAGATCCCAGAAATAAACCCACATAAATATGGACAGACAATTTTTGACAAAGAAGCAAAAAGCATACAATGGAGAAAAGACAGCTCCTTCGATAAATGGTGCTGGTAGAATTGGAAAACCACATGCAAAAGAATAAAACAGGGCTGAAATCTGTCACCGTGTACCAAAATTAATTCAAAATGGATCAAAGACTTAAGCATAAGACCTGACACAATAAACTGCATTGAAGAAAACATAGTTACTAAACTTATGGACCTTGGGTTCAAAGAGCATTTTATGAATTTTATGACTCCAAAGGCAATGGAAGTAAAAGCTCAAATAAATGAATGGGACTATATGAAACTTAAAAGCTTCTGCACAGCAAAAGAAACCATCGATAAAATAAAGAGGCAACCAACTGAATGGGTGAAAAAGTTTGCAAACAGTGCCTCCGATAAGGGGCTAATATCCAAAATATACAAGGAACTCATGAAACTCAACACAAAAAACCAAACAAACAACCCGATTGAAAAATGGGCAGAGGACCTGAAGAGACATTTCTCCAAAGAGGACATACAAATGGCAAATAGACATATGAAAAAAAGCTCCACATCACTAATCATCAGAGAAATGCAAATAAAAACCACAATGAGATATCACCTCACCCCATTCAGAATGGCTATCATCAACAAGACAAATAGTAACAAGTGTTGGAGAGGCTGTGGAGAAAAAGGAACCCTCATACACTGTTGGGGGGAATGCTGGCTGGTGCAGCCGCTATGGAAGGCAGTGTGGAGGTTCCTCAAGAAATTACAAATAGAATTACCACATGACCCAGCAATCTCTCTCCTGGGTATCTACTCAAATAATCTGAAAACTTTTAATCATAAAGACAAGTGTGCTCCAGTGTTCATTGCAGCTTTACTTACGGTGGGTAAGACAACGGAAACAACCAAAACGTCCTTCGATAGATGAACGGATAAAGAAGTTGTGGTACATATAAATAATGGAATAGTATTCGGTGGTAAGTAAAGATGAAATAAAACTATTGCTAAATGGGGTCTAATGGGGTGATGGAAAGAGAACTGACTGGCTGGTGACCACACAATGTGAGATATAGATAATATATTACAGAATTGTACACCTGAAATCCATGTCACTTTATTAACAATTGCACCCCAATAAACTTTAATTTAAAGGAAAAAAACCCTCAAGTGGTGATATTTTATAAAATGGTTCACAGTGACAAATTTTCCATTACAAACATAAAACAATGATAGGGGGAACACTATTAAATTTTACAAGTGCTACACAAAACTAAATTCTGAGTAAAAAAGTTAATTTCACACAGGAGCCTTTTACCTTGGTACCAACATCCAAGAGTCCATCGTCTGATAGAGCCCGTGAATCATTCCTGCCAGGTTTCCAGGAAAGACTTTAGGGTAAAAATACACAACAAAAACAGTGAGTGCATTCCTTTACAAAAACAACAACAACAAAAGGAGTAAAATTCAGCTATCTGCATAGGAAATGAAGTTTCTTGATATGATTAAAATTTAGACGATGTTCTAGAAAAGCTATCAGTTATCTATTGCTGCCTCCACCACTCCCAACTCGTGCAATATTTAATGAAGATACACTCCAGGTTTCCATTACAAAGAACGACAGCAAACATGTTGGCAACACCTGAGAGTACCTTGTTTTCACCAAAAGTCCCCAGGGCTGAATTGAAAACGCAATTAATAGCTGACAAGAGGAACCTGAACTGGGACAAAAGCAATGACCTAAATCAAGGTAGAACGATACACTGAGCCTTCTCCACGGTCTGTCCCTGGTTCAAAGATTAATCTGTGTGGGTCACAAACGGCAGTCTTGCTTCTTTAACATAGAAAGCAGTTACTAAACTCACCCCATTCCTTGCTTTCACTCAAAAACACTACAGTGAGGTCCCTGAAATGCATGAAATGTTTGCAACTTACATGTACAAAAGTCAAAGAACAAATATGTACGTTGTTAGCCTCCCCACTCCCAGATCACTTGTCCGCACAGCTTCCTGGCAATCTCCAACCTTGAAAACTTCAGCCTACGAAGGCATAGACTCCTGAAACAAGGTTGGGCTCAAATGACCCACAGTAGGAGTTCTCTATGTCGCTGTTCCTGGAAAACAAGCTAAATGGAGCCTCAGTCATCCACTCCCAACACAGGCATGTTACCACCTACCCAACTCCATTACTGTTTTCACAATCAGTCCTCCCTCTGCCCAACCCTCCATCTCCATGGGAAGGACATCAGCGCGTTGGGCAAAGAGGTGGAGGTGACGAGACACCGGCCGTGGGCCATAGATCTATGTAGTTCAGCAATCTCCAGTGCCTTTGGACTCGAGGGGACCCCCTCTGTAATTTCGGGTGCAGGTGGATGATACCACATTCCTACTTGCTATAAAGAGAATGTTTCCACAGTCTCAAAGGTTTAATATGTTTTCATACAACCTTAAATTTTGCTGGTTCCTCCAATTCAACAAACGAAAAAGCACCAACCTGTTCAGACGCCCTTGAACCCATTACTTTAATCTGCTTCTTTAGACAACTACCAACATCCGGTGTCCTTCTTGTTTGTAATTTCTCTTTACCTTGTCATACCCTACTATTCTGATCTCTTTTCCCTTATCTGATCTCTGATCTCTATTCTAAAAGCCTTATTCCTATTCCAACCCAGTGTTGGTCCTATTGAGACTTGGATTCCCCTGCTAATTCCATTCTTATCCTCTTCCACTGCATTCACTAGACCTTTCCATAATTAAACCCTCACCCAAAGGATGATAAAGAAGGAAGTGTACTGGGCTTAGAAACCTACACTTAATCTCATTTCATCACTCACTGTACTCAAATAAGTCACTTTAATCTCTTGGGGCTCAAACTCCTCATGTGATCAACCACTTGACCAAAACATTAATGGCAGCATGAAGTACTAGGGGGTGTTTTAAATAATTAATTGATAACATTCCTTTAACACCTGGAATTCTATGTACTTTTGATTCTGTCAAGAAAAATGGAGAACACTTAGCTGGCAGAAGTGGAAAAAAATAACACAACAACGGCAACAATAATACCCCGAGAATGCAGAGAAAAAGGGGAAAAAAATCAAGAAAACTCATGGAAGAGGGAAGAAAGACTCTGGAAAAAGAGAAAAAACTTCCTACAACAAGGGAAAGGTATTAGCCAGAAGGGAAACACAGGCTGGGAAGTCAGTCAGTAGAGGAATCAATTAGAAATATCATCTCAATTTGTGCTGCATTAACACAACATGGTCTATACATAGATGATCTTCACTTACAGAACAACGATTCATCCCAAGAAGTGTACGTCGCATTATCCCTGAAAACATTTATCTGATTAGGTCTTGCTTATGTACAACCTGTGGTTCTGTGGCCACAGTGAACTGAGATCTGCCCTAAACACTGATGGTGAAAACAAGGTTCTCGTGACTGCTGCAACTGTCAAGTACATTCAGACAAGAGCTTGGGCTAACTGGGCTTGGTAGGAAACTTCTAAATCAGCACTAAGGCATCACTAAACGGGACTCTCTGAGGCCACCTGACGTGCACCTGAATCTTGAATCCAGACCTGTCCAGGCACTTCTCAGTACAGGCTGAGGGACAAGAGAACGGACTTGGGAAGCCAAGCAGGCTGAAGGACACATCACAGGTCAGCCTCTTGGTAACAATGGAACCAGGGGTCAGTTAATCCACCTCCCGGAACCACACTCGTCTAATGAATAAAAACTAGGCCGAACAGCACAGCTACTTTGCGAATCTACTGTGCCGACGACCTGGGATAACGAATGGTAGGCACATAGTATAGGGTCTAGGCCAGAGCAGAACACTCATTAAAGCTTACTGGCTTCTCTCGGCAGTTTCTTAGTTAACATGCAATTTTAGAAATCCATAAAATCCTACCTGCTTGCAGGGTCGCATTTAGGACACTCATCCACTGTTAAAGAAAAAATTTACATACATTGTAAATACACAATAGAAAAACACAGAACTTTCAAAGCGTCCGATTCAAGTGATGTAAAAATGTTTCTTTGGGAACACCCCTGAAGACTATAGTAGAGTGAATGTTACTGATACAACTGGTGGGCAATTAATACATGAAGAACTTTTACTTCCTCTGCTGTATGTCTCTGTGTGTGTGTGTGTGTGTGTGTGTGTATGTATACACACATATATATATTAATATATATTCATACACATACACATATGCACATATATATATATATATACATATATACGTATGTACCTATCTATATATGTGTGTATGTATGCATATATACTCCCCAGTGTACGCTAAATACTAGTCTAAATGGAATCACACTTTCTCCTTATTCCCTTTCTTATTTCCTTATGTTACTCTGATTGAGGAAGAATGCCAATGTCCTGCTAAAAGTTATTCTATTTGGCTGTAAGTTGTGTAAACAGAGTAAACATAAAGCAGATTTTGCTACAAAATGACTGTAGGAAAGTCAGAACTACGATCAACCTATACAGAGGCGGGCTAGGGTTGAACTCTTTGTTTTTTTATTTCCTTCTTTGCTTTCTCTGTTTCCTGGTGGCTGTGATTCACACCAGTCATGGAGGGAAGAATTATGTAAGAGGAACACACCTACAACCTGCGTCTTTCGTTTGTCTATTACGGCCATCTGTCCAAACTGTGTGGATGCTGACAGAGGTTTTCTCATTGAGTGTGTGGCAAATGGCCCTTTATCATCAAATTTCGAATCCCCGGAACTTTGACAAGTTCCATGATTGGAAATCAAAGAAGTAGCATTCCAGCTGGAAGAATCTGAAAATAAAATTTTCGTTTATGAGGAGGTAAAAATAACACAAAGCTGACCATCTTGTAAAACGTCCTTCTTCAGAGAAGCAGTCCCACGTCCTCCTTTCTCCCAAACACTCTACTCCTTTAGAGTGCATTTTATTTTAGGTGTCCTATACTTGCCATTCACGTAAGTTAAGCTGAATTAAGTATTGTCACTCAGCAATTTCTGTTATATAATGTGTTTCCAATTAAAGCTTTTCTTCTTAATAGTTAAAATGGTGTGGGTGTGAATTTTTTTGTCATTATCAAAAGTTATGTCTAACCGCTTAAGTTTAAATATGTGTGACAAACATGGGTTTAAAACAACTTTCAATGAATCGTACTATTTCAAATAAGAAATTACTTATTACAAGACAATAGTCTTTTCTAAATGCTCCAATAGCTTCAGAATTCATTTTTTAAGCCTTAGGAAATTGAAATTCAAATGAAAAATGACAGGCTTGGGTGACCATATGGTTTCCAATTAAAAATACGATCAGGGCCAGACCGGTGGCTCAAGTGATTAGAGCTCCATGCTCCTAACTCCGAAGGCTGCCGGTTCGATTCCCACATGGGCCAGTGGACTCTCAACCACAAGGTTGTCGGTTCAGTTCCTCGAGTCCCGCAGGTGGGCTACGCCCCCTGCAACTACTAATGGCAACTGGACCTGGAGCTGAGCTGCACCATCCACAACTAAGACTGAAAGGACAACAACTTGACTTGGAAAAAGGCTTGGAAGTACACACTGTTCCCCAATAAAGTCCTGTTCCCCTTCCCCAATAAAAAAAAAAAATATCTTAAAAAAAAATACGATCAAACTAGGTATACATTAGCTCCAAAGAATACAGGGCACCATGAGACAGAAAACAAATACATAACAAAACATTTTCCTTTTGCTTTTTAAACAAAATCTCAGCTTAAATCTACGAGACAAGTGAAAGAAAACCACACTGTAGAAGTGAAGCTTTAAAGCCTCTTTTATCACTTCACATCCAGGAAGCCCATACATCATTTAAGACGGTGGTTTCCAATGTCATGTGAGAATCCGTGAAGTCCCAAGGTCTGTCAGTCGAGGGGCCCGAAAAGGTCAAAACTATTTTCACAGAAATACTGAATGTCATTTGCCATTTTCACTCTCATTCTCTTCTAAGTGTACAGTAGAGTTTTCCACAGCCGTGATATCACAGCTCTGATGGTGACATCATAGGTCTACGGTTACTGGGTCGTAGCTCCAATGGCTCACAGAATGCATGACTGTGTGTGCTCCTATTTTAAATTGTTCAGTTTTTATTTCTAATATTGTCACTATGTATGGAGCCTACCGACTTAAAAATGTTCTTTGGAATGCTCAATAATTTTTAATCGCATAAAAGCATCCCAAGGCACAAAAGCTTCAGAATTCCTGTTTTCAAAGATTGTGTCTACCAAATATTCATTACCATTAACTACTTCTCCCATTTTTAATAATCGAAGACACCATAGGCGCATGTACACACATAGCCAGTGTCTGCTCAGCAGAACATCTGGTTGTCTTAAGACCATCAGTGTCACAACACTAAGAGGAAGTAAAGTTAAAAACAATTGTCATGGTAGCAACTGAAGCTTACTTGGGTAAACGTCAAAATTCAAATGACCATTTGAAAACGCTGGAAAAATCTTCCAGTGTGATAATTGACCTCTGGTAACGCTATTAAGTACAGGGATTTTAAACTGGGACATTTAGGCTATGGAACAAACGGAGAACCATCTTAGTGAAGTCACCAATTTAAAATCTCATTTTCTTATTCCTGTGAATACCTTTTCTCAAACACCGGTACCAACAATGACATCACGTTATTTATGTCAAATCCTTCAATTAAATTTGTAACAAAAAAAAGGAATGAGAAAGAGAAGACTGCAAGCATGTCACATGTCCTTGCGTACTCCTTCCCAAAATTAAATTGGTATTACAAAGAGTACCTGGTCTGAAGGGTTGCACCAAATCCATTCCTAAAGCTTTGTTAGGAACAGGATCTTCCAATTCAATGCTCGGCTGAAGGGGTTAGGAAACAAGATGATTAGTAACTAATGGACACTTCATGCAATCTCTAGTTAACAATTCAGGATAACAATATTAACGTTATAAACTCCAAGAAAAGGACTTTTTGAAAAATAGGTATTTAAGCAAATATTAGGTTGGTACAAATGATATTGCAGTTTGTGCAATTTTTTTAGACCTTTTAAACCGCAATTACTTTTGCAGCGAACTAAATACCTTGAAAAGTGTACTTCCTATAACTTTGACTTATTTCTAATGATACATTCTTTCTGTTTGTTTGTTTGCTTTTTTAGTTTTAAAGCAAGATACTTGCCTGACATGGTAAGAAACCTTGGTGTATGTCCTGTGGAGTCTAAACAGAACATATTAGAACCTACTTCATCTAGGTCAAGAAGAGCTTGGAAAAATCAAACTCTTATTTGATAAAAATTTTGATAGGAAAAGTGATTAAACAGAATGACAAAGGTGTAAGAAAAACCTTTCTTTAAGTGATATTTAAATAAATAATAGGAAAATGTTATATATAGTAATGCAACTTTTCAAAAAGTTTGTAAAGATTTTGTTGGGTATCCGATGGACATGCGTCCTATTTGGGAGACCACCTCAGGGATACTGTGGATACCTGATCATGGCATTGTACATCAGAAGCTAAACATTAATGAATGCCAACTATAATTTTATATATATAATGTGATGGTTCAGTGTGAGGTCGGAGGGATAGTGGATGGGGGGAGGGGGGTTCACAGTATGAGGGATATAAATGATGAACGTCTAAGTATTACCTTGTTTTGTACACCTGAAACTAATAAATAAATAAATTTATGAAAAAAAAAAAAAGAACAATTTGAGGAAGCCCTTCCCTTCCTCTGTAAGGTAACAGGGTTCCATGGTTGCGGCTGCCCTTGAATACAATTATATTAACATTTAGTTTACATTTTCAAAACTAAGAGTTAAGTTTATATATTAGGAGTTTGGGTATTGTTCTAGTACAGAATATTAAATTTATTACTCTTTTTACTTCCTTTGGCTTTTTAAAAATACATTAAAAAAAAAGATCTAATTAGGGAAAATAAGAACATTTATTTACTAACCATCTCAAATGTACCAGGCATCTGCCATGCACAGTTTATTTCTTTTCCACACAAACAACAAATATAAAAATGGTTTGATGCTGGTTAGCCCTCTTCCTGCTTCCTGACCATTCCAAGACACTAGAATAAAATGATGAACCCACAGGATCCATTGCTGTCCCTGCCCAGCAGGTTTCGCTCCTAGACCTTCACATGACTGGCTCCTTCTCATGCTTCACGTAGCAGTATCCCACACAGACGTTTACTTCAGGTCAAAACACTGAGCTCGCACCAACAGAGCCTCAAGTACCGAAACACTACACATCAACAGGGTATCGCCTATCACAGTCTCCTGAAGTTTAGCATCCCCCAGATTAGAAATCCACATGCCCCTTCTAACTTTTCCACTCTGTTCTTGACACTACGGCCATTTGATTGTCCTTCAGGTTTACAAAAAGTGTCCCCACCATTTGGTAAGTCACTACCGCCCACTGTGATCATTGATTTTACATTTCTATAGCTCCCTTTACACTTCACAAAGTGTTTTCACATTTGTTACCACATTAGTTCATTTCACACCCTGAAAGGTAGGCATAAGTACCTTTATGATGAATGAGGTCACTGACATCCAACAGGTTAAAAAGAAGTTTCCCCCAGATCCCACAGCTAGTAAGTGACCTATCCAGGGTTCTAGTGTGTTCTTATCGTCAAACACAGTGTCTACACCAGTAGGCAGCAGCTGCCTATATCAGAAGATCACACTCCTCCTGTCTCTTTTCACAGCTGTCATCTCACATTGGCTCATCATTACTTTGTACTTCTATTACTACAAGCATGGTTGCCATCAAGATACTCAATGCATGCTATTTTATCTGAACAGGACAGTTGTTGTGTATTAAAGCAGCACTCGGCCGATTGTCGTTAGTATAATCCTGCACAGTATTACTATTAACAATGCTCTTCCTTCCCTGGAAAAGTTCCTTGCAGATCTATTGGAGAATACAAATACAATAATACTTGCATGTAGCAGGCATTATCTTTTCAAATTCCAAGGTATAAAAAACCCTAAATTCCAAATTCTTTCTTTCTGAATCTCGTTAGGACATTTACACAACCGTAAAAACCACAGAATCATGCATTTGGGCATACCTCAAGCTGGAATAATTCTTTAGCTTTTAGGTAAACTTAACTTCAGAACCCAACTGATTCCTTATGACTTGGAAGCCTTCTCGTTTTATACTATTCTACACCGACCGCCTTCAGTGACCCATGCAAGTTAGCTGAGCTGTACTACGCTGTCTCATTATATTCAGCACATATGTATTTTATTAATTATAGGCTAAACCATAATAAAATAATTTAGGTGGGGAAATGCAGAGGTGAGAAAGTATAGTCAAACCATACCTTTTATGTTTTAACATCACCGGATGGTGATATTTAAAATAATAAAGATAAAAAAATAGTAGTGAATGACAGTACCTCAGAATCCCAACATGATTTTTCAGCTTCTTCTTTCAATCTTAATGCCGATGTTTTAACTATAAAACGTAGTCACAGAACATTAATGTGAACATATATTTCTATGCATTTTAAATACACATCCAAGTCATGAATATTTCCATAAAAGTAACAGCAGAAAAGAATTTCAGGGGGTCAAAACATTTGCAAGAAGAAGCAGTTGTTAGTAATGGGGATACTTTTGCAAAAAAGATAGGAACAAATGCTTATAAGAAATGAAAATCACAGTTGGATCTACACGTGTTACATTTGTGCATAGCAGCACTTAAGCTGGACAGAATTCATAGATAGTCACTAAATTATCACTTGTATTATTTTGGTGTGCTCCATCAACACAAGTCAAGATATCAGTTTTTGTTTGCTCTTGTGGAGCACTTTCAATAATATCCACACCATTTTCTCTTTTTCCAATTGGCGGCTTGGTTGCTTCTTTCTATTAAAAAAAAAGAAAAGAAAAACCCAACTTCAGAAAACATCATATTCATTTACTCCTTCACTCGCTCACTCAGTCCTTCAGTCAGTAAGACAACAAACCGCTATCATAGCCATCAAATCACAGGCATAGACCCAGGGGAAGCTGGAAATAGAAATGAAAGACTTTGTCCTATATTCTAGTAGAGGTCGATATACTATAATTTGTGAAAACAATCAGAACAGAAAAGTACCGCTCTCCAGTCCTACACCTCAGATCAATAAAGTATAGTACGGGCACAAAAGAAACAACAATCAGTTGTACCACATGCTGCAAAAACAGGGCTGCATCTTGAAAGACATACGAGGTGCGGAGGGAAACCATGAAGGGGAGTCCAGAAAGGGCAGCGGGCGCAAAAGCCTGCGTATGAAACAACATATTGTAAGTGAGGGCAGAAGAAGAATGGGGTAAGCCTGGAACTCTGAGAATGGGATGGAGAGACAACTGCAGAATCAGAACCAAATCAAAGAAGGCACGTGTCATGCTAGCAGATGAATTCTACCCTCACGTCATGGGGAATCACTCAGTAAACAAAGGTTTGCATCATCACAATTCTAGTTTACAACAGCCACTCGGGCACCATTTATGATATTGAGGAGTTCCATTTCTTTCTAGGAGCCTATCCATCAGCCTGTCTTGCTTCACGACATAGCGCCTCGCAGCTGCCTACAAATCACGAACACAGCTACCAACAACAGGTCACTCTGTAGCTTCCCCTAGGTGGCTCCCGATAGGGCACAAACAGCAGCTGACCTGGGCCTGCCCCACAGCCCCTCCCAAGAGGCCCCAAATCCAACACACCTTGGACCAGCTTCAAGTGACACCAGAACAGCACCAAATTGGCTTCACAAATGACAAAGCCAAGCCATGGACTGAGCAGACACCGGAGTCCTGCTACAGCCGATCTCACTCTGCGAGGTCAGCCTACACACAGGGGTTCATCTACTGCAGTCACAGCCAGTCGTCCTGTGGGTCAATTCCACACCCAGATGTGCCAACAGCAATAAGGCTCAAGTACAACAGGAGGGCACACACCAACCACATGAGCTTCTGGAACACAAGGCTCAGGTAACCGGGGTCTGTACCACTGGGCCACACACAACACCTGGTACATAAGGCAATACTGTCAAGATGAGGAGAATTGGCAGATCCACAGAATACACAGAAAGAAACACAGAGAGGAAGTGAAAAAAGATGAGAGAAAAAAAATTTCTCTAATGAAAGACCAGGAAAAAAAAACTAGAGAAAGAACTAAACCTAATGAACACAAGTTATCTACAGGACACACAGTTCAAAATACTACTTCTAAGGACACTCAATGAACTTTTGGGAAAAAGTAGATAAACGTTGTAACACATCAACAGAGACAGCAAACATAAAAAATGGACATGGAAATCATTAACGAAAGTCAAACATGAAAAATAGAACATCTGAAATGAGTAATTAATAGATGGAATCAGTACCAGATTTCGTTGAGGCAGACGTTCAAATCAGTGATTTGGAAGACAAGGGAGCAGAAAATACACAATCAGAACAGAAGAAATAGATATGAAAAATGACTATGGGTCAAAAAAAAACAAGAGAGAGAGAAGGCTTTAAGGGACTTCTGGGACAAGATAAAGTGTAACAGCACTCGTAAGGCTATCAAAAGGAGAAGAGAGAGACAGAAAGGAATTGAAAACCTATTTGAGTAAATAATGACGGAAATCTTCTCTTACTTGTTGAAGGAAACACAAGCGTAGGAAAAACAGAGTTCCAAGCAAAATAAAGCCAAACAGGCCCAGACCAAGACATACCAGAATTAAAACACCAAAGGGTAAAGACACAGAGAGATATTAAAACCAGCAAGAGAAAAGCAGTTAGGTACATACAAGGGAGCTTGCATAAGACTGTCAGGTGATCTCTCAAAAGTAAATCTGAAGGCCAGAGGAATGGGTAAGAAATATAGAAATGTGATGAAACGCAATAATTTACAACCAAGAGCACTGTATCCAGCAAGGCTCTCATTTAGAATCAAACGAGAGGAAAAGAGCTTGCCAGAGAAAAAGGAGGTGATGCAGTTCAGCACCAGGAAACCACTATCACAAGAAATGTAAAACCACGACTAGAAAAAAAAGGAGGATGAGGAGAAGGAGGAGAAAGAGCAGGAGGGGGAGAAGTGAATAAGAAAATGCCAATAACTACGTACCTACAAATAATTACTTTAAATGTAAATAGATTAAATGCTCCAGAAAAGACATAAGGTAGCTGAATGGTTAAGAATGCAAGACCCATACACACGACAATCAAACTACAAACTTTCTTCACCGCAAAGGAAACCAACAACACCATGAAGTCACGACCGGATGAATGGAGAAGATATTTACCAATGATATATTTGATAAAGGGTTGACATCCAAAACATATAAGGAACTCATAAACCTTAACACCAAAAGACGAACAATGCAATTACAAAATGAGAAGAGTACCTGAATAGACTTTTCTCCAAAGGGGTCACACATATAGCCAAGAGACATACGAAAACATGCTCCGTGTCACTAATCATCAGAGCAATGCAAATTAAAAATACAATGAGCTACCACCTCACAACTGTCAGAATGTCCATGATCCATGAATCAACAAGCAACAAGTGTTGGTGAGGATATGAAAAAAAACGGAGTCCTCGTGCACTGTTGGTGAGACTGCAAATCCAGGCAGACAATGGAAAACAATATGGAAGTTCCTCAAAAATTTAGATATAGAACTACCATGTGGCACAGAAGTCCCTCTTCTGGGTTTTCCTCCACAGAAATCCAAAACACTAATTAGAAAAGCAATATGCATTTCTATGGTCGTTGCCACATTATTGTCTTTTTCTCTTTTTTTATTGTTTTGCCGCATTATTTTCAATAGTCCAGATAAGAAAGTAACCAAAAAATCCATCATCTTGGAGAAAGAAGAAGATGGACATATATATATAACAAAATGCTACTTGTCTGTAATGAAGAATAAATACTTATCGTTTGTGACACATGTGTGGACCTAGAAGGTATTATTCTAAGTGAAAAAAGTCAGACAGAGAAAGACAAATACCACATGATTTCACTTATTGGTTATGTCCAAAAAAAAAAAAATAAATGAACAGAGAAAAGGGAAACAAACTCATAGGAGCAGAGAACGAACTGATCCTTGCCCGGTTCGAGGATTGTTAAGGGAATGATTGAAATGGAAACAACACTAAGAAGTATAAAGTGGCAGATATAAAATAGTTGTGAAGATTTCAAGTACAGCACAAAGAATACAGTAAATAGGATTGTAATAACGAAGTACGGTGTCAGGGATACCACACTAATCGGGGTACCAGTTTGCACATTATATAAATGCCTAATCACGATGCTGTACACCTGAGGCTCACATCATATTGAATGTCAGCTGTAACAGAAATGAAAAATTTTACATTTAAAAAACAAAACTAAAAACTTTCTGAAACTTGACATTTGACTATATGGTTTTTAAGAATCTCTGCTTTTGACCAGAGTAAAGAAAGGATCCTATCTTTTGTAGACACTGCTCCTTTCTTTACTTTGGTCAATGCATCATGGACATGGGCATAGAATCTCACGGACATATTTTTATAGGGAGCAGCCAAGAGCATCATCAGCTTTGGAGCCAAGTGGATTTTGCATCAAACCCTCAAACTTCTCCCTGGCTACTGCAAGTCATGCTGCCTAGACTGTCTTGGTCTCCATTTACTTATCTCTGAAGATGAAGATTCCCTTCCTTCACAAAGCTATTCTGAGGATTAACTCACATCGTGCTGGTTACAGAATAGGTGCAGAACAAGTGTTGATTTGACTATGGACTATTTCACCATATCAGTGAAAAGAAAATCTGTGTCGCTCTTGCTTATACGGGCCAGGGCCCATGCATCAATACCACATAATAAAACACGCCATTAAAACACTAAACTTGGGAAAAAAAATCTCTGCTTTTCAAATTGGTTATTATTTTATGCAAAACATGTACTCTTCAATTAGATGAAGACACTTAAATATATTCACAATGCAATGATTTAGATCATTGTCCAATCCCTTTGTAATATGAGTTTTGAGATGGAGAACGTGAATTCGAAACTTCAAAACTCTACTATTATTTTAGTCTAAACGATGAACCTAGTATACCGGAAACTAATATAAAACAATATGGAATGTCCACGGAATGTCAATGAAAAAAAAATGGAGAAAACACTCCCTCCTAACAAGGATAGGATACCAACATACAAAGTGTAAAAAAATAAAACTATATGTCTTATGCTATACAGTTTTAAAACTGAAAACTACCAGCAAGATTTCATGACTGTTACAATGAGTACCGGAATCCACTAAAGATTTCATTTAGGCACGAGTATGATAAAAGTCAGGCTGGTATAACGTAAAAGTCACATTAAAAATCCTTACCCTTAACCAAATTGCATATCTCCGTCACTGTGGGAAAACTCCCTGTAGAATTTTACTATCACTATACATATCCCAGCCCCTTCTTTTTCTCAGCTCCCGTCTTCAATACTTATTAAAGTTAAAAGAACAACAACAAAACAATGAAGCGTCAAATGGTCATATGTTATAAAATGTTTCACGCTGACCAATTTTCCATAACAAACATAAAACAATGATAGGTGGAGCACTACTAAATTTTACAACTCAGTGCTACACAAAACTAAATTAAGAGCACAAAAGTTAATTTCACACAGGAGACTTTTACCTTGGTATCAACATTGAAGAGTCGATCGTCTAATGTAGACCATGAATCATCACTGCCACGTTTCCAGGAAAGAGTTCAGGGTAAAGATACACAACAGAAACAAGTGAATTCATTTCTTTACAAAAGCAACAACAACAACAACAAAAGGAGTAAAATTCAGCTATCTGCATATGAAATGAAGTTTCTTGATATGATTAAAATTTAGATGATGTTCTAGAAAAGCGATCAGTTATCTATTTCTGAATGCACCACTCCCAACTCATGCACGAGTTAATGAAGATACACTCTAAGTTTCCATAACAAAGAATGACAGCCAACATGTTGGCAACACCTGACAGTACCTTGTTTTCACCAAAAGTCCCCAGGGCTGAATTGAAAACGCAATTAATAGCTGACAAGAGGAACCTGAACTGGGACAAAAGCAATGAGCTAAATCGAGGTAGAACGATACACTGAGCCTTCTCCATGGTCTGTCCCTGGTTCAAAGATTAATCTGTGTGGGTCACAAACGGCAGTCTTGCGTCTTTAATGTAGAACGCAGTTATTAAATAGACTCCATTCCTTCCTTTCACCCTGAAACACTACAGTGAGTTCCCTGAAATGTGTGAAATGTTTGCAAGTTACACGTACAAAAGTCAAAGAACAAATATGTATGTTGTTAGCCTCCCCACTCTCCGATCACTTGTCCGCACAGCTTCCTGGCAATCTCCAACCTTGAAAACTTCAGCCTACGAAGGCATAGACTCCTGAAACAAGGTTGGGCTCAAATGACCCACAGTAGGACTTTTCTATTTCCCTGTTCCTGGAAAATAAGCTCAATGGAGCCTCAGTCATCCACTCCCAACACAGGCATGTTACCACCTACCCAACTCCATTACTGTTTTCACAATCAGTCCTCCCTCTGCCCAACCCTCCATCTCCATGGGAAGGACATCAGCCCGTTGGGAAAAGAGGTGGAGGTGACGAGACACCTGCCGTGGGCCATAGATCTATGTAGTTCAGCAATCTCCAGTGCCTTTGGACTCGAGGGGACCCCCTCTGTAATTTCGGGTGCAGGTGGATAATACCACAATTCTACTTGCTATAAAGAGAATGTTTCCAGAGGCTCAAAGGTTTAATATGTTTTCATACAACCTTAAGTTTTGCTGGTTCCTCCAATTCAACAAACGAAAAAGCACCAACCTGTTCAGACGCCCTTGAACCCATTACTTTAATCTGCTTCTTTAGACAACTACCAACATCCGGTGTCCTTCTTGCTTGTAATTTCTCTTTACCTTGTCATACCCTACTATTCTGATCTCTTTTCCCTTATCTGATCTCTGATCTCTAATCTAAAAGCTTTATTCCTATTCCAACCCAGTGTTGGTCCTATTGAGACTTGGATTCCCCTGCTAATTCCATTCTTATCCTCTTCCACTGCATTCACTAGACCTTTCCATAATTAAACCCTCACCCAAAGGATGATAAAGAAGGAAGTGTACTGGGCTTAGAAACCTACACTTAATCTCATTTCATCACTCACTATACTCAAATAAGTCACTTTAATCTCTTGGGGCTCAAACTCCTCATGTGATCAACTACTTGACCAAAACATTAATGGCAGCATGAAGTACTAGGGGGTGTTTTGAATAATTAATTGCTAACATTCCTTTAACACCTGGAATTCTATGTACTTTTGATTCTGTCAAAAAAATGGAGAACACTTAGCTGGCAGAAGTGGAAAAAAATAACACAACAACGGCAACAATAATACCCCGAGAATGCAGAGAAAAAGGGGAAAAATCAAGAAAACTCATGGAAGAGGGAAGAAAGACTCTGGAAAAAGAGAAAAAACTTCCTACAACAAGGGAAAGGTATTAGCCAGAAGGGAAACACAGGCTGGGAAGTCAGTCAGTAGAGGAATCAATTAGAAATATCATCTCAATTTGTGCTGCATTAACACAACATGGTCTATACATAGATGATCTTCACTTACAGAACAACGATTCATCCCAAGAAGTGTACGTCGCATTATACCTGAAAACATTTATCTGATTAGGTCTTGCTTATGTACAACCTGTGGTTTGGTGGCCACAACGAACTGACATCTGCCCTCAACACTGATGGTGAAAACAAGGTTCTCGTGACTGCTGCAACTATCAAGTACATTCAGACAAGAGCTTGGGCTAACTGGGCTTGGTAGGAAACTTCTAAATCAGCACTAAGGCATCACTAAACGGGACTCTCTGAGGCCACCTGACGTGCACCTGAATCTTGAATCCAGACCTGTCCAGGCACTTCTCAGTACAGGCCGAGGGACAAGAGAACGGACTTGGGAAGCCAAGCAGGCTGAAGGTCACATCACGGGTCAGCCTCTTGGTAACAATGGAACCAGGGGTCAGTTAATCCACCTCCCGGAACCACACTCGTCTAATGAATAAAAACTAGGCCGAACAGCACAGCTACTTTGCGAATCTACTGTGCCGACGACCTGGGATTACCAAAGTTAGGCACATAATATTGGGTCTAGCCCAGAGCAGAACACTCATTAAAGCTTACTGGCTTCTCTGGGCAGTCTCTCAGTTAACATGCAATTTTAGAAATCCATAAAATCCTACCTGCTTGCAGGGTCGCATTTAGGACACTCATCCACTGTTAAAGAAAACATTTACATACATTGTAAATACACAACAGAAAAACACAGAACTTTCAAAGCATCAGATTCAAGTGATGTAAAAATGTTTCTTTGGGAACACCCCTGAAGACTATAGTAGAGTGAATGTTACTGATACAACTGGTGGGCAATTAATACATGAAGAACTTTTACTTCCTCTGCTCTATGTCTGTCTGTGTGTGTGTGTGTGTGTGTGTATACACACATATATATTTTAATATATATTCATACACATACACATATGCACAGATATATATACATATATACGTATGTACCTACATATGTGTGTATGTATGCATATATACTCCCCAGTGTACGCTAAATACTAGTCTAAATGGAATCACACTTTCTCCTTATTCCCTTTCTTATTTCCTTATGTTACTCTGATTGAGGAAGAATGCCAATGTCCTGCTAAAAGTTATTCTATTTGGCTGTAAGTTGTGTAAACAGAGTAAACATAAAGCAGATTTTGCTACAAAATGACTGTAGGAAATTCAGAACTACGATCATCCTACACAGAGATAGGCTAGGGTTGAACTCTTTGTGTGTTTTTTATTTCCTTCTTTGCTTTCTCTGTTTCCTGGTGGCTGTGATTCACACTAGTCATGGAGGGAAGAATTATGTAAGAGGAACACACCTCCAATTTGCGTCTTTCGTTTGTCTATTGCGGCCATCTGTCCAAACTCTGTGGATGCTGACAGAGGTTTTCTAAATGAGTGTGTGACAAATGGCCATTTATCACGAAATTTCGAATCCCAGGATCTTTGACAAGTTTCATGATTGAAAATCAAAGAAGCAACATTCCAGCTGGGAGAATCTGAAAATAAAATTTTCGTTTATGAGGAGGTAAAAATAACACAAAGCTGACCATCTTGTAAAACGTCCTTCTTCAGAGAAGCAGTCCCACGTCCTCCTTTCTCCCAAACACTCTGTTCCTTCTTAGTACATTTTATTTTAGTTGTCCTATACTTGCCATTCACGTAAGTTAAGTTGAATTAACTATTGTCACTCAGCAATTTCTGTTATATAATGTGTTTCCAATTAAAGCTTTTCTTCTTAATAGTTAAAATGGTGTGGGTATGAATCTTTTTGTCATTATCAAAAGTTATGTCTAACCGCTTAAGTTTAAATATGTGTGACAAACATGGGTTTAAAACAAGTTTCAATGAATCGTACTATTTCAAATAAGAAACTACTTATTACAAGAAAATGGTCTTTTCTAAATGCTCCAATACGTTCAGAATTCACTTTTTAAGCCTTTGATAATTGAAATTCAAATGACAAATGACAGGCTTGGGTGACCTTATTGTTTCCAAGTAAAATACGATCAGGGCCCGACCGGTGGCTCAAGTGGTTAGAGCTCCATGCGCCTAACTCCGAAGGCTGCCGGTTCGATTCCCACAGGGGCCAGTGGACTCTCAACCACAAGGTTGTCGGTTCAGTTCCTCGAGTCCCGCAGGGGATGGTGGGCTACGCCCCCTGCAACTACTAATGGCAACTGGACCTGGAGCTGAGCTGCGCCCTCCACCAATAAGACTGAAAGGACAACAAGTTGAAGCTGAATGGCACCCTCCACAACTAAGATTGAAAGGACAACACCTTACTTGGAAAAAAGTCCTGGAAATACACTGTTCACCAATAAAGTCCTGTTCCCCTTCCCCAATAAAAAAAAAATCTTAAAAAAAAATACGTTCAAACTAGGTATACATTAGCTCCAAAGAATACAGGGCACCATGAGACAGAAAACAAATACATAACAAAACATTTTCCTTTTGCTTTTTAAACAAAATCTCAGCTTAAATCTACGAGACAAGTGAAAGAAAACCACACTGTAGAAGTGAAGCTTTAAAGCCTCTTTTATCACTTCACATCCAGGAAGCCCGTACATCATTTAAGACGGTGGTTTCCAATGTCATGTGAGAATCCGTGAAGTCCCAAGGTCTGTCAGTCGAGGGGCCCGAAAAGGTCAAAACTATTTTCACAGAAATACTGAATGTCATTTGCCATTTTCACTCTCATTCTCTTCTAAGTGTACAGTAGAGTTTTCCACAGCCGTGATATCACAGCTCTGATGGTGACATCATAGGTCTACGGTTACTGGGTCGTAGCTCCAATGGCTCACAGAATGCATGACTGTGTGTGCTCCTATTTTAAATTGTTCAGTTTTTATTTCTAATATTGTCACGATGTATGGAGCCTACCGACTTAAAAATGTTCTTTGGAATGCTCAATAATTTTTAATCGCATAAAAGCATCCCAAGGCACAAAAGCTTCAGAATTCCTGTTTTCAAAGATTGTGTCTACCAAATATTCATTACCATTAACTACTTCTCCCATTTTTAATAATCGAAGATAGCATAGGCGCACATACACATGCCGCCAGTGTCTGCTCAGCAGAACATCTGGTTGGCTTAAGACCATCAGTGTTACAACACTAAGAGGAAGTAAAGTTAAAAAACAATTGTCATGGTAGCAACTGAGGCTAACTTGGGTAAACGTCAAAATTCAAATGACCATTTGAAAACGCTGGAAAAATCTTCCAGTGTGATAATTGACCTCTGGTAACGCTATTAAGTACAGGGATTTTAAACTGGGACATTTAGGCTATGGAACAAACGGAGAACCATCTTAGTGAAGTCACCAATTTAAAATCTCATTTTCTTATTCCTGTGAATACCTTTTCTCAAACACCGATACCAACAATGACATCACATTATTTATGTCAAATCCTTCAATTAAATTTGTAACAAAAAAAAGGAATGAGAAAGAGAAGACTGCAAGCATGTCACATGTCCTTGCGTACTCCTGCGCAAAATTAAATTGGTATTACAAAGTGTACCTGGTCCGAAGAGTTGCACCAAATCCATTCCTACAGCTTTGTTAGGAACAGGATCTTCCAATTCAATGCTCGGCTGAAGGGGTTAGGAAACAAGATGATTAGTAACTAATGGACACTTCATGCAATCTCTAGCTAACAATTCAGGATAACAATATTAACGTTATAAACTCCAAGAAAAGGACTTTTTGAAAAATAGGTATTTAAGCAAATATTAGGTTGGTACAAATGATATTGCAGTTTGTGCAATTTTTTAAAACCTTTTAAACTGCAATTACTTTTGCAGCGAACTAAATACCTTGAAAAGTGTACTTCCTATACTTTGAAATATTTCTAATGATACATTCTTTTTGTTTGTTTTTTTAGTGTTAAAACAAGATACTTGACCGACATGGTAAGAAACCTTGGTGTATGTCCTGTGGAGTCTAAACAGAACATATTAGAACCTACTTCATCTAGGTCAACAAGTGCTTGGCAAAACCAAACTCTTATTTGATAAAAATTTTGATAGGAAAAGTGGTTAAACAGAATGACAAAGGTGTAAGAAAAACCTTTCTTTAAGTTATATTTAAATAAATAATAGGAAAATGTTATATATAGTTATGCAACTTTTCAAAAAGTTTAATAAGATCTAATCAGGGTAAAATAAGAACATTTATATGTTAACCATCTCAAATGTACCAGGCATCTGCCATGCACAGTTTATTTCTTATCCACACAAACAACAAATATAAAAATGGTTTGATGGTGGTTGACCCTCTTCCTGCTTCCTGACCATTCCAAGACACTAGAATAAAATGATGAACCCACAGGATCCATTGCTGTCCCTGCCCAGCAGGTTTCGCTCCTAGACCTTCACATGACTGGCTCCTTCTCATGCTTCACGTGGCAGTATCCCACACAGACATTTACTTCAGGTCAAAACACTGAGCTCGCACCAATAGAGCCTCAAGTACCGAAACACTACACATCAACAGGGTATCGCCTATCACAGTCTCCTGAAGTTTAGCATCCCCCAGATTAGAAATCCACATGCCCCTTCTAACTTTTCCACTCTGTTCTTCACACTACAGCCATTTGATTGTCCTTCAGGTTTACAAAAAGTGTCCCCACCATTTGGTAAGTCACTACCACCCACTGTGATCATTGATTTTACATTTCTATAGCTCCCTTTACACTTCACAAAGTGTTTTCACATTTGTTACCACATTAGTTCATTTCACACCCTGAAAGGTAGGCATAAGTACCTTTATGATGAATGAGGTCACTGACATCCAACAGGTTAAAAAGAAGTTTCCCCCAGATCCCACAGCTACTAAGTGACCTATCCAGGGTTCTAGTGTGTTCTTATCGTCAAACACAGTGTCTACACCAGTAGGCAGCAGCTGCCTATATCAGAAGATCACACTCCTCCTGTCTCTTTTCACAGCTGTCATCTCACATTGGCTCATCATTACTTTGTACTTCTATTACTACAAGCATGGTTGCCATCAAGATACTCAATGCATGCTATTTTAACTGAACAGGACAGTTGTTGTGTATTAAAGCAGCACTCGGCCGATTGTTGTTAGTATAATCCTGCACAGTATTACTATTAACAATGCTCTTCCTTCCCTGGAAAAGTTCCTTGCAGATCTATTGGAGAATACAAATACAATAATACTTGCATGTAGCAGGCATTATCTTTTCAAATTCCAAGGTATAAAAAACCCTAAATTCCAAATTCTTTCTTTCTGAATCTCATTAGGACATTTACACAACCGTAAAAACCACAGAAGCATGCATTTGGGCATACTTCAAGCTGGAATGATTCTTTAGCTTTTAGGTAAACTTAACTTCAGAACCCAACTGATTCCTTATGACTTGGAAGCCTTCTCGTTTTATACTATTCTACACCGACCGCCTTCAGTGACCCATGCAAGTTAGCCAAGCTGTACTATGCAGTCTCATTATATTCAGCACATATGTATTTTATTAATTATAGGCTATACCATAATAAAATAATTTAGGTGGGGAAATGCAGAGGTAAGAAAGTATAGTCAAACCATACCTTTTATGTTTTAACATCACCGGATGGTGACATTTAAAATAATAATGATAAAAATAATAGTAGTGAATGACAGTACCTCAGAATCCCAACATAATTTTTCAGCTTCTTCTTTCAATCTTAATGCCGATGTTTTAACTATAAAACGTCACAGAACATTAATGTGAACATATATTTCTATGCATTTTAAATACACATCCAAGTCATGAATATTTCCATAAAAGTAACAGCAGAAAAGAATTTCAGGGGGTCGAAGCATTTGCAAGAAGAAGCAGTTGTTAGTAATGGGGATACTTTTGCAAAAAAGATAGGAACAAATGCTTATAAGAAATGAAAATCACAGTTGGATCTACACGTGTTAGATTTGTGTATAGCAGCACTTAAGCTAGAAAGAATTCATAGATAGTCACTAAATTATCACTTGTATTATTTTGGTGTGCTCCATCAACACAAGTCAAGATATCAGTTTTTGTTTGCTCTTGTGGAGCACTTTCAATAATATCCACACCTTTTTCTCTTTTTCCAATTGGCGGCTTGGTTGCTTCTTTCTATTAAAAAAAAGAAAAGAAAAACCCAACTTCAGAAAACATCATATTCATTTACTCATTCACTCGCTCACTCAGTCCTTCAGTCAGTAAGACAACAAACCGCTATCATAGCCATCAAATCACAGGCATAGACCCAGGGGAAGCTGGAAATAGAAATGAAAGACTTTGTCCTATATTCTAGTAGAGGTCGATATACTATAATTTGTGAAAACAATCAGAACAGAAAAGTACCGCTCTCCAGTCCTACACCTCAGATCAATAAAGTATAGTACGGGCACAAAAGAAACAACAATCAGTTGTACCACATGCTGCAAAAACAGGGCTGCATCTTGAAAGACATACGAGGTGCGGAGGGAAACCATGAAGGGGAGTCCAGAAAGGGCAGCGGGCGCAAAAGCCTGCGTATGAAACAACATATTGTAAGTGAGGGCAGAAGAAGAATGGGGTAAGCCTGGAACTCTGAGAATGGGATGGAGAGACAACTGCAGAATCAGAACCAAATCAAAGAAGGCACGTGTCATGCTAGCAGATGAATTCTACCCTCACGTCATGGGGAGTCACTCAGTAAACAGAGGTTTGCATCATCACAATTCTAGTTTACAACAGCCACTCGGGCACCATTTATGATATTGAGGAGTTCCATTTCTTTCTAGGAGCCTATCCATCAGCCTGTCTTGCTTCACGACATAGCGCCTCGCAGCTGCCTACAAACTCACAAACGCAGCTACCAACAACAGGTCACTTTGTACCTTCCCCTAGTGGCTCCCGGTTGGGCACAAGCAGCAGCTGATCTGGGCCTGCCAGACAGCCCCTCACAAGAGCCCCAAATCCAACACACCTTGGGACCAGCTTCAAGTGACACCAGAACATGACCAAATTAGCTTCACAAATGACAAAGCCAAGCCATGGACTGAGCAGACACCGGAGCCCTGCTACAGCCGATCTCACTCTGCGAGGTCAGCCCACACACAGGGGTTCATCTACTGTCGTCACAGCCAGTCGTCCTGAGGGTCAATTCCACACCCAGATGTGCCAACAGCAATAAGGCTCAAGTACAACAGGAGGGCACACATCACCCACATGAGCTTCTGGAACACAAGGCTCAGGTAACTGGGGCCTGTACCACTGGGCGCCACACGACACCTGGTATATAAGGCAATACTGTCCAGATGAGGAGAATTAGAAGATCCACATAAACACTGAAACAAACACAGAGAGGAAGTGAAAAAAGAAGAGAGAAAGAAATTTTTCTCTAATGAAAGACCAGGAAAAAAAAACTAGAGAAAGAACTAAACCTAATGGAGACAAGTTATTTACCAGACACACAGTTCAAAATACTACTTCTAAGGATGTCAATGAACTTTGGGGAAAAGTAGATAAACGTTGTAACACATCAACAGAGACAGCAAACCTAAAAAATGGACATGGAAATCATTAACGAAAGTCGACTATGAAAAATACAACATCTGAAATGAGTAATTAATAGATGGAATCAGCACCAGATTTGGTTGAAGCAGACGTTCAAATCAGTGATTTGGAAGACAAGGGAGCAGAAAACACACAATCAGAACAGAAGAAAAAGATATGAAAAATGATTATGTGTCAAAAAGAACGAGAGAGAGAAGGCTTTAAGGGACTTCTGGGACAAGATAAAGTGTAACAGCACTCGTAAGGCTATCAAAAGGAGAAGAGAGAGACAGAAAGGAATTGAAAACCTATTTGAATAAATAATGACGGAAATCTTCCCTAACCTGTTGAAGGATACGCAAGAGTAGGAAACACACAGAGCTCCAAACAAAATAAAGCAAACAGGCCCAGACCAAGACATACCAGAATTAAAACACCAAAGGGTAAAGACACAGAGAGATATTAAAACCAGCAAGAGAAAAGCAGTTAGGTACATACAAGGGAGCTTGCATAAGACTGTCAGGTGATCTCTCAAAAGTAAATCCGAAGGACAGAGGAATGGGGAAGAAATATAGAAATGTGATGAAACGCAATAATTTACAACCAAGAGCACTGTATCCAGCAAGGCTCTCATTTCGAATCAAACGAGAGGAAAAGAGCTTGCCAGAGAAAAAGGAGGTGTTGCAGTTCAGCACCAGGAAACCACTATCACAAGAAATGTAAAACCACGACTAGAAAAAAAAGGAGGATGAGGAGAAGGAGGAGAAAGAGCAGGAGGGGGAGAAGTGAATAAGAAAATGCCAATAACTACGTACCTACAAATAATTACTTTAAATGTAAATAGATTAAATGCTCCAGAAAAGACATAAGGTAGCTGAATGGTTAAGAATGCAAGACCCATACACACGACAATCAAACTACAAACTTTCTTCACCGCAAAGGAAACCAACAACAACATGAAGTCACGACGGGAAGAATGGAGAAAATATTTGCCACTGATATATTTGATAAAGAGTTGACATCCAAAACATATAAGGAACTCATAAACCTTAACACCAAAAGACGAACAATGCAATTACAAAATGAGAAGAGTACCTGAATAGACTTTTCTCCAAAGGGGTCACACATATAGCCAAGAGACATACGAAAACATGCTCCGTGTCACTAATCATCAGAGCAATGCAAATTAAAAATACAATGAGCTACCACCTCACAACTGTCAGAATGTCCATGATCCATGAATCAACAAGCAACAAGTGTTGGTGAGGATATGAAAAAAAACGGAGTCCTCGTGCACTGTTGGTGAGACTGCAAATCCAGGCAGACAATGGAAAACAATATGGAAGTTCCTCAAAAATTTAGAAATAGAACTACCATGTGGCACAGCAGTCCCTCTTCTGGGTTTTCCTCCACAGAAATCCAAAACACTAATTTGAAAACAACATGCATTTCTATGGTCGTTGCCACATTATTTTTTTTTTATTGTTTGCCGCATTATTTTCAATAGTCCAGATAAGAAAGTAACCAAAAAATCCATCATCTTGGAGAAAGAAGAAGATGGACATATATATATAACAAAATGCTACTTGTCTGTAATGAAGAATAAATACTTATCGTTTGTGACACATGTGTGGACCTAGAAGGTATTATTCTAAGTGAAAAAAGTCAGACAGAGAAAGACAAATACCACATGATTTCACTTATTGGTTATGTCCAAAAAAAAAAAAATAAATGAACAGAGAAAAGGGAAACAAACTCATAGGAGCAGAGAACGAACTGATCCTTGCCCGGTTCGAGGATTGTTAAAGGAATGATTGAAATGGAAACAACACTAAGAAGTATAAAGTGGCAGATATAAAATAGTCGTGAAGATGTCAAGTACAGCACAAAGAATACAGTAAATAGGATTGTAATAACGAAGTACGGTGTCAGGGATACCACACTAATCGGGGTACCAGTTTGCACATTATATAAATGCCTAATCACGATGCTGTACACCTGAGGCTCACATCATATTGAATGTCAGCTGTAACAGAAATGAAAAATTTTACATTTAAAAAACAAAACTAAAAACTTTCTGAAACTTGACATTTGACTATATGGTTTTTAAGAATCTCTGCTTTTGACCAGAGTAAAGAAAGGATCCTATCTTTTATAGACACGGCTCCTTTCTTTACTTTGGTCAATGCATCATGGACATGGGCATAGAATCTCACGGACATATTTTTATAGGGAGCAGCCAAGAGCATCATCAGCTTTGGAGCCAAGTGGATTTTGCATCAAACCCTCAAACTTCTCCCTGGCTACTGCAAGTCATGCTGCCTAGACTGTCTTGGTCTCCATTTACTTATCTCTGAAGATGAAGATTCCCTTCCTTCACAAAGCTATTCTGAGGATTAACTCACATCGTGCTGGTTACAGAATAGGTCCAGAACAAGTGTTGATTTGACTATGGAGTATTTCACCATATCAGTGAAAAGAAAATCTGTGTCGCTCTTGCTTATACAGGCCAGGGCCCATGCATCAATACCACATAATCAAACAGGCCATTAAAACACTAATCAAGAGATCAAAAAAAATGGCGGCGTGAGGTGAGCCTCTGTAACGCTCCCCTGGAATTTACAACGAATCTGACAACAATAACTCCACAAAGGACTCCTTGCACAGCAGACAGGCAAGACGAAGAGGCCGACTACTGAATTCACCTCCAGGTGGGTGAATCGCGCGAGCGGGGGAGGAGGGAGAGGAGAAGTGCGGAGACGAAGCCGCGCGGGCGCAGGACGCAGACCTAGCTCAGTGCTCGGAGCCCGCTGCTCCCGGATCCTCCGCAGCTGCGGGAGCGGGAAGGACTCGGACTGCTAGGGCTCCGCTTACGGCCCACAGGGCTGAGGGGGCAGCATATAGCACAGCTGAACACAATGCTCTCTCACGGCAGACCTCGGAGCAAAGACTGAGGGAAGAGGGCTGAAATCGGTGGTTTAAGACCTCACTGCCGAGCGGAGAACGGAAGCCTTAGGCACAGAGACTAGCTGCCCCCTCCCTACCCTCCCAGAGCTCGCCCTGCCCCCACCTGCCCGGTGCTAGAAGCATTAAAGTAGCAGTGTCGGATCAAAGGACAGAATATTTGCTGCTCTGAGAACTGTGGACCGCAGACACAGATTCGCAGCTCAACTAGTTCTGGCAAAGGGGAGGGAGCTGTGGAAGCAGGACTGGCTGTGGTGGTGGTCGCCGCCATTGCTCTGGGCCACTTCTCACAACTCACCCCGCCCCTGGCCCCACCTATCTGGGCGGATCCCTGCGGGAGTAAACAGAACTGCTGAAACATACGGGCTCTGAATCTGGTGCAGAAAGAGCTTTGGAACTCCAAAAGCTCTTCGCATACCTATCAACCTGTTGCAGAAGACACTCCTGTAGATGTCTAGGAAGAGAAATAGTAAATCAGTGATTGCCATGAATAACCAAGGCAACAAGATAGCTCAGAAAGAAAGTGAAAAGTCTCCAGAAAAGGAACTTAGAGATATGGACCTTTGTGATTTAAATGACAGAGAATTCAAGATCGCAATTCTGAAAAAACTGAACGAGATGCAAGAAAACACAGAAAGGCAGTTTAATGAACTCAGAAACACAATCAAAGAACACCATGAGCATTTTACAAAAGAGATTGAAATCTTGAAAAAGAACCAAATAGAATTTCTGGAGATTAAGAACTCAATAGAAGAAATTAACAATAAAATATCCAGCTTAGGTAGTAGAGTTGACCAGATGGAGGAAAGAATCAGTGACATCGAAGATAGGAACCTGGAATTTACACAGAGGGAAGAAGAAAGAGACTTGAGACTTAAAAGAAATGAAAGAACTCTACAAGAACTTTCTGACTCCATCAGAAAGAGCAATATAAGAATAATGGGCATACCAGAAGGAGAAGAAAGAGGGAAGGGAACAGAGAATATATTCAAACAAATCGTCGATGAGAACTTCCCAAAGTTGTGGACAGAACTGGATCCTCGAATCCAAGAAGCAAATAGAACACCCAATTACCTCAATCCCAACAGGCCTTCACCAAGGCACATTGTATTGAAGCTGTCTAAAATCAATGACAAAGAAAGAATCCTCAAGGCAGCCAGGGAAAAGAAGACGGTAACTTACAAAGGAAAGCCCATTAGATTATCATCAGATTTTTCAGCAGAAACTCTACAAGCTAGGAGGGAATGGAACCAAATATTCAAACTATTGAAAGAGAGAAATCATGAGCCAAGAATAATATATCCAGCAAAGATCTCTTTTAGATATGAAGGAGGAATAAAGACCTTTCCAGACATCCAGAAGCTGAGGGAATTTTCTAATACACAACCTGCACTACAAGAAATACTAAAGGAGGCTATTAGACCACCATCAACAGGGACAACTTGTGGCAACCGAAACATAAAAAGGGGGAGCGTAAAGGCCTGAACTGGAATATGGGAATAGAGAAAGTAAGCGTACTGAAGAAACTGGAATACTCTAAATATCAAACTTTCTTTTACATAAACTCAAGGGTAACCACTCAAAAAACATCCAATCTGAAATATATACTGTAATAAAAGAAGAAACAGAGGGAAACATCATAGAATACCACCACACAGAAATAACAGACAACAACAAAAAGGCAAAGAAACAATGGAGACACAGCCTTACCAGAAAACTAAAGACAGAATGATAGGAAATCCTCACATATCAATAATCACCCTAAATGTAAATGGACTGAACTCACCAATAAAGAGACACAGAGTAGCAGATTGGATCAAAAAACTAAACCCAACCATATGCTGCCTACAAGAGACACATCTCAGCTACAAGGACAAGCATAGACTCAAAGTGAAAGGGTGGAAATTGACACGCCAAGCAAATGGTACCCAGAGAAAATCAGGTGTAGCCATAATGATTTCCGATGAAACAGACTTCAGGGTGAAAAAGATAACAAGAGACAAAGATGGACATTTCATAATGGTAAAGGGGACTATACAACAAGAAGACATAACAGTCATCAATATTTATGCCCCCAATCAGGGAGCACCGAAATATACCAAGCAACTACTAACAGAACTAAAGGGAGAAATTGACCAAAACACAATTATACTAGGGGACTTAAATACATCATTGACAGCTATGGATAGATCATCCAAACAGAAGATAAATAACGAAATCGCAGCCCTAAATGACACATTAGATGAATTGGACATCATTGACATATATAGAGCACTTCATCCTAAAACATCAGACTATACATTCTTTTCTAGTGTACATGGAACATTCTGAAGGATAGACCATATATTGGGACACAAAATCAGCCTCAGCAAATTTAAGAAGATTGAAATCATACCAAGCATATTCTCTGATCACAAAGCTTTGAAATTGGATATCAACTGCAAAAAGAAAGCAGGAAAAAACACAAATACATGGAGATTAAACAACATACTATTAAAGAACGACTGGGTCAAAGAAGAAATTAGAGGAGAGCTCAAAAGATACATAGAAACAAATGACAATGAAAATACATCCTACCAAAATTTTTGGGATGCCGCGAAAGCAGTTTTAAGAGGGAAATTTATATCATTACAGGCCTATCTCAAGAAACAAGAAAAATCCCAAATAAATAACCTCATGTTACACCTTAAAAAACTAGAAAAAGAAGAACAAGCGAAACCCAAGGTCAGCAGAAGAAAGGAAATAACAAAAATCAGAGCAGAACTAAATGAAATAGAGAACAAAAAGACAATAGAAAAAATTAATGTGACAAAAAGCTGGTTCTTTGAAAAGATTAACAAAATCGACAAACCCTTGGCTAGACTCACTAAGATAAAAAGAGAGAAGACACTAATTAACAAAATCAGAAGTGAAAAAGGGGAAGTTATCGCGGACACCACAGAAATACAAAGGATTATCCAAGAATACTATGAAGGACTATATGCCACCAAATTTAATAACTTAGAAGAAATGGACAAGTTCTTAGAAACATATAGCCTTCCAAGGCTGAATCATGAAGAACTGGAAAATCTTAACAGGCCGATCACCAGTAACGAAATTGAATCAGTCATCAAAAACCTTCCCAAAATCAAAAGTCCTGGACCAGATGGCTTCACCAGTGAATTCTACCAAACCTTCAAAGAGGATCTAATACCAATCCTGCTCAAACTCTTCCAAAAAATTGAAGAAGAGTCAGTACTCCCTAACTCATTTTATGAGGCCAACATTACCCTGATACCAAAACCTGGTAAGGACAACACAAAAAAAGAAAACTACAGACCTATATCTCTGATGAATACAGATGCTAAAATGCTAAAGAAAATTCTAGGAAATCGAATACAACAATGCATTAAAAAGATTATTCATCACGACCAAGTGGGGTTCATCCCCGGGGCACAAGGATGGTTCAACATTCGCAAATCCATCAATGTGATACATCACATAAACAAAATAAAGGACAAAAATCATATGATTCTATCAATTGATGCAGAAAAAGCATTTGATAAGGTACAACATCCATTTATGATTAAAACACTTATTAAAATTGGTATAGAAGGAAAATACCTCAACATAATAAAGGCCATATACGACAAGCCCTCAGCTAATCTCATAATTAATGGTGAAAAGCTGAAGCCCTTTGCTCTACGTTCAGGAACACGACAAGGATGTCCCCTATCACCTCTGCTTTTCAACATAGTGTTGGAAGTCCTCGCCAGAGCTATCAGGCAAGAGAAAGAAATAAAAGGCATCCAAATTGGGAATGAAGAAGTTAAATTGTCACTCTTTGCAGATGACATGATGCTATATATAGAAAACCCTAAAGACTCCACCGAAAAGCTATTAGAAACAATCAATGAATACAGTAAAGTTGCTGGCTACAAAATCAACGTACAAAAGTCTATTGCTTTCTTATATACCAACAATGAAATCTCAGAAAAAGAGATAGAAAAAAACAATTCCTTTTGCAATTGCAGCAAAAAGAATAAAATACCTAGGAATAAACTTAACCAAGGATGTGAAGGATTTATATGCTGAAAACTATAAGACATTTTTGAAAGAAATTGAAGAAGACACAAAGAAATGGAAAGACATTCCGTGCTCATGGATTGGAAGAATCAACATAGTTAAAATGGCCATATTACCCAGAGCCATATACAGATTTAATGCAATCCCCATTAAAATCCCAATGGCATTTTTTAAAGAAATAGAACAAAAAATCATCAGATTTGTTTGGAACCACAAAAGACCCCGAATAGCCATAGCAATATTAAAAAAAAAGAACAATACTGGAGGTATCACACTCCCTGATTTTTCCTTGTACTACAGGGCTACAATAATCAAAACAGCTTGGTATTGGCGGAAAAACAGACACATAGACCAATGGAATAGAATTGAGAACCCAGAAATAAAACCACATAAATATGGACAGATAATTTTTGACAAAGAAGCTAAAAACATACAATGGAGAAAAGACAGCCTCTTCAATAAATGGTGCTGGCAGAATTGGATAGCTACGTGCAAAAGAATGAAACTGGACTGCTATCTGTCACCATGTACCAAAACTAATTCAAAATGGATCAAAGACTTAAGCATAAGACCTGACACAATAAACTGCATTGAAGAAAACATAGGTACTAAACTTATGGACCTTGGGTTCAAAGAGCATTTTATGAATTTGACTCCAAAGGCAATGGAAGTAAAAACTAAAATAAACAAATGGGATTATATGAAACTGAAAAGCTTCTGCACAGCAAAAGAAACTATTGACAAAATAATGAGGCAACCAACTGAATGGGAGAAGATTTTCGCAAACAGTTCCTCTGATAAGGGGCGAATATCCAAAATATACAAGGAACTCATGAAACTCAACAACAAAAAAACAAACAACCCAATTGAAAAATGGGCAGAGGACCTGAAGAGACAATTCTCCAAAGAGGATATACAAATGGCAAATAGACATATGAAAAAATGCTCAACATCGCTAATCATCTGAGAAATGCAAATGAAAACCACAATGAGATATCACCTCACCCCAGTCAGAATGGCTTTCATCAACAAAACAAATAGTAACAAGTGTTGGAGGGGCTGTGGAGAAAAAGGAACTCTCATACACTGTTGGTGGGAATGCCGACTGGTGCAGCCGCTATGGAAGGCAGTGTGGAGGTCCCTCAAGAAATTACGAATAGAATTACCATATGACCCAGCAATCGCTCTCCTGGGTATCTACCCCAAAAATATAAAAGCATCTCTCTATAGAGACACGTGTACTCCAAGGTTCATTGCAGCTTTGTTTACGGTGGCCAAGACATGGAAACAACCAAAATGTCCTTCGATAGATGAATGGATAAAGAAGTTGTGGTACATATACACAATGGAATACTATTCGGCGTTAAGGAAAGATGATATAGGAGCATTTGTGACAACATGGATGGATCTCGAGAGAATAATGCTAAGTGAAATAAGTCAGACAGAAAAAGCAGAGAACCCTATGATTTCACTGATATGTGGTATATAAACCAAAAAGAACAAGACAAACAAATGAGAAACAAAAACTCATAGACACAGACAATAATTCAGTGGTTACCAGAGGGTAAGGGGGTGGGGGGTGGGTGATGAGGGTAAAGGGGATCAAATATATGGTGATGGAAGGAGAACTGACTCTGGGTGGTGAACACGCAATGGGATTTATAGACGATGTAATACAGAATTGTACAGCTGAAATGAATGTAAATTTACTAACAATTGTCACCCCAATAAAATTAATTAAAAAAAAAAACAAACACTAAACAAACAAAAAAAAGAATCTCTGCTTTTCAAATTGGTTATTATTTTATGCAACACATGTACTCTTCAATTAGATGAAGACACTTAAATATATTCACAATGCAATGATTTAGATCATAGTGCAATCCTTTTGTAATATGGGTTTTGAGATGGAGAACGTGAATTCGAAACTTTCAAAACTCTACTATTATTTTAGTCTAAATGATGAACCTAATATCCTGGAAACTAATATAAAACAATATGGAATGTCCACGGACTGTAAGCGAAAAAGAAAATGGAGAAAACACTTCCTCCTAACAAGTATACCATACCAACATACAAAGTGTAAAAAAATAAAACTATATGTCTTATGCTATATAGTTTTATAACTGAAAGCTACCAGGAAGATTTCATGACTGTTACAATGAGTACCGGAATCCATTAAAGATTCCATTTAGGCACGAGTATGATAAAAGTCAGGCTGGTATAACGTAAAAGTCACATTAAAAATCCTTACCCTTAACCAAATTGCATATCTCCGTCACTGTGGGAAAACTCCCTATAGAATTTTACTATCACTATACATATCCCAGCCCCTTCTTTTTCTCAGCTCCCATCTTCGATACTTACTAAAGTTAAAAGAACAACAACAAAACAATGAAGCGTCAAATGGTCATATGTTATAAAATGTTTCACACTGACCAATTTTCCATAACAAACATAAAACAATGATAGGTGGAACACTACCAAATTTTACAACTCGGTGCTACACAAAACTAAATTAAGAGCACAACAGTTAATTTCACACAGGAGCCTTTTACCTTGGTACCAACATCGAAGAGTCCATCGTCTGACGAAGACCATGAATCATCACTGCCATGTTTCCAGGAAAGACTTCGGGGAAAGATACACAAAAGAAACAAGTGAATTCATTTCTTTACAAAAGCAGCAACAACAACAACAAAAGGAGTAAAATTCAGCTATCTGCATATGAAATGAAGTTTCTTTATATGATTAAAATTTAGATGATGTTCTAGAAAAGCGATCAGTTATCTATTTCTGAATGCACCACTCCCAACTCGTGCACGAGTTAATGAAGATACACTCTAAGTTTCCATAACAAAGAATGACAGCCAATATGTTGGCAACACCTGAAAGTACCTTGTTTTCACCAAAAGTCCCCAGGGCTGAATTGAAAACGCAATTAATAGCTGACAAGAGGAACCTGAACTGGGACAAAAGCAATGACCTAAACCAAGGTAGAACGATACACTGAGCCTTCTCCACGGTCTGTCCCTGGTTCAAAGATTAATCTGTGTGGGTCAAAAACGGCAGTCTTGCGTCTTTAACGTAGAAAGCAGTTATTAAATTGACCCCATTCCTTCCTTTCACCCTGAAACATTACAGTGAGGTCCCTGAAATGTGTGAAATGTTTGCAAGTTACACGTACAAAAGTCAAAGAACAAATAATGTATGTTGTTAGCCTCCCCACTCTCCGATCACTTGTCCGCACAGCTTCCTGGCAATCTCCAACCTTGAAAACTTCAGCCTACGAAGGCATAGAGACTCCTGAAACAAGGTTGGGCTCAAATGACCCACAGTAGGACTTTTCTATTTCCCTGTTCCTGGAAAATAAGCTCAATGGAGCCTCAGTCATCCACTCCCAACACAGGCATGTTACCACCTACCCAACTCCATTACTGTTTTCACAATCAGTCCTCCCTCTGCCCAACCCTCCATCTCCCTGGGAAGGACATCAGCCCGTTGGGAAAAGAGGTGGAGGTGACGAGACACCTGCCGTGGGCCATAGATCTATGTAGTTCAGCAATCTCCAGTGCCTTTGGACTCGAGGGGACCCCCTCTGTAATTTCGGGTGCAGGTGGATGATACCACATTCCTACTTGCTATTAAGAGAATGTTTCCAGAGGCTCAAAGGTTTAATATGTTTTCATACAACCTTAAATTTTGCTGGTTCCTCCAATTCAACAAACGAAAAAGCAGCAACCTGTTCAGATACCCTTGAACCCCTTACTTTAATCTGCTTCTTTAGACAACTACCAACATCCGGTGTCCTTCTTGCTTGTAATTTCTCTTTACCTTGTCATACCCTACTCTTCTGATCTCTTTTCCCTTATCTGATCTCTGATCTCTATTCTAAAAGCTTTATTCCTATTCCAACCCAGTGTTGGTCCTATTGAGACTTGGATTCCCCTGCTAATTCCATTCTTATCCTCTTCCACTGCATTCACTAGACCTTTCCATAATTAAACCCTCACCCAAAGGATGATAAAGAAGGAAGTGTGCTGGGCTTAGAAACCTACACTTAATCTCATTTCATCACTCACTATACTCAAATAAGTCACTTTAATCTCTTGGGGCTCAAACTCCTCATGTGATCAACTACTTGACCAAAACATTAATGGCAGCATGAAGTACTAGGGGGTGTTTTGAATAATTAATTGCTAACATTCCTTTAACACCTGGAATTCTATGTACTTTTGATTCTGTCAAGAAAAATGGAGAACACTTAGCTGGCAGAAGTGGAAAAAAATAACACAACAACGGCAACAATAATACCCCGAGAATGCAGAGAAAAAGGGGAAAAATCAAGAAAACTCATGGAAGAGGGAAGAAAGACTCTGGAAAAAGAGAAAAAACTTCCTAGAACAAGGGAAAGGTATTAGCCAGAAGGGAAACACAGGCTGGGAAGTCAGTCAGTAGAGGAATCAATTAGAAATATCATCTCAATTTGTGCTGCATTAACACAACATGGTCTATACATAGATGTTCTTCACTTACAGAACAACGATTCATCCCAAGAAGTGTACATCGCATTATACCTGAAAACATTTATCTGATTAGGTCTTGCTTATGTACAACCTGTGGTTTGGTGGCCACAACGAACTGAGATCTGCCCTAAACACTGATGGTGAAAACAAGGTTCTCGTGACTGCTGCAACTGTCAAGTACATTCAGACAAGAGCTTGGGCTAACTGGGCTTGGTAGGAAACTTCTAAATCAGCACTAAGGCATCACTAAACGGGACTCTCTGAGGCCACCTGACGTGCACCTGAATCTTGAATCCAGACCTGTCCAGGCACTTTTCAGTACAGGCCGAGGGACAAGAGAACGGACTTGGGAAGCCAAGCAGGTGAACGTCACATCACAGGTCAGCCACTTGGTAACAATGGAACCAAGGGTCAGTTAATCCACCTCCCGGAAGCTCGGCTAATGAATAAATCTAGGCCGAACAGCACAGCTACTTTGCGAATCTACTGTGCCGACGACCTGGGATTACCAATGTTAGGCACATAGTATAGGATCTAGGCCAGAGCAGAACACTCATTAAAGCTTACTGGCTTCTCTGGGCAGTCTCTCAGTTAACATGCAATTTTAGAAATCCATAAAATCCTACCTGCTTGCAGAGTTGCATTTAGAGCATTCATCCACTGTTAAAGAAAAAATTTACATACATTGTAAATACACAACAGAAAAACACAGAACTTTAAAATTATCAGGCTGAACTTATGAAAAAATATTTTTGGGACAACCCCTGAAGACTACAGTAGAATGAATGTTAATGATACTATTGGTGGGAAATTAATACGTGCAGAACTTTTACTTCCACTCCTATTTATATGTGTGTACATATATTTATATTTATATATTCATACATAGATACGTACACATATATGTACATGCATGTACTTATGCATGTTTGTATGTATTATACATTTATATCTAATGAAAGAAAAATAAACGGGATGTGCAATCATTTGATAGCTACAAGTCAAGTGCTACTTACAATGATTGTAATCCTCCCAAACCCATTGCAGTCAACGAAACGGTATCAGCAGTAAAATCAGTATCATAAACTAACACGGTGCAATTTAAATAGCATGATTTTTCTGCACTTCTGTCATGAAGAGCAGTTAGAAGAGAGTCCACTTGTTTTGCTCTGACACAGTACCGCTGTGCCGCTCTTCAGTCAAGGGTGTTCAGTTTAGGATGAAACACCCTGTCATTAGCAGCTTAGTCAAGAAGCAGTCTACTTTGCAGCACGGCAAAACACAGGAAATAGACTCTTTCTGGCCCTCTCTCCAGTGCAGGGTAAGTATGAAAGACTTTGCGATTCCAGTTTTATCAAGTCTAACCCCTGAGACTGTTTCCCTCCATTGCTGGAGAGTCTATCCGGCTCACCTCATAGAGCAGGAAGGTCCAAAGGGTTATTGCTGTACAGCAGCGTGTGATGCCATTTTTCTCATCCCTCCCCTTAGTGGCAAATGTGTATAGAAATCATGGTTTTTTACCTTGTAAGTCATATATCATCAAATCCTAAGCCGATGAATAACAGCAAACAAACAAACACACCCCCCCCAAAAGACAAAGAGGTTATCTTGAATAACAACCTTCAATGACCCTGGAGTTTTAAGTTTTTAAACATTCAAAAAGATGGCCACTGTATGATTCCAACTATATGATATTCAGAAAAAAACAAAACTATAGAAGCAGTAAAAAGACGAGTGGTTTCCAGAGGTTAGGGAGAAGGGAGGGCTGAGGAAATGCGGCAGAGAGTATCTATTAGTGAATCTATTCTGTGTGATACTGGAAGGGTGGAGACCTGTCATTATACGTTTGTCATACCCCACAGATTGTACAACAGCAAGAGTAAACTCTAACGTAAAGTGTGGGCTGTGAGTGGTCATGCTGAGTCAGTGCAATTCATAGATCGTCGTGAATGTACCACCCGGGTGCAGGTGTCAACAGCGAGGGAGGCTCTGTGTGGACGGGGATGTGGGTTTTGAGGGAACTTTCTCTACTCTCTACTCAATTTTGCCCTGAACCTAAACCTGCTCTAAAAACGAAGGCTTACTAATAAAAAAAAAAAAAATTTCCACTGAAACTGCTATTACCAGATATGAACACATTAATGCTATTTTCAAACTACAGTCACCTTGAAAATGAATATCAAGGTCCAGTATCAGAATATGATTATTCACCCAACCGAATGAAGCGTATGAAAAGCCATAAACAAAGCAAGTCATTTTTGGAATACTTACACAAGAAAATCACTGATAAACGTGACTGAACATCTCGCTTTAGCATGCTGAATAGTGATGCCAAGTGAATCAAAATGGAATCGTCCCTGTACTTACAGGGCAACTTTGATTCTCATTGTAAATCAGAAATCATTGTGCTGATTTTATTCAAAAGCTATATTGAAACATTAATCACACAAAAAGATTGGAGTTGCCATGGTTATTGCCATAGTAATGTATGTGCAATACCTGTGAAATACTCACGAAAAGGCAAAAAAGTAACCAGCACTGCAATGTTTAATGGATGATACAACTGAAACCAATACCAAGGCACGTCACCATATTCCTTGCTATTAAAATAAAATTTTAAGCTACACTAAAAATTAAGTCAGGCCTATAACTGCTGTGCAGAAAAGATTTCATACAGCAGGCCTGACTGCTATCCTTTGAAAGTCCTGCTTGAATGGCTGGCCCTTGGCTGGTATCTGGAAACCTGCATATGGGGAGGGTTCCCACCATTCCCTAACTAAGTGTGGCTCACCGTGCCTGAACTGCTTGTACAAACAAGGTGGTTCATGCTGGACACTCGCTTTCCTTCTGGGAATCAGGAATGTTAGCATCTGCTAGGGGGACGCTGCCTATGTGACTGGCGTGCCATGAAAGCACTCCATGAAGGCACTGAGTCTAATGAGACTCCAGTACCACTAGACAGCATTTCACATGTGGTGCCAGAATTTAATAGTGGGGTATTAAGCACATCCTGCTAACTCCACAGGACATGCGTCTTGGAAACTTGCGCCTGGTTCCCTCCTGTCATAGACATTGCCACACACACCTTTTCTCTTTGCTGATTTTGCTCTCACTGTAACAAATCACAGGCACTAGTACAGCTATAAGCTGAGTCTTGTAAAGTGCTCTAGTGAATAACCAAACCCAGGGGTGGTATTAAGAACCTCTAATAAATGGCATTATATGAAATTTTCATTCTGTGGGTTGATGCTTTCTACATGATTAAGGTCAGAAGGTGATTTTGCAGATTACCTGTCATTAAATTTGTTTTTTTTGATTCTTCTTTTGCAGATTCCTGTAGAGCTAGATATATTTGAATAAAGGCATAAAGAGGATAAATGAAATGATGTCAGAAAATACTGTAAAACAAGCAACCATCCTATTTTAATCAGAATAAAAAATAAAAAATCCTAATGACAACATGTTCTATCAGTTCCTATATAGCAAATGAAGAGATCGCACTGTCAATTTTCTACAACTAGGCAAGGTTTATGTTCTTTTTATAATACTTATGAATCAATCAAGTAACTGGGATAATTACAGAAAAACATATAACTATCACTTGTAGTATAATAATGTACACTGATTATAGAGTTCCTTTGCTTTCTAAACTTCTTTATTTCTTATAAAACTAAAAACATAGCTCTCGTGTGAAAAGGCAGTGGTTAACAGAATATGTGAAAATGAAACAAAAAATTATATCCATGTAGGATGAATTACCCCTGGATATACCAAGAAACTCAACATTCAGAGGAAAAAAACATGTCTTCCCTATTGACCTGCTGCTTTTCTCTCTCCATCTGATAATGTCCTAGTCACTCTTCTCATGTCCCATTGAAATGCTAGTGCACATTCTGGAAACCTAGGAATCATCTTAGTTTTCTCACTCCCCACTAACTTTTTACATTCAATTATCACTAAATTGTATTAACCATAACACTCTCCAGGCTCTGCTTTATTTTTCCACAGCCACTGCCCTAGTCAAACAGGGGCTCTTAGCAGATGGCTTTCACAGGGGGAAAAATGAGACACCACCGACTGTTATTGTTGCTTCCTAAATGAATAGGATTTATTTTCAGCAAAACAAATGAGAAAGACATAAGCCAGCAAAGACCAACATGTTAAATTGAATAAATTAACCTTCCTGACTTTCTTTTCTTTCAAAATGGATGGGTGAAAACATCACAATGGACTGATACTAGTCCAAGGAAGTAAAAGCTTCCTTTGTCTGCGACTTATTTTTATGTGCTTTTCTTCAATCTATCCTCTATGTGAGGGGCCAGCAAACTCCAACCTGCCATCAGTTTTTGTAAATAAAGCTTTACTGTAGCACGGTCTTGCCTATTCAGTTGGCCCACGACTGCTTTCATACCATGATGGCAGATTTGAGTAGGTATGACAGAGACCACATGGCCTAAAATCAGGCCCTTTACAGATAAGCTTGCTGGTCCCTGCTTTATACCACAACCAGAGTGTCCGAATGCTGTCTCATCTTGTTCCTAGTCTGCTCAAAACTCTCCCATGATCCCTGCAGTAACCATTGCTGAGTCCCTGCCCACTTGCCATTTCTTCATCTTCATTCTCACTGGAGAACCACAATGCTGTGTGGATATTTACTGTCCCAATACACAAAGAACATGGCCTCTCTCCAGCTCCACAAAGAAAAATGATTATACTATGCTAATCACAGTGACTGCTTTACCCCTAACTGCTGTGGGAACCAGCATGTGCTGTACCCCAGCCTGGAAATGTTAAGGGATCTACTGGCAGCCTCTCAGTCTTCTTCCTATTTAAAAGAATCACATAGCTGATCATCACTGTTTATCAGGGAAACGGAAATCAAAACCACAGAGCAATACCACCTCATTACTGTCAGATGGCTATCATCAAAATGGCACCAGATAACAAATGTCGGCAAGGAAGTGGAGGAAAGGGAAAACAGAGCCTGCACTGTTTTTGGATTTGTAAATTGTTATATTCACTGTGGGAAACAGTATGGAGATTCCTCAAAATATCAGAAATAGAACTGCCATGAGATCTTGCAATTCTACTTCTGGGTATTTGTCCAACGAAAACCAAAACAGTAATTTGAAAAGACATCTGCACCTCTATGTTCACCGCAGCAGTATATATAATAGCCAGGATATGGAAGCAACATAGGCGTCCTTCGATAGATGAATGCATAAAGAGGATTTGATATGTGTGTGTGGGGTGTGTGTGTGTGTGTGTGTGTATGTGTGTGTATACAGTAATACTATAACTGATATTAGAATAATTAACTCATCCATAATATAACTGATATAATAATAACTCATCCATAAAAGATGAAATCTTGCCCTTTGTAACAATATGGAAGTTCCTAGAGGTATTATGTAAGTGAAAGAAGACAGAGAAAGACAAATACCTTATGATCTCATTTATATGTGGAACCTAAAAAAACAAAACAAACAAAACAGAAACAGACCCATAGCTACAAAAAACTAACTTGATTGTTCCCAGATGAAAGGGAGTTGAAGAGATGAACGAAAAAGAAAGTGTATGAGAAGTACAAACTTCCAGTGATGAAATATCTAAGCCACAGGGATGTAGTTAACAGCACAGGGAAAATATCAATAATATTACAGTCACTTTGAAGGGTGATAGATGCTTACTAGACATATTGTGGTGATAACCTCGCAAGGCATATCAATGTCAAATCACTATGTTGTACACCTGAACGGATATAATGTTGTATGCCAACTATATAACACAGAAACGCAGTCCTTCAGCCTTTGGATATTGTCCTGTGAGAATATGATGCTTGGAGCCATTGCTAATTAACCAGCCAGCAAAGAAAATGGAAAACCTATAGAAACGCAGTCCTTCAGCCTTTGGATATTGTCCTGTGAGAATATGATGCTTGGAGCCGTTGCTAATTAACCAGCCAGCAAATGAGACTTAAACGAAACACTGACAACCTCACAACTGAAATAGGGACAACAACAGGCAACTCATGGCATCACAGAACCACCAAAACCATCCTGGTGCCTCCTGTTGTAACCACTGTTAATTAGGTCACCTATTACCTGCAGCTAAAACATTCTAACTGACATATTTCCCAAGGCCTACAGGATAAGAGCAACTCCTTTCTCTAGAACTAAAGACTTTCCTAAGCTTGCCTTACCTAGGTATTCACCACCTTCTCAACCATTCCCACAGCACGCTTTTTATACCATCAAAACTGAACTGCTTGTAAATCCTGCAAAGTTCATTGTATATCTTAGCCTATGTCTGCAGTTCCTTCTGCCAAACCTATAATCTTGATTATTGTTTCCCCTGCCCAACACGGTCCTTCTGCCTCTTTATCTGGCCAACTCCCACTCACACTGCATACTTCCCTTAAATCCTACCCAGATTTTCACAACCGAAATCGTCATCATGGTCATAAAGTGTCTGGCCCACGAGATCTGACAATTAGGTTCACGAAGTCATCCTAGAAAAAGTGCTGCATACCTCATTGCTGAGTATCACTATGGTCACCTTCGAAGTACACCTCTTGGGAAACTATGCACCAATGCTAGCACCTAGTCTACTCTGCGAAGCAATTTTGGAACTCTTTATATGGAATGGCCATCAGAGCTGTTGTTGTATTACTCTTGATGTCCTGAATGTCATCAAAATGTCTTTCTTTCAGTATTTCCTTTATCTTCGGGTAAAGAAAGAAGTCATTGGGGGCCAGATCGGATAAGTAGGGTGGGTGTATCAATACAGTTATTTGTTTACTGGCTAAAAACTCTCTCACAGACAGTGCCATGGGAGCTGATGTATTGCCGTCATGCAACAGCCATGAATAGTGGGCCAAAGGTTGAGGTTGTTTTCTTCTAACATTTTCATGCAGTCTTTTCAGAACTTCCAAAAACTAAACATGGTTAACTGTTTGTCCAGTTGGTACAAATTTATAATGAATAATCCCTCTGATGTCAAAACAGTTTAGCAAAATTGTTTTGACTCTTGATTTCGACTGACAGAACTTTTTGGTCGTGGAGAATTGGCTGACTTCCATTGTGTACTTTGATGCTTTGTTTCAGAATTGTATTGGTACACCCACGTTTCATCACCATTGAAAACACGGCTCAAAACATTGTCTTGCCTCTCCAAAAGGTCTTGGCAGCCTTTGACTCTCCTTTGCTTTTGTTCATCGGTGAGCTCCTTTGGATCTATTTTTGCACACACCTTTCTCATGCCAAGATTGTCAGTTAAAATTTTCCTAACTGTTTCTGTATCGATGTTTACTTGGTCTGCTATGCTTCTCACAGTCAGCCAATGATTTTGACTCACAATTCGATGAATTTTTGCAATGTTTTCCTCCGTTCTGGTCGTTACTGGCCACCATGACGTCTCTTCATCAGTGACGCAATCTTTCCCCTCAGAAAAATGTTTAATCTATTTTTACATGGCCGTTTTCCTCGTGACATTATCCCCATGAACCTGGACTAACATGTTCCTGATTTCACTTCTACTCTTGCCAAGTTTAACAAGAAATTTAATGTTTGATCATAGCTCTGATTCAAGCTCAAACAGCCTCGCAATGGCACACAAAAACATGCAACAACAACGAGCAAGACACTGCTACTCAGCAAGACACCGCCACACATCAACACGAACACAGCTCTGAGACACTGATATACCAAGGTTATGAAACCTTACTGAGCTGTTTGTACAGTGCTGCCAATGTAAGCGCACAGTGGCAAGTTCTCAAACTTAATTGTCAGATCTGATGCTACACACCGAATAACAAACAATAATGATAATTATAAGCTCTCAGTGGGCTCTGGCACCTAGTAAGCACTGTGTAAAGTATAATAAATAATAAAAATGACAATGATAAGAACACGCTCTTGGAGGTAGGGACTGTGGTTTTAAAATGCTTGCCTTCTGCAACATCAAAATAACACTTAGTGCCTAAAAGACTCCTGATGGTTACATAGCAAATGGCTGCAGAGGCAAATAAATACATGAATGAAAAGATTGTCCTTGAAAATTCTGTTTTAAGAAACCATAGAAATAAGCCAGGGACAGCTCTAAAGTCTTAGGGGCACATTAAAGATCAAATTCCATTTCATCTCTGTGTTTCCTATAATTTGCAAAACCACCGACACAAGTGCTTTGATAGAGGTCTACTAAGTTAAAGGGGTCCTCGGGCATTTCAGATTGCACAATGTGCCACATTCAGTGAGCAGAATAGTGTTTTTGTCATTGTGAAACTTTTCTGTACTTTTATTATAATCTTTTGAGTCCTAAGTTAGGCTATGGGAACATTTATTATGATTATCTTTTGACTAATGGCTACAAAGCATCTTGTTCTAGAGAAATTACACTGTTATGACAACTATCCAACTAACAGAAGAAAACATTTTCTTCTAATGAGGTCAACATGTCTCACTCTGTTTTGACTTATGAGAAAAAAAGGTGATAATAGGGAGACCTGGTTGGCATATCCACATGGAAAATAATCCATGCTTCTCAACAAGGCACAGCTTTACTGACTTGTATCAGTAGATACCTTTTAAAAACAGTCTCCCTGCGGAGAACTACCAAAAATGGCGGCGTGAGGTGAGCCTCTGTAACGCTCCCCTGGAATTTACAACTAATCGGACAACAATAACTCCACAAAGGACTCCCTGCACAGCAGACAGGCAAGATGAAGAGGCCCACTACTGAATTCACCTCCAGGTGGGCGAATTGCGTGAGCCGGGGAGGAGGGAAGGGAGAAGTGTGGGGATGGAGCCGCGCAGGGCGAGGATGCACGCAGACCTAGCTCAGAGCTCCAAGCTCGCTGCATCCCGGAACTACCGCAGCTGCGGGAGAGGGAATGACTCGGACTGCTAGGGCTCTGCTTACGGCCCACAGCACTGAGGGGGCAGCATATAACACAGCTGAACCCAACGCTCACGGCAGAGAACTCGGAGTGAAGACTGAGGGAAGAAGGCTGAAAACGGTGGTTTAAGCCCTCACTGCCGAGCAGAGAACGGAAGCCTTAGGCACGGAGACTAGCCGCCTCCTCCCAACCCTCCCAGAGCTCGCCCCACCCCCACCTGCCCGGTGCTAGAAGCGAAAAAGTAGCAGTGTCAGATCAAAAGGACAGGATATTTGCAGATCTGAGAACTGTGGACCGTAGACACAGATTCGCAGCTCAACTAGTTCCGGTGAAGGGTTGGGAGCTATGGAAGCGGGACCGGCTGTGGTGGTGATCGCCGCCATTGCTCTGGGCCACCTCTCACAACTCACCCCGCCCCTGGCCCAACCTATCTGGGCGGATCCCTGCAGGAGTAAACAGAACTGCTAAAACATACGGGCTCTTAATCGGGTGCAAAAAGAGCTTTGGAACTTCAAAAGTTCTCTGCACCCCCACAAGGACGTGGCGCCCTATGACCCAGGTGAACTGTTAACAGAGGAGAGGCCCGTCTCCCAGGAAATCCCCCCATTGTGTGAGAAGCTGGAATAGTGCAGAGAAAACATAGCACTACTGTGTCAGAGAGAAAAAAAAAGGCTGCAGTCAGAGAGAAAATAAAATGTTCTACCAACAAGTATTGGAAAACAAAAGAAAGACCTCTTCCTATCAACCTGTTGCAGAAGCCTCTCCTGTAGATGTCTAAGAAGAGAAATAATAAATCAGTAATTGCCAAGAAAAACCAAGGCAACAAGACAGCTCAGAAAGAAAGGGAAGTCTGCAGAAAAGGAACTTAAAGATATGGAAATATGTGACTTAAATGATAGAGAATTCAAGATTGCAGTTCTGAAAAACCTCAAAGAGATGCAAGAAAACACAGGTAGGCAATTTAATGAACTCAGAAACGCAATCAAAGAACAACATGAGCATTTTATGAAAGAGATTGAAAATTTGAAAAAGAACCAAATGGAATTTCTGGAGATTAAGAACTCAATAGAAGAAATTGAGAATGAAATAACCAGCTTAGGTAGTAGAGTTGACCATATGGAGGAAAGAATCAGTGACATCGAAGATAGAAACCTGGAAATTACACAGATGGAAAAAGAAAGAGACTTGAGACTTAAAAGAAATGAAAGAACTCTACAAGAAGTATCTGACTCCATCAGAAAGAGCAATATAAGAATAACGGGCATACCAGAAGGAGAAGAAAGAGAGAAGGGAATAGAGAATATATTCAAAGAAATTGTTAATGAGAACTTCCCAAATTTGTGGACAGAACTGGATCCTCGAATCCAAGAAGCAAATAGAACATCTAATTACCTCAATCCCAACAGGCCTTCTTCAAGGCACATTATATTGAAGCTGTCTAAAATTAACACCAAAGAAAGAATCCTCAAGGCAGCCAGGGAAAAGAAGACGGTAACCTACAAAGGAAACCCCATTAGGTTATCATCAGATTTTTCAGCAGAAACTCTACAAGCCAGGAGGGAGTGGAACCAAATATTCAAACTACTGAAAGAGAGAAATCATGAGCCAAGAATAATATATCCAGCAAAGATATCCTTTAGAGATGAAGGAGGAATAAAGACTTTTCCAGACATACAGAAGCTGAGGGAATTTTCTAATACACGACCTGCACTACAAGAAACACTAAAGGAGGCTATTAGACCACCATCAACAGGGACAATTTGTGGCAACCGAAACATAAAAAAAAAAAGGGGGGGAGTGTAAAGGCCTGAACCAGAATATGGGAATGGAGAATGGAGAAAGTAAGCGTGCTGAAGAAAATGGAATACTCTAAATATCAAACTTTCTTTTACATAATCTTAAGGGTAACAACTCAAAAAAAATCCAGAACTGAAATATATACTGTAATAAAAGAAGAAACAGAGAGAAACATCATAGAATACCCCACACAGAAATAATAGACAACAACAAAAAGGCAAAGAAACAATGGAGTCACAGCCTTACCAGAAAACTAAAGATAGAATGACAGGAAATCCTCACGTATCAATAATCACCCTAAATGTAAATGGACTGAACTCACCAATAAAAAGGCACAGAGTAGCAGATTGGATCAAAAAACTAAACCCAACCACATGCTGTCTCCAAGCGACACATCTCAGCTACAAGGACAAGCATAGACTCAAAGTGAAAGGGTGGAAATTGACACTCCAAGCAAATGGTACCCAGAGAAAATCAGGTGTAGCCATAATGATTTCCGATGAAACAGACTTCAGGGTGAAAAAGATAACAAGAGACAAAGATGGACATTTCATAATGGTAAAGGGGACTATACAACAAGAAGACATAACAGTCATCAATATTTATGCCCCCAATCAGGGAGCACCGAAATATACCAAGCAACTACTAATAGAACTAAAGGGAGAAATTGACCAAAACACAATTATACTAGGGGACTTAAATACATCATTGACAGCTATGGATAGATCATCCAAACAGAAAATAAATAACGAAATAGCAGCCCTAAATGACACATTACATGAAATGGACATCATTGACATATATAGAGCACTTCATCCTAAAACATCAGACTATACATTCTTTTTGAGTGTACATGGAACATTCTCAAGGATAGACCATATATTGGGGCATAAAAGCAGCCTCAGCAAATTTAAGAAGATTGAAATCATACCAAGCATATTCTCTGATCACAAGGCTTTGAAATTGAGATTGGATATCAACTGCGAAAAGAAAGCAGGAAAAAACACAAATACATGGAGATGAAACCACATACTTTTAAAGAACGACTGGGTTAAAGAAGAAATTAGAGGAGAGATCAAAAGATACATAGAAACAAATGACAATGAAAGTACATCCTACCAAAATTTTTGGGATGCAGCGAAAGCAGTTTTAAGAGGGAAGTTTATATCATTACAGGCCTGTCTCAAGAAACGAGAAAAATCCCAAATAAACAACCTCATGTTACACCTCCAAGAACTAGAAAAAGAAGAACAAGTGAAACCCAAGGTCAGCAGAAGAAAGGAAATAACAAAAATCAGAGCAGAGCTCAATGAAATAGAGAACAAAAAGACAATAGGAAAAATTAATGTGACAAAGAGCTGGTTCTTTGAAAAAATTAATAAAATCGACAAACCCTTGGCTAGACTCACTAAGATAAAAAGAGAGAAGACACTAATTAACAAAATCAGAAATGAGAAAGGGGAAGTTATCATGGACACCACAGAAATACAAAGGATCATGCAAGAATACTATGAAGGACTATATGCCACCAAATTCAATAACCTAGAAGAAATGGATAAGATCTTAGAAACATATAGCCTTCCAAGGCTGAACCATGAAGAACTGGAAAATCTAAACAGACCGATCACCAGTAACAAAATTGAATCAGTCATCCAAAACCTTCCCAAAAGGAAAAGTCCAGGACCAGATGGCTTCACTAGTGAATTCTACCAAACCTTCACACAGGATCTAATACCAATCCTGCTCAAACTCTTCCAAAAAATTGAAGAAGAGTCAGTACTCCCTAACTCATTTTATGAGGCCAACATTACCCTGATACCAAAACCTGGTAAGGACAACACAAAAAAAGAAAACTACAGACCTATATCTCTGATGAATACTGATGCAAAAATCCTGAACAAAATTCTAGCAAAGCGAATACAACAATGCATCAAAAAGATTATTCACCACGATGCAGTGGGGTTCATCCCCGGGGCACAAGGATGGTTCAACATCCGCAAATCCATCAATGTGATACATCACATGAACAAAATAAGGGACAAAAATCATATGATTATATCAATTGATGAGGAAAAAGCATTTGATAAGATACAACATCCATTTATGATTAAAACACTTAAAAAAAAAGGCATAGAAGGAAAATACCTTAACGTAATAAAGGCCATCTATGACAAGCCCTCAGCTAATCTCATAATTAGTGGTAAAAAACTGAAGCCCTTTGCTCTACGTTCAGGAACACAACAGGGCTGTCCCCTATCACCTCTGCTTTTCAACACAGTGTTGGAAGTCCTTGCCAGAGCCATCAGGCAAGAGAAAGAAATAAAGCCATCCAAATTTGGAATGAAGAAGTTAAAATATCACTCTTTGCAGATGACATGATGCTATATATAGCAAACCCTAAGGACTCCACCAAAAAGCTGTTAGAAACAATCAACGAATACAGTAAGTTGCTGGCTACAAAATCAACATACAAAAGTCCATTGCATTCCTATATACTAACAATGAAATCTCAGAAAAAGAAATACAAAAAACAATCCCTTTGCAATTGCAGCAAAAAGAATAAAATACCTAGGAATAAACTTAACCAAGGAAGTGAAGGATTTATATGCTGAAAACTATAAGACATTTTTGAAAGAAATTGAAGAAGACACAAAAAAATGGAAAGACATTCCGTGCTCATGGATTGGAAGAATCAACATAGTTAAAATGGCCATATTACCCAAAGCCATATACAGATTTAATGCAATCCCCATCAAAATCCCAATGGCATTTTTTAAAGAAATAGAACAAAAAATCATCAGATTTGTTTGGAACCACAAAAGGCCCTGAATAGCCAAAGCAATCTTAAGAAAAAAGAACAATGCTGGAGGTATCACACTGCCTGACTTTAGCTTGTACTACAGGGCTACAGTAATCAAAACAGCATGGTATTGGCAGAAAAACAGACACATAGACCAATGGAATAGAATTGAGAACCCAGAAATAAAACCACATAAATATGGACAGATAATTTTTGACAAAAGAAGCTAAAAACATACAATGGAGGAAAGACAGCCTCTTCAATAAATGGTGCTGGGAGAACTGGATAGCCACGTGCAAAAGAATGAACTGGACTGTTATCTGTCACCATGTACCAAAATTAATTCAAAATGGATCAAAGACTTAAGCATAAGACCTGACACAATAAACTGCATTGAAGAAAACATAGGTACTAAACTTATGGACCTTGGATTCAAAGAACATTTTATGAATTTGACTCCAAAGGCAATGGAAGTAAAAGCTAAAATAAACAAATGGGACTATATGAAACTTAAAAGTTTCTGCACAGCAAAAGAAACCATCGACAAATAAAGAGGCAACCGACTGAATGGGAGAAGAGATTTGCAAACAGTTCCTCTGATAAGGGTCTAATATCCAAAACATACAAGGAACTCATGAAACTCAACAACAAAAAAACAAACAACCCAATTGAAAAATGGGCAGAGGACCTGAAGAGACATTTCTCCAAAGAGGACTTACAAATGGCAAATAGACATATGAAAAAATGCTCCACATCGCTAATCATCAGAGAAATGCAAATAAAAAACCACAATGAGATATCACCTCACCCCAGTCAGAATGGCTTTCATCAACAAGACAAATAGCAACAAGTGTTGGAGAGGCTGTGGAGAAAAAGGAACCATCTTACACTGTTGGTGGGAATGCAGACTGGTGCAGCCGCTATGGAAGGCAGTGTGGAGGTTCCTCAAAAAATTACAAATAGAATTACCATATGACCCAGCAATCACTCTCCTGGGTAACTACCCAAAGAATTTGAACTCATTTATACATAAAGACACTTGTGCTCCAATGTTCATTGCAGCTTTGTTTATGGTGGCCAAGACATGGAAACAACCAAAATGTCCTTCGATAGATGAATGGATAAAGAAGTTGTGGTATATAAACACAATGGAATACTATTCGGCCTTAAGGAAAGATGATATAGGAACATTTGTGACAACATGGATGGATCTTGAGAGTATAATGCTAAGCGAAATGAGTCAGACAGAAAAAGCAGAGAACCCTATGATTTCACTGATATGTGGTATATAAACCAAAAACAACAAAAGAACAGACAAACAAATGAGAAACAAAAATTCGTAGTCACAGACAATAGTTTAGTGGTTACCAGAGGGTAAGGGGGGTGGGGGGAGGGAGATGAGGGTAAGGGGGATCAAATATATGGTGATGGAAGGAGAACTGACTCTGGGTGGTGAACACATACTGGGATTTATAGATGATGTAATACAGAATTGTACACCTGAAATTATGTAATTTCATTAACAATTGTCACCCCAATAAATAAATTTTTTAAAAAAACAGTCTCACTGCGATTCCTTCACACTGGCTAAGTTTTGTAGTTCTTGTTGTTTGCCATTTGTTTATGGGACTATGAAGGTATTGTTGAGTTCTTAGTTTTAGTTACATTATGGTGAGACAAACCACAATGTAATAACAAGAATTCATTCACTACGTGTAATCCATTTGCTGTAAAATTTAAACAAATATCCATTTTTACAAGTCCAACTTATTGTCCAACTTATAAGGTGATTATAGAAGCAACATACAACATACTAACTTAAAAATCATTTTTCTTATTTACACAAATATCATATGGGATTGTAGGGGTCATGACTAGATAAATGAGTTTCTTTTCACACAATACTCTCTCAGATTTTAAATTACCTACAATTAACTTTTATAATAATTCTGAATACTAGACTATTAAGAAAGACATTAACTAACAAAGAAAAAATATACATGCAATATACACATTTTTTAACAGCTCTTTCAATAGCAAAACTTTCTTAGTCTTACTGTATGTCTGGTAGAACCACAAAGAATACTTCACTATTAAGAGTCTTACCTCGACTGTTACTGTCAGAAGACGTTTCACATCTCCATCCTTTTTTATAACCAGAAATTAGTTGGACGTTGCTATGTATAAAAGAGGTGAGAATATTACTGTCTTAATACTGACAGGAAAACATTTATCAAAACATGGAATTCTTAGAGTATTTCAGGTAATATCTGAACTAATATAAAAACTTGAATTATCCCATACGCTTCAATTTTGTAAGTTCTAAAGGCAAACAAATAAAGAAACAAAAACTTATAGACACAGACAACAGTTCAGTAGTTGTCAGAGAGTAAGTGGAAGAGGGGATAGTAGAAAAGGGTAAAGGGGGTCAAACATATGGTGACAGAAGGAGAACTGACTCTGGGTGGTATATCACACAATGTGATATATAGACAATATATTAAAGAATTGTACATTTGAAACCTATGTAATTTTACTAACCATTGTCACCCCTATAAATTTAAGTTAAAAAAAAAACCATAGTAAGTTGTACAAAATTTTTCTTAAGCATGTGATTAAAGAAGACAAAAAAACAAGGTGAACCAGTCATGTTGAGGGCAGTATAGTTCAGTCAGTTAATTAGAATTAGCAGGGGCGAGAGTTGAGAACTCAGAAATCCTAGTTCTATAGTCCACAAGATCCGTTTTCGGGGAAGTCACCGCTATTAGGCTCAGAGCTTTCCTCTACAAACCAAGCATCTCACTGCCTTATTTTACAGGTTGTCAGAGGATCAAATAGATAATACAGCAAAATTGTAAGGCAACGGAATAAGTTTTTTTGAGCTTTAGTTTTTGAAATTATTTTGGAATTCCAAATAAACCTAATGTGTGCTTTTCATAGGTTCTATTTAACATTCAAATGTTGCAGTTTACAGAAAATGTTTTTAATTTTGGTTATCAGCTACTCTCTTTGTGGTTTGTAATTCAGTACATCTCAGCTATTATGTAATTTGTAATTAAATGCGTTTAGAAATATGTTACCTCAATAAGGTAGATAACATAACTGCCCCTATTATCGTAGCTAATCACACCAGTGGCAGAAAAGTCACAGAAGTCAAGACCTGGCTTGGACTACTTCCGTCTCATGTCTACCTGCTGAAACTCTGACCTATCAGATCTTTCTAACCTTCCTAGGCATCCCCAGTTGACTTGAAAGATAGAACATATATGCACACTCATGAGGCGTGGAAGGGGTGCAGCTATTCTAACACCAAGTAACCTCCTTTAGATCCAGAGCTTTCTGTTTACTGGCTTCCATGTCAGGCAAAACTTTAAATATTCTGAAACCTGAGGGAGAGTCAAGTCACTGGCCAGATTTTCATTATTTTGGAAAACAGATCACTGAGCCTCATCTTAACTAAGGAATCACAGGCAAGTTAGTGTCTACTCTGGGAAAGGCGTTATGGGACCTTCCAGGACCTAAGGAAAGATACTCCATGGGATAGCAAGTGGCCTTGGGGTACAGATCTGGTAACAAAGGAGAAAGGAAAGTCTGATCTTTTCCTGCAGCATTACTAGCACCTCTCTGACAGCTCAGAAAGTTCCAACTAACATGTGCTGGCAGAAGACACAACAAGACACTCCAAAGGGTAAGTCATCATGAGGTTTGGGCTAAGATGTGGGCCCCGCATAGTTTTTCAGTGTTAGGGAAGGCTGTGTGTGGCTAAAGCTAGAAGTCCTGGCTCCCGGGACAGGGAGCTGGTGCTCTGGAATAGGGGCTGAGAATGTAAGCAAGCATCTGCATGTCAAGTTAAAAATATCGCCACTTCGAAGTCCAAATGTGGAAAACCATGGACACAGAGGACTCGGGATCAGCAAGGGAACCTGGGAGCACGGGGAGTCATGACGACAGGATCCGTTTCTATAGCAACCATGCAGCAACACAATCGATGGAAACCAATGAATGACCAGAATGACCTTCCTTCCCTCTCCATCTGACTTGTGAAAGAGGATGGTCCCCCTTGGACTTAGGGAACACTCTGGCTTCTTGAAAAATTCAAGGGGGGAGCATAGCCAATAGCCTCCAGAAAATACAGAATTTCCTGCTAAACTGTACATTTTACACCCCCAAATAACTAGTAGGAAAAGTCAGAGAAGAGACATTATTGGTACCTGACACACAGGGGTTATGCTTGGAATGAAACGGAGAATGTGGGGATCCCTAAAGATAAAGGTCTTCAAAGTTCTGGGATAAGGAATCTGTCCCTTTGCTACGTCTTACACGTCTGATCGTTTGCTTGGTTTCTGGCTAAGGATGTCTACTAACTCACTGCCATTCCCCCCCTGCCTGACCCCAGTTAGGACGTCTCACCTGTTCCCTAAGAAGTAACAGTTCAAGTGTTTGGAAGCCCAGTTTGGTGATAACTAGCATTTCAATGTACACACTTACTCCTTCAAACCCTTAGAGAAAGCATATTCTTCCGCGGTGCGCCCAGTGTCATCTCGAGCAAAGACATCTGCACCTGCCTGAAGCAGAAGCCGGACTGTATTTGAGGACTTATTCCTTGCAGCAAGCATGAGGGCTGTTCTGAAATAACGGAGAGACAACTTCACCCTTAGGAACTTTCAGTTACGTACACAGCAACATTGAGAGACTTTACCAAGTTCAATACAGTGCTTATCTGTATACAATCGACCATTTACATGCTTAAGTGTTCATCTTTGTAAATTATGTCCAAGGCTAAAATGAAGGGACATAAAAACAAAAAAAAAGCCTCTTGCCCCACTGGGTATTACCTAGAAGGTGCTAATTTAAAGTTCTCTAATAGCCAAGTAACTCTGCTGAGGTCACTTAACTGAAGTAGGTGAAGATTTCAATGAAGAATTTCCCGTTTCTTCCTTAGTCTTATATATGGTGCATCCAAAGTCAGCTAGAATTCAAGTAAGTTAAAGCTACTTGGCAGGCTCAAAACAATAATATTAGTGATAATTCTAGTAAACATTGTCATCGTTGAGTTAACGGTGCTCATAAGCATGTGCTGGGCACTGAATCACATGCCAGGTCATGACACACGACCGTACTTGAAGGAGATATTATTTCCCTCGTTTCCACATCGGGAAACATGTTTGGTGATGACAGTAATGTTCCCACGGTCACACACGTGACACGTAGGAAAGCTGAGCTTTTAACCCAGTCCTGAGTGAACTGAAAGCCCATCTCTTTTTTAATCACCCATCTATGACTTGTTTCATTAAAGAAGAAGTTTATTCAGTTAATGTTGTCTTTCTCCCTTCTACCCATACCAATTAAAAATGATTTAAAAAAACATCAAAATAGACTAGAAATGAAAAAAGAATAAAAACTGAGGAATATCTGGTAGTAGTAATTCACAGTCATTTAGGGAAAACCCTATAACATCAGTATTCCTTCAGGAAAACAATTTAAAGCAGAGTCATCCAAACAACAAAATCAACTCCTATTTATGTTTAACGTGCATCTTTTAAGGAAACCTGAATACACAGTAGAGGTTAAAAAAACTGTCAGAGAGACTAAACCCAATATTGTATCATAAACTAAGTTAGAGTCCATACTATACAAAACTAGTAAAATTACCGTGAAAACCCTTTAGCTAATATAATACCATGTGACCAAAAACTGCAATGACAAATGACATCAGTCGATATCATAAATGAATATGAATCCTGCAGGATACGGTTCTTCCTGTTCACCAGTCAGAATAATTGCTATTCTACCTAACTGACGATGTGCTGATATTTTTCACTTTGTAATTATAGGTTAATCCTCTTCTTCTTAATTTAATCTTTCTGACTTGAGTAACTGTTACCGCTCTAAAACAGTTCTAAGTTAAAAAACAAACAAACAAGTACCTTTTCCACTTATCAACTGCATGTATGTTTGCATGTCTCTCGAGTAAATATTCCACCATTTTCGGGCAGTTCTCATTCACAGCAAATAAAAGTGGTGTAAAACCAAACTGTAAAACAGAGAAAACAATTTATAGCTTAAAAAACTACGTAGTTCTAAATTGAATTTGAAAACTCATAAAAGATCCTCTAAACTTGAACATACACTAGAGAAAGTAAATAAAAAGTAGCCCTCTGTGTTGTCGTCTGCTGCTCCTTCCCTTTAAAATATCCTCCCCCTTCCTCTCCAACAGATGGACTTCCACCTCATTCTCCAGAACTCCCTTCAAACACTGACAGTCCTGGTGCCAAGAACTTTGCTCCCATCACAATCTCTATCGCACTATACTGCAGTTATTTTATCGTTCCCCACCTGAACCCAGAGCCTTCTGAGGGCAGGGGCTATTCTCCATCCCTGTATCTCCAAGCTCGAAAACATAGACGTAAATGCTTTAAGTCGTTTCATTGAATTGATAACCTAAATAATTATTTCTGGGGTAGTGTTTGTTACATTATATTCCAAAGAATATGTACTTTAGCAGAAATTAATTACTGTGCCCCAGTAGGAAGATTCCAGAAAGATCACCTGTGTTTGAGAAGTATTATAAAACTGTGCTTTATATGGTTATTACTAAAGAAGTGTTTCAGGTTGCTTAATCCCGATTTGACAATACTTTTCTGTGGCAAACATTAACGTTTGAAATATCACAGAATTTCAGGGATACAGTTCGGAGAGCTTTCCAACAGAGGTGAGGTTTTCTGCAGCTTATACAAACTTGCTTGCTTCTCTTCTATCCATGTTCTCAGGATCCCAGATGTCAACTTCAGGCTCTCCTGCTCCAAAAGGGTCACTAAGGAAGTGGACTCTAAATTAAAAAGAGTTAGGCTTCAAATGACCTTTGATTGCTTATCACTAAATGGTCCATTGGTTTTCTCCCATTATAAGACGATGGGTTTTTATCTTAGCTGTTGGTAAGCTCAATGTGAAATTTTATTCTCAGTTACAATGATAACCTTGGGACCCCAATGCCTATCTACTTTCTGAAAAAATCTCTTTTTTATTCTGGTTCTATTTTAATTGCTACTTAAAATTATTTTATAGCTCAGGCAAAATGTAACTCCGAAATAAAATATCATGGCTTATCAGTTCACGTTTTAATGCTGATCTATATGGATGATTTTTAGCATCATGAAAGCGACTAAATCACTTGCATTTTTAAGGAACCACGTTGAGGAGGATGATAGAATACTGCCTGCAATATGCATAACATCTACAACTATAACCATCATTGACCTCATAAGACTTAAAGACATTTCAATGGGTATGATTCTTTATAGGACATATAATGAAAAAGGAAGTTTTTTGGTTTTTGTTTTTTAAAAAGAAAAACTTAGAATTCTAGCTTGAAAAACTCACTCTCATTCTAAGGAGATTAATATAGAATACATATAATAAATCAATATAGACTGTCTTGAAAATCTTGAAGCGTTTATCAAAATATTCTATAAAACAGGAATCGCACACTCCAGTGCTTACGGAGGCAAAGAAGGTGACCCAAGTAAGTGAAGAACCCAGGTGGGGACAGTGGCACACTAGGGAACACATGTCTCATATAAGAGGTGCAGCCTCGCCACAGGACACCCAACTGTAGTCAGGGCTCAAGGGGACCAGGCTTGATTCTTTCAGAGAAGCTTGACATCCTTACTTCTTCATGAGTCTCCAAAACTTTCGATGTTGACTCAACATATGGAGGCAAACGAAACATATTGAGGAGCCATAATTAGTCCGTGGCCCACTTGGAATTTTTTATCTGCTGTTTCCAAATGTTTGTGTATAATGTGAATATTTGTATGTAAAATCTTTCTGTTTTTTAGTATCATATGCTTCATTAAAAAACTGGGCCCCAACATGCAATAAAACTGTCATTTAGACTCATTACACCCACTTCAAGAATTTTTCCCATTCTTATTCAAACCATAATCTATTTGTATTCATTTTTCAGATTGTTAACCCAATGGATAATTACATTATAGAACTGCTGACACTAAATTATTGACACTTCCCATCTGTATTGCTACTAACTTCACGGGATTTCATGTTTAAACCTACCATCGTGATTATGCCACGGCTCTATGAATTTCACAGACATACTGAGAGAGTTTATCACACACCTTCGATCATTGCAGCAACATTTACGGTGGCCCAGAAATGGAAACAACAAAACTGTCCTTCAATAGATGACTGGATAAAAAAGATGTTGTATGCAAACACAATGGCATACTACTCTGCCATAGAAAAAAATGAAATGCTGCCATTTGGGACAACATGGATGGATCATGACAGTATTATGCTATGCAACACAAATCGGACAGAAAAAGTCGAGGACCATACGACTTCACTCATATGAGGGATATGAAACTGAAAGCAACAGACGAACAAGACAAGGAAACAAAAACTCACAGACACAGACAACAGTTCAGTGGTTACCAGAACATAAGGGGGGACGGTGGATAGTAGAAGAGGGTAAGGGGGGTCAAATATACGGTGAAGGCAGAACTGACTCTGGGTGGTGAGCACATACTATGACATATAGATGATGCATTATAGAAATGTACACTTGAAACCTATTTAAATACAATAACCATTGTCATCCTAATAAATTTAATTAAAAACAAAGAAAAGAAAACTGGAGATTTACAGAACAACAGGCAAAAAAAGCAGGTTCACAATTTCCTATTACTGCAGGAAAACCCCGCATGCAGTAAGCATTTGTTGATCTAACAACCTGAGCACAAACAAACATGCAAAACTCTTTTTTTTTTTAATTAATTAATTTATTTATTAGTTTCAGGTGTACAAAACAAGGTAATACTTAGACGTTCATCATTTATATCCCTCATACTGTGAACCCCCCTGCCCCCATCCACTATCCCTCCGACCTCACACTGAACCATCACATTATATATATAAAATTATAGTTGGCATTCATTAATGTTTAGCTTCTGATGTACAATGCCATGATCAGGTATCCACAGTATCCCTGAGGTGGTCTCCCAAATAGGACGCATGTCCATCGGCAAAACTCTTAAAGGGCCCGATTCTATGCATTAGGAGACCACCCATCAGCAAGTTTCTAAAGATTCTCAGAGCACCAGTGAATGACTGATGGCTGAAAGGAAAAAGGTGTTCTTCTTTAAGCCAGTAGATACTGCCAATGATATTTCCTTCCACTTCTCGAGCCCAGAGGTACAGACAGTTCAAAAGTCAGGCAAAGAGTGTTGGGAAGGAGAGAGCTGAAGGAAAATCACCTCTCAAACTCCACCTCTTCTAGAGATTTCTTAAGTATTTGAGATCTGCGAATTGATATATTGCACTAGTAGTTCTTAACCAAGAGTTGTATCAGAATCTCAGGGAAATATTTCTAAACAACACATGTCCAGGCCTTATTAGCTTTACATAGTCAAAACCTTCAGGAAGAGCCTAGCTTGTAAATGGTTGTGAATGTTTTTAAAGTTCCTAGGGTGACTGTGATTCGCCAGCATAATTCTAGCCAAGAACTAGTCCAGTAGACGATCACTTCAGTCTCCTCTTCTCTCGCCTATGTCACCAATTTCCTCTGATATTGAGGATTAGGCCAAATAAAAGTGGAAGAGACATGTCACTTATGAAAACCACACTTAATTTCCTGGGTAGGAGTGGAAACGGGATTAACAATTAAAATGCAACTTGATTTCATTACTGCTAAACTCCTTACTTCTCATGGGACAGTCTACATTTCACAGCAGAGTTTAGACTCTTACCTAGGTGGCTCTTTCTGCCAGAACAGATGATATGTCACTTAATTATCTGTCTTTCCTTCCTTTCCCACTTAATTGCCACCTGTTCACTGTAATCTGGTGGATTCGGAGCCTTCCTAGATGTGGTCTTAGGGGAATTTAAAACTCACTAACTCTCTCTCCCAAACTAAGGATTATTATCCCCCAAAACTGAAGAGGACCTTGACTAAGCATATAAACTGAAGGAAAACAAAAATAAAAAAACCTCTGTTTATTAATTAAACTTATTGGGGTGACATTGATTAGTAAAATCACGTTGGTTGCAAGTGTCATTTCTATGATACAGCATCTGTATATCGCATTGTGTGCTCACCACCAGAGTCAGTTCTCCTTCCACCACCATTATGTTTGACCCCTTTTTCCTCATCTATCACCCCTCCCGCCTTTACCCTCTGGCAAATATTGAACTGCTGTCTGTGTCCATGAGGTTTTGAAAAACCTCTTCTTGTTATTTCCCCTCAATAGCCAAATTTCCAAATTGCCCTGCATATTTCTGATAGTTATTTCCTTTCCCTTTCCTTTTTACCTCTTAGGCTTTAGCCAATGAAAACTAAATAGCTTTATATAAATCATTTGTTTATAAATAGCAATTTGTCAACAGCGGGAAGATTACTATGATATTGTAAAATGCTTTTGTTTGTTTGAGTTTTAAGGTAAAGCCGATTTCAAAGGCAAATTTTGCTTTCCTGCATTGTTTTGCATTAATTGGAAAACAACTCGGACGTGAAAAAACACTTAAAAAAGGAAGTGTTGCCTGTTACAAGTGTTGTTTTCACAAGTAATTTATCATAAGTGCATAAAAGAGAGCTGTGCCCTCTACTGCTACTTTAGAGGTATCATCACGTAAAGTAAAATTTTAGAAAATTAAGTTCCAACTGTTTGCATTCAGGGAACACTTGAGCTTCCAAAGGTGTAAAATTGACCCTTCCTCTGTCAACCAAGGGCATTCCTGCTGGGGTTGCAGTGGCGAGCGGTGATGTATGTCCAAGAACAAAAAGGGGTGAACGCGTCCCCATCACCTGCTCCCTCTGTACACCTAAAACCCGCCCAGCACCTCCGCCAGCCTGAGCAGGAGCCCCACTCCGAGGTGGAGACCCCAAGGGGGGCCGTGGCTGGCAGAGTGGCTAGGAGCACAGGCCGATGCCCTTGCTGGATGTCCAAACGTGCTGGCCCTCCTGCCCCGATCTTCAGAATCCCCGAGGCCTGGGGTGCTCAGGGCCTGTGTCCTGCTGCTTCCCCTCCCTACCTGCACCCCCCAGCTCCCTGGCGGGACCCAGGCTCACCCATCTCCTAGGCCCTGCCCTGCAGCAGCCACCCCCACATACTTCCCTCCCCCCGGGTCGTCAGTCCTTGGTGGGCTCTGAGCCTGCCACCCACTCCCACGCAGTAACAGGACTGTTACAGGACAGAGCTGGGCCCTTTCTGTGGCCACCTCATTTCCCCTTCCTGACTTGGCTTTGGACTTGTTTCTATGGCGACAGGGAGCGATGTACAGCATGCAGTATATGTCGACTAGAAATAAAATGCTTGTGACTGAAACACACGTATAACAAATATTGTGTAAATACAGTCTGTGGATCTATACCTCATTGGTTGCTTCCATATCTGCCTGATGTTGCAGCAGCTGTTCAACTATCGCGGTGTTTTGCCCTATGGCCGCGTAGTGGAGAGCCGTGTTGTCACAATCGTCCTTCACATGTGGATCCGCTCCATGTTGTAGTAGGATTGTTGCACACTCCTCTTCCTGGCTCTCCACGGCCTGTCAGGATTACGTCATTAAATAAACGGTAAATTATGGGAATTCAAAGTAAGCATTCCACAAGTTTCCACAATTAGTTATAGTTAATTGAGATAAATTCATTTTTATTCTAAATACTAAAATAAAATCCATCTCCTGTTGACAGAGCTGGCTACCACATACCTTTATTAGAGCTGTCTTGTTTCTGTTGTCACCGAAATTCATCTGGCATTTTTTCTCTGCTAGAAGAGTCACCACTTCCGAATGGCCAAAGGTGCAGGCCAAATGGAGAGCAGTCCTATGAGGGTGAGAGGACATTTAGGACATTACAGGGCACTGTCTCAAACATGCAGCTCTGCACGCAATTGTAAACATGACACGCCACTCCAATGCCTTCAGAACCAACATGGAGTTTTCTTCTGCACAAAGTACAATATTCACGAGCTCTGCTTACTCGCCACACTAAGGAAAGAGCAGCCTATGTGACTACAGAGAGCATGCCCTGGGGAATCAGCTCAACTCGGTTTGATCCTAATTTAATTCGACCACTTATTAGCTGTCCCTTAGCCTTTGTGTGCCTCCATTTCCTCATCAACAAAGTGGGGATAAAAACAGTAGTTAACACTGTTGTGGGCTCACATGGGAATCTATGTAAAGTGTTTACTTAGGTTCCTAGCACAAAACACACAGCTCAGTAACTGGTAATATTATCAGAATTATTACCATCACTACTACTTTACAAGACAACATTTCAATTAAGTAAAATGATATCATTCCACCTACTTTGCAGCTATGTTTTAAGGATTAAGAAAGAACACTGTATTTCAGTGGTTCTAAGATGCTTCTTTTCTCATATTTTAACACCTCTGACTCTGGAAGGCAATGTACAATTCAGAGTGCCTTGAAAGTATAGTTGGCAGCATTTAAATAATTTCTTACTGGTATTTACAAGAACCGGCATCTTACCACCCTGACGTGAAGTGAAATAATGGAAACACACCAGACCTTCCGCAGTTCTCGTCATAAATTGGCATCTAAATAAATGTTCATTCTTAAGGGCATCATGGGGAAAGAGGACTAAAATCACAAAGTAATTCTTGTTTTGATTTTCAAGAAACTTGAAGCCAAAGGAGACTCAGCATTCAAGTGACTAAGGATGGCTCCTTTCATTGTCTGTTTCGAGTCATAGATTATATGAAAATCGGACGATTTCCAGTGATCGATACTCATATTTAATACTATTGTACACTAGGTAAACAGCAAGTTTGGTTACTGTTCACAATGTCCTAACTGTAGAAATCCTTTTATTTGAAACGAGGGAGGAAAAGCTTCAATGGAGATTAGGTACTATTACGTCCATTTACAATTTTTCATTTCGCTCCTACTGGGCAACATAAAGTTTTTAAGGATGAAGAGGGCCTGAGAGATAGATTCTGAGAGTCCCGAGTAGACTGTGTCTGCTCCGTAACAGTTATTCAGTGTATATTTGATGAATAAATGGATTGAAAGAAGGGATAACTACAGCTGGAGAGTTCAATGTTTTTAAACAAAATGTTTATAGTAAAGCAGTACTTCTGCAATAGTAATAATCACTTATATGTGCTATTTTTGATTTCCATAAAGACAGAACCAAAATGATGAATCAAAAATCACTTAATGTTATAGGTAATGAAGCTCTATATAATAAAAAAATAAGTGTGTACAGAAATATAGATACATGAACTTCTACCGGCACAGATAAAAAGACTGCCTTTACTTCTGAAGAGGCTAAAAGTTGCCAGAAAATACCAATCTTTAAAAAAAAAAAATTGAAAATAGAAGTGAGAAATTGTTTTAATCTGTACAAGATTCATATTCCTGGGAATAATGAAATATTACCTGGGACTACTTTATTAATAATAAACTGTTACTAGAATTTCTGTATATGTTCAGTGTAGAGATCAGACTTTTTAAAAAAGAAAATGTCACTGTACAAATACTCAGTAATCAAGTTTGCACATATTTTTGGCTAAAATAACATCGTAGTCTGTGTGTGTGTATAATCAAAGGAATTCTTTCTCCTTTTCCAATCTACCAAAGTACATCTTTGCATGTAAACATGTATGTATTATCCATACCACCTTCAGCGGTCTCAGGTAATTCCATCCTACAGATGCACTGCAATTTATTTACGAAATGTGTTGATGTGAGTTTTTCACAATACATTGATATTGTAAGCAGTGCTGAGAAAAGCAAATTGTATGTGATTTATATAATTATTTCATAAAAACATTTTAGCACTTGGAATTGATGAGTAAAGGGAATATACATTTTTAAATGTGGTACTTATCACCAAAATGAAAAGTCACCAAACTTTGAAAAGTCTGAAGCAACTTTAATTTGAAGCAGAAGTACAAGTACCATGACTCCTCATCTTCTCAACCTTTGAGGATGGAAAAGAAGTTTTCATTTCTCTTTCAACTTTAATTCCTTTTTTTTTTTTTACCTGGGGCACTAAATATTGGTCACTTATAGATACACAGAAAGAACTTGGTCCAATTCAAAATTCGAGCGCTTTTTTCTGTTGATTTCAGACACTTCTCTATAAAACAAAGATACACTTTTCCCTGATATGTGTATGCTGTACATAATTTGCAAGTACCTTTTCTTTTATTTTGTTAGTATTATTTTCTGATATACAGAGACTATTGATTTCTTATATTGCTCAACCAACCTTCTGAACTCTTGGTTTTTTTGAAGTCTTCGCCAACATAAAAAATTGTATAAATAGGCATTTCTGTTTTCTTCTGGTACCTTCCTCATTTTGTATATTTATAATTTTTAATCTACAGTACATCTGGAACTTATTTTTGTGACATGAAAATCTAACAAATTTTCTCCAAATACTTAACAGGTATTTCTCCATCATTCATGAGTAATTCATATTTTCTACTAACGCGAAATGTCATCACTATGAAGCTCTAACATCCTGCATATATTAGGGTGTTTGGGCATTTTCTGCTATATTCCAATCATTTATCTCTCTTTTCAGCTCTTAGTAAAGAAATGGTGGCAATAGAGCACCCGTTGACACCTAGAAGGGCAAATCTTCGTCTACTATGCAGAATGATTCTTAATTTTATCACTACAATCAAAGAGACACCATGTGCAACCCAAAACTTTTAAAACCCTGAGAGTTTAGTTGGCTTGTGGAAAACTGATAACTAGAGGAAGAGCACACGCGGTGAGAAAACGAGTCTTCCTAGACAGACCACAGCCATCTTCCACTGGAAGCTTCCCTTCTAAGGCCCCTCAATAAACACCATACATACATGGGTGGACACTGATGTAAAACGGATACTGGGTTTTAGCTGATTTTTTTAGCCCACAAGTCGCTCTATTATGGGAATCAGTTTTCTCATTACGCACTTTTCTGTAGTGTTTAACAACATGGTCTAAAACTGTGCACATCAAAAGTAAAATGCTTCTTTTTCAAATGCTATACTTCTTTTCATTTCTATTACTGATATTTAGTTGAATTTGTTTAAAATTGTCAGTAAAGTGCTTTGTAAGGGGAATTATGAGTGACGGGACCTTGAGAGTTTGTCCTGGTGCTCACCACGGCGGCCTGGGCCCTGCCCCCGGGGTAAGGGCCCCACCAGCGTACCGCCCCTCCCAGGCCCCTCTCCCAGGCCCCCGCCGCCTCCGGCCCGTGCCCTGCGGCCCCCCAGGCCCGCTCACCTCTTCTGCAGGTCTCTGTCATCCAGTCTCTCTGGATGGAGCGAGAGCAGCCTCTGCACTTCTGATACGTTGCCCCTGGCGGCAGCTCTGTAGATTTGTATGCGATCTCTGCCTTGGTTGCAGTACCCGGACTCCGAGGTGACCCCACCTCCGGCCTCAGGCTGCCAGCCACCACCATCGCTCTGGGGTCTCCTTCGGAAACCCAAGCGGGACCTGACCTTCTGAAGCCCAGAGCCAAAACACTTCTTCATGGCCAAGCCACGGGCTTCAGAACCTCCTCCGCACTTCTCACGCCTGTTTTCTCCGCGCCCAGCCAACAGTAGCCTCTAGAGCAGCCAACTCCAGTCGCCACAGTATCCCCGCAGGACAGCAAGGCGGTTTGGAATCTCTCCGCCCGGAACGGCCGTCACCAAGCAACGGTGCACGGGGCAGAGGCCGAGGGCTGCGCATGCGCACAGAGCCCCGGGGCCAAGGTCAAGGGCACCCGGAGCCCACGTGCAAGGCCCAGGCGCCTCAAGCTTCAGAGGTGGCCTGTGGGCAGCGCTGAGTTCCATTCGGACCTCGGTGGGCGCTGGCCCAGGCTTCTGCTGGGTCGTCTGAGCAAAATGAAATAGGAAATTTCATTTCCTGAATTAAGAAAACAGGTATGTAACAGGCAGAGAACTTGGGGGAAGCAAAAACCATAAATGAGAGAAGAAAAAAAAAACTTTATGTACCCTAAAACTGAAATGTATTAATTTCGATGTATAAAACACAAAAGCATTTAAAAGCTTGATTTCCCAGAGAAAACTCTTGTATTTTGAAACGTTTTATTTTCAACCTCAATATCTATCACCTTAGACCCAAAAATCTTCTTTAAAAATTGGAGTATACTTTGTACTTATCTGCTTTTTGAATAAGGCCTGTGAAACTAGAAATCTCTTTCTCTTTTCAGTATATATGTTAAGAAAGAAAGGAAATTTGCTGTTTTGCCTCAGGATTTCACCGATTTATTCAGTCTAGAATGGCCAGAAAAGATCCACATTTCCAATCCTTTCTTTAGTTGGTATTATATTCACTTGTCAATTTGTGACAACTGGACCAGTATTATTATAGCCGGTTTGATTTTCAGACACCTTTTTAAAAAGCCACCTTAGGAGGCTGGCGGGCAGCACTGCGGGCCCGCGGCTCGGGGGGCTCGGCCGGCTCGGGGGGCTCGGGCGGCTCGGGGGGCTCGGGCGGCTCGGGGGGCTCGGCCGGCTCGGGGGGCTCGGGGGGCTCGGGCGGCTCGGCCGGCTCGGGGGGCTCGGGGGGCTCGGGGGGGTCGGGCCGTTCGGGGGGCTCGGGCGGCTCGGGGGGCTCGGGCGGCTCGGGGGGATCGGGGGGCTCGGGCGGCTCGGGCGGCTCGGGCGGCTCGGGGGGCTCGGGCGGCTCGGGGGGGCTCGGGGGGGCTCGGGGGGGCTCGGGCGGGCTCGGGCGGCTCGGGCGGCTCGGGGGGCTCGGGCGGCTCGGGGGGCTCGGGCGGCTCGGGGGGCTCGGGCGGCTCGGGCGGCTCGGGGGGCTCGGGGGGCTCGGGCGGCTCGGGGGGCTCGGGCGGCTCGGGCGGCTCGGGGGGCTCGGGCGGCTCGGGGGGCTCGGGCGGCTCGGGCGGCTCGGGGGGCTCGGGCGGCTCGGGGGGCTCGGCCGGCTCGGGCGGCTCGGGGGTCTCGGGCGGCTCGGCCGGCTCGGGGGGCTCGGGCGGCTCGGGCGGCTCGGGGGTCTCGGGCGGCTCGGCCGGCTCGGGGGGCTCGGCCGGCTCGGCCGGCTCGGGGGTCTCGGGCGGCTCGGGGGGCTCGGGCGGCTCGGGCGGCTCGGGCGGCTCGGGCGGCTCGGGGGTCTCGGGCGGCTCGGGGGGCTCGGGCGGCTCGGGCGGCTCGGGGGTCTCGGGCGGCTCGGGGGGCTCGGGGGGCTCGGGCGGCTCGGGGGGCTCGGGGGGCTCGGGGGTCTCGGGGGGCTCGGGGGGCTCGGCCGGCTCGGGCGGCTCGGGGGTCTCGGGCGGCTCGGGGGGCTCGGGGGGCTCGGGCGGCTCGGCCGGCTCGGCCGGCTCGGGGGGCTCGGGCGGCTCGGGGGGCTCGGGGGGCTCGGGCGGCTCGGGGGGCTCGGGCGGCTCGGGGGGCTCGGGGGGCTCGGGCGGCTCCGGGGGCTCGGGGGGCTCGGGCGGCTCGGCCGGCTCGGGCGGCTCGGGGGGCTCGGGCGGCTCGGGCGGGTCGGGGGGCTCGGGGGGCTCGGGCGGCTCGGGGGGCTCGGGCGGCTCGGGGGGCTCGGGGGGCTCGGCCGGCTCGGCCGGCTCGGGCGGCTCGGGGGTCTCGGGCGGCTCGGGGGGCTCGGGGGGCTCGGCCGGCTCGGGCGGCTCGGGGGTCTCGGGCGGCTCGGGGGGCTCGGGCGGCTCGGGGGGCTCGGGCGGCTCGGGGGTCTCGGGCGGCTCGGCCGGCTCGGGCGGCTCGGGGGGCTCGGGCGGCTCGGGGGGCTCGGGCGGCTCGGGGGGCTCGGGGGGCTCGGGCGGCTCGGGGGTCTCGGGGGGCTCGGCCGGCTCGGGCGGCTCGGGGGGCTCGGGCGGCTCGGGGGGCTCGGGGGGCTCGGGGGGCTCGGGCGGCTCGGGGGGCTCGGGCGGCTCGGGCGGCTCGGGGGGCTCGGGCGGCTCGGGGGGCTCGGGGGGCTCGGGCGGCTCGGGCGGCTCGGGGGGCTCGGGCGGCTCGGGCGGCTCGGGGGGCTCGGGCGGCTCGGGGGGCTCGGGCGGCTCGGGCGGCTCGGGGGGCTCGGGCGGCTCGGGGGGCTCGGGGGGCTCGGGCGGCTCGGGCGGCTCGGGGGGCTCGGGCGGCTCGGGGGGCTCGGGCGGCTCGGGCGGCTCGGGGGGCTCGGGCGGCTCGGGCGGCTCGCGTTCGCTGCTCGCCCTTAGTTCCTGCCGGCCCCCGCGGGGCGCATTGCCGCCGGGATCGGTCCATGTCTTGGGCCGCCGCTCCTTCCGCCGGCGCCCGGGGGGCCGCGACAGCTGTGAGGTGGGGGCGGCCGCGGCAGGCAGCGGTGCCGGCCGCCGGGGCAGGGTCCGGGAGCTCGGCGCGGCGGGCGTAGGTCTATGTCGCGGGCGGCCGCGGAGGGACGATGCGCGAGTACAAAGTGGTGGTGCTGGGCTCGGGCGGGGTCGGCCAATCCGCCCTGACCGTGCAGTTCGTGACCGGCACCTTCATCGAGAAATACGACCCCACCATCGAGGACTTCTACCGCAAGGAGATCGAGGTGGACTCGTCGTCGTCGGTGCTGGAGATCCTGGACACGGCGGGCACGGAGCAGTTCGCGTCCATGCGGGACCTGTACATCAAGAACGGCCAGGGCTTCATCCTCGTCTACAGCCTCGTCAACCAGCAGAGCTTCCAGGACATCAAGCCCATGCGGGACCGGATCATCCGCGTGAAGCGGTATGAGAAAGTGCCAGTCATCTTGGTTGGGAACAAAGTGGACCTGGAAAGTGAGAGAGAAGTGTCATCCAATGAAGGCCGAGCCCTTGCTGAAGAGTGGGGCTGCCCCTGTATGGAGACTTCTGCTAAAAGTAAAACAATGGTGGATGAACTCTTTGCAGAAATTGTGAGGCAAATGAACTATGCCGCGCAGCCTGACAAAGACGACCCATGCTGTTCCGCATGTAACATACAATAGCATTCAAAAATGGCTCTCCTGGACAGGATTTGCCCCATATCCTAGGCGATACAAACGCCGTCTACTCGACTGCGGAGTTTGCAGGACATGTGGTGTGATCTACAGTGAAATAGCTGCCCTTATTCAGAATTCAGCCGTGATTGTCAGTTGACGTCTCTGAGTAACATTTGGGTTCAGTAACTACAGTTTTCACCATTGTCCTCAGTCTCCTGTATGCACCTGCAACTTTAAGGCATAGCCAATCGATCTTCAGGGTGATCTCCTTTGAAAGCTATGATGGCATGGTCCCTGAGTTGACAGAAGCAACTATTGTATAAATTAAAAATAATCACAAGAGAGAACCCAGAAGAATTCCTGTGACCACTTACAATTAAAATATTTTGTCTTCTTTAAAAAAGAAATAAGTAAAGGAGAAATATTTTCCTACGAGAGTACTGAATTTTCAGGCATTGAGATAGTGCTTCTAACCAATGTATTCTGTCAAGTAACATAATAACAGCTGACCTGCCAGCAGCATTACAGGGAGAGATTCTTTGCTCAGCCGACACATTTCTGTTTTTCAAAATTGATGCTTAATTGTAGATGTTATCCTAATTTGTGACACGGAACTAATTCATGCATCAATCCTTAGTAGAGCATAAGTCAGAACAGGTTGTGTAAAAATACAATCTGGTTTTAAATGTGTTAAATCACCTGCTTTGCCACAGAAAATGGAGGCTCTCACAAGGGTTTGATCCGAATTACAACCCCAAACCCACCCTCTGTTAACCAAGCAGGTATGGTCTTGATTACTTTACTGAACAAGAAGGAAGAGCAACTGGGATGCAAAGAGATTGCCTCGCCTTACTAACGAGAAGCGTTCTGATAGACTGACTAGTACCATCATGTAAGGAAAATGAAGCCATGCTGCATCCACATGTTCCCATTTGTAGAACCTCACAGGACACTACAAATATCTTGCATTTTTACGTTTGTTTAAGCAGCAAATTCCTTCTTGCCTTTAAGGGCTATGGTTGTGGTGTGATTCTTGGTTAACCTGCTTTCAAAATCGAGTTTGCTCTAGCAGAGCTTTATTGCAGGCATTTAAAAAAATTGAATAACCATGTGAAATAATTTGGGCTTAAAAGTAGAACGTAAATTATAGAGTGGAAGGTAAGGGACAGAAAAACCTTTTATCTTTCATTTTCCTGGAGAATTATATTAAGATTTTCTTATAACAATTTTGCTCTGATTACTGAAGTGGCAAATAAAGCTAGAGAATATTTTGTTGTGAAAAGGTGCTCAAGCTCTGATACTCTTGGTTTTCATAGCCGTGAAGTATTTATCATTTGCATGAGTAATGGCACAGGAAAAATCTATTCATACATTTTACAATCAAGTGTAGAAGGGTTTTTAACTAACTTCAGAGTTACAAATGCTAAAGAGAGTATCTTGAGCTGATTCTCTGGAGATAAATTTGGCCTTGAACTGCAATATCACTGAGCCTGTGATCTACATACTGCCCCATGTTTTGTTGGTTTCACACTCTTGTGCAAGTAACCTCTGGTCTTATGTGTGTAACTGAGAGAAGACTGTATGTGTGCATGTGTGTTTATTGTTCCTAAGAATTTGGCACAAGTTGGAGATAATTGCCTATACTGAAAATCCGTACTGCAGAATATAAATTATTTAAATGTTTATTATACATAATTGAAATCATTGGTGCCCACACCCCCCCTCCCCAAGTGTTTAGTAAATTGGCATTAAGCTTAGAGGATAGAAAAAGGTGGACTTTTCATAGATAAGAAAACAGACTATGTGGGGGAAACCAGGCCATGGTGATCAGCGTCTTTGAATTGTGAATGTTTGCATTCTTCAGTATAGGTTTTCTTATACCCCAATTATAAGCACCTCATTTATAGAACAAAAGCCCTAACCAGTTCTATTGAAACAAATTTCATTGTGTAAAATTCGACTCAGCATGTAGAGAAATCAAAGATTCGAGAAATACGATTTATCTACTGAAACAAATATTTTGTTAGTGAATTGGTTGAGTTTTAAAGCCTCTCACTTCTCAGAATGATTGATTTTTAGAATTCCATATTTAATAGCAATTTATCACAACTAAAATTACTTATTAGAAACATCTAATAACATTCACATTATGGATTGCTATGCAGATAAGAAAAATAATATGAACAGTATGGCAAAATGTAAGGTGGAAAAGATTATCTTCAAATTGGGGTTTTACTTAGAAGTGATTGTGTCAGACAATAAGGTGGGCTTTTACTGTAAAGATGTTACTAATAACTGACTTAGTGGCTGCCTGATCACAGTGTTTCCACACAGCCTACATATTTAGTGACAAAGCATCAAAGATCCAGAAACGGGGAAACCCTCGTGCGCTCTTACTGTTGGTATTTCATCTGGTATGACTATAACTCAGCTTGAATGAATGTGTTTGTTGAGATGTTAATAAAAAGCTTAAGAACAAGATTAAATTTGTTGGCACATGAAGTAAAATAGTGGCTACAGAGAAAAGTTTGTGACCTTGTGTCACTATTTATTTTATGCCCTGATCAGACTAGCAACTAGATAAGTGAAAGTTTTTCTAACATGCCTTAAAAATATTATGGTTTGATCCAAAGACCCACTTTTTTTTTTTAGCTATTATGCTAAGGATTTTTTTGTTTTTGTTTTGTCTTATTTTTTATACAAAGGCAGCATTTGTTAAATTTTTTTTCTTTTATATTGCAGCTTTTATTTTGGTTCTTTTACGCTGTGGTAGTGATGGTAACTGATGCCTTTCATTTTGTTCCACTTACACAAAACAAGCCAGCATCTGATCAAAAGTATTACATAATATCTTAAACTATTGAAAGGTGCTTTGATGATTTTCTCCTTTGGTTTATAGAATTAAGACTGAACTTGACTAATCGCTATAGTTGCCATCACTTTTCTGTGGTAAAACTACTGATATCTGCTTTTCTATGTAAAGAAATGTTGCCTAAGGATGTCTGCTCTTTGTTTTCAAGAGTTGTCCAGTGGGAATATTGTCTGTGCGTGTATGAATATGAAAGTGCTATTTTGTTTATTGTGTTGAGTTTTTGTTTGTTTTGTTTTTTAGTTTTTTGTAGTCTTGTGTTAGCTCTGGGTAAGCTTTAATTGTCTCCTTAGCCAATCAAATGTTAAAGACTATGGGGGAGGGTCTATTTTTTTTTTAATGCGTCATTGTGCATCTATTAAATCTTGATCAGGGTTTCAAGAATGACTGCAGTGGGTTTTGGAAACAGACTTATCATTATTGATTTGGGGTTTCCCAGAGAAAAACATAGTTCACAGTTAATTGTTGAGCTCTAATACAACTGACCATTTAAAATTGAACAACAGTTTATTGTTTTGTAACAATGTCAGTTGTTAAACTTTGACGTTTCAATTAAAACATGAATTGTAGTTATAACTCAATGCAAATTCAACAGTTGTATTTGGAGTTAAATTATTTTAACAAATAAATTTATTTAATGAAAAAAAAATAAATAAATAAAAAAAATAAAAAAAAATAAAAACCCACCTTAAATTTGTCACTTAAATCCTTCAGTTGTCTTTCCAAAGGTGAGTTTGCATTAAGTTAATCAGTTCATAACTAACCACACTACTGACTGTTCATTTTTGGCAGTGTCACCACACTTGTCTGTACAATTATTTTGCCAATATTTGAGTATTTAATCATCTTTTTGTCCTTATAAAACTGAGTGGGAAATATAAAAATGAATTTACCAACACCCAGAAGCACAGATCATACAGACATAATACAATTATTAAACTAAGACATCATTAGGCATTCTGAGAAACATCCTTACGTCAAGTGAAACAAATTAAATATATAAATCATTAGAAATAAATCATGGAAGATTATAGCTAAAAATCGAGGTAAAAATCGAGGTAATCGAGGTAAAACCAGTAATAGCTCTGACAACTTTCTTGGGATGAAACCCTTACATTATAACACGTTAAGGCTACTATTAGGTTTTTGTGCTTTTAAGTTGCATATACATTTGAACCTAAAATGCTATGCACTAATAATCACTTCTCCTTAATCACTACGTAAGTTTGGCAGCTAGTGGAAAAAGTATCTACTATTTTTCTAATCTACCATTTCAGAGGAAAGAGTCCAATTTTAGCTGTTGCGTTTTTCTGAGTTTTCAGAAATGGATTCCAGCAGAGAAAGACTATTTCTGATGCTCTGGAGAGTATTTTGGCCTTTTTGTCACAAGCACTGAGTGCAAGTTTTTGGCAGTGCTTCTATACATTATGCACCTCCTAAGTAGTGGACGTAGCTGTTTCCAAGTGCAAAAATTTTCGATCTTTGAAATTTAGCAAGTTACGATTCTACATGACACAATATTTTACTCTAGATGAAGAGTATTTTTCAGATTTTTATGTTATGCTTGCATAGAGTATTATTTTCATTATATTTCCAATATGCATTATTATGTAAAAGTTCAACTTACATTTTCTTTCAATCTGGGGCTCTGCTATGCATTCTTTTAGAGGTGTATTTTGATGAACTAAAGTTTTTAAAGTTTTGAAATCCCATTTTTCTTCTCTTTCTCCTCCTTCTCCATCTTCTCCTCCTCTTCCCCTTCGTTCTCCATTTTTGGTTAGAGCTCTCTGTGTCTTCTCTAAGAAAATGTTGCCTATTCCAAGATTACAAAAAAAATTCATCCCTGTGTTGTTCTCAAGACAGACACCGTCTTTCCCTGAAAATAAGACCTAGCTGGACAATCAGTTGCAATGCATCTCTTGGAGCAAAAATTAATATAAGACCCGGTCTTATTTTACTGTAATACAAGACCGGGTCTTATATAATATAATGTGATATAATATAATACCCAGTCTTATATTATTTTTTGCTCCGAAACATGCGATAGAGCTGATTGTCCGGCTAGGTCTAATTTTGGGCGAAACACGGTAGTTTTGATTTTACATTTGATCCATAAACTTGTGTTTGTCAGGAAGTATGCAAAGAGATTCATTTATTTCCATAATAGTTTTCTGGTTTTTTCAGCATCATTAGTAAAAAGACTAACCTTTCCCTAATTAATTTGGATTAACTTGGCACCTCTGTCAAAGAATCAGTTGACAATTTATGTGTGGCTTTTTTCTAATCATTGATCTTATTATCTGTACTAAAGCCAATATCACCCTGCCTTGATTATTAAAGCTGTACAGTAATTCTTGAAATTAGGTTGTGTAAGTTGTCCAACATTTTTCTTCTTTTCCAAATTGTTTTTGCTATTCTAGTTTCTTTAGATTTAAATATTCATTTTAGAATCACCTGTCAATTTATCCAAAAAAAAAAAAGAGAGAGAGACAGAGAGAGAGAAAGCCTTCTGGGATCATGACGAGTTTATGGTGAATCTACAGATCAATTTGGAAAATAGCCATTTTAGCAATGTGGATTCTTCCATCTGTGAAAATAGTCTATGTGTGTATTGACTTATGTCCTTAATTTGTCTCAAGAACATCTTATAGATTTAGGCATATTTACTTCCAAGTATTGTTTATTTTTATGGCATTTTGAATAACACTAATTTTAAGTTCCTTTCCCATGTTATTCTAGTACATAAAAATACAATTGATTTTGTAAACTTACCTTATATAGTGTAACTTGATTATGTCCATTTATTAGTTCTTGCAGATTTTAGTAGTATATCTATACAACTATGGGAAGGGCACATAAAAGCCATTTTATTTCTTCTGATATAATCTTTATTTCTTACTTGTCTTATTATATTGGTTTAAAACATCCAGAAAAACGTGGGAAAACATACTAAGTGCAGGATCACTGCCTTGTTCCCATCTCTATGGGAAACATCAAGTATAATAATTACCTGGAGGTATTTCATAGTGGTTTCTATCAGGTTGCGAAAGATCCTCTCTACTCTGAGTAAGCTGAAATGCTTTATCACGAATAGATACTGAAATTTATCATACAATTTTCATCCATCTTTTAAGATTATCATGTCATTTCTTACTTTAATCTAATTCTCTTTATGTTGAATGACTTCTTAATATGACACCAACATGGGAATCCAGACTGGTGCAGCCGCTATGGAAGGCAGTGTGGAGGTTCCTCAAAAAATTACAAATAGAATTACCATATGACCCAGCAATCCCTCTCCGGGGTATCTACCCAAAGAATTTGAAATCATTTATACATAAAGACACGTGTGCTCCAATGTTCATTGCAGCTTAGTTTACGGTGGCCAAGACATGGAAACAACCAAAATGTCCTTCGATAGATGAATGGATAAAGAAGTTGTGGTATATATACACAATGGAATACTATTCAGCGTTAAGGAAAGATGATATAAGAACATTTGTGACAACATGGATGGATCTTGAGAGTATATTGCTAAGTAAAATAAGTCAGACAGAAAAAGCAGAGAACCCTATGATTTCACTGATATGTGGTATATAAACCAAAACCAACAAAAGAACAAGACAAACAAATGAGAAACAAAAACTCATAGACACAGACAATAGTTTAGTGGTTACCAGAGGGTAAGGGGCGTGGGGGGAGGGAGATGAGGGTAAGGGGTATCAAATATATGGTGATGGAAGGAGAACTGACTCTGGGTGGTGAACACATACTGGGATTTATAGATGATGTAATACAGAATTGTACACCTGAAATTATGTAATTTCATTAACAATTGTCACCCCAATACATAAATTTAAAAAAATATGATACCAACATTGCATTCCTAGGATGACTCACATTTGATCATGTCATATGATGATTTTCAATATTGCTCTGTTTTGTGACTACTTTGTCAATATTTGTTCCTGTGATGATGAGACATATGGGTCTGTACTTCCATTTACTTGTACCATCTTTCTCAAGTTTTGATATCAGGGTTATGTTGCCTTCAGGAAATGAGCTGGTCAATAATCCTCCTCTTCTATTTTTTGAAATTTATGATGTATAATTAATATCATTTCTTTATTTTTCCCTTAAATATTTGAAGAATTCACCAGTGAAATCATTGGGGCCTTCAGTTTTTCTGGGAAGGCTTTGCATTTCAAATTCATTTTCTTTAACAAATGAAATACCATTCAGATGTCGTGTTTCTTACTGGGTCAGTTTAGGTATGTCTTATCTTACAAGGACCCATATTCATAAGTGGCCATTAATTATTTTCTTAGCATCATTTTAAAGCTCCCAGTGATGTCTCCTGTGCAATTCTTGATATTGACCATGTGTATTACATCCTTTTATGTCTTGATCAAGGGATTACTGATGACATCATGTTTTTCCAAGAACCAAATTTTGGCTTTCTGAATTTTCTTTATGATTTCTCCATTCACTAATTCATTGATTTCTTTTCTTTATTGCTTCTTGTTTTCTACTTTTACTTTAATTTTCTTTCTATTTTCAAGCTTTTTAATGTGGTAGTTCAAGCCATGGATTTAAACATTTATTCTTTTCTCTGAAAGCCTTTAATGTTACACATTTTGTTTTAAATGCAGTTTTAACTATACCCAGAAATTTTCATTACCATTCATTTCAAAATAAGTTCCTATTTCCCTTGTGATTTCTTCTTTGACTAGGGATCAATCAATGCCTTTATTTCCTCTTTCTTTTTAAAGAATTCTTTAACTGGGCATAGAATTCTATGTTGGCATGGTTATTTTCTTTCAGCACTTTGAAAATGTAATTCCATTGTCTTCTTGATGTAATGCTTGGATTAGAAGTCAGCCTTCCCTGTTACATAGTTCTTCTCTATAAAATCTGCCTTTTTTATTTCTCTCGCTACTTTTTGAGATATTTTTTCTTCATGATTGGTTTTCAGGAATTTGACGATGATATGGTTGTGTATGATGTGTTTTCTATTCAGGCCTCTAAGGTTCTCTTTGAGCTGTTGAACCTGTTTGATATTTTCCATCATACTTGAAAATATTTTAACCTTTATTTCTTCAAATATTTCTCCTCCTTTTCTGGTGCTCCAACTTGTTATTTTTAGTCGGTTTATAAAATGGCAATATTCTTCAAGTTTGCATTTTATCATTAATGAATTTGAATTTATTGATGCCTTTAATTGACACTTCTCTGTAGCCCATATTTTATTGGAAAAAAAATGCTGTTTCTACCTATGGTGAGATTCCTGGAAAGTTCAAGGAAACTCTACTATGTAGAGCTTATGATTTATGCTTTTATATGTGAAAATGTTTAAATATTTTAGTCCAAATATTTTCGTCATCATTGTCTTCATTATTTCATTGACACTGCCATTCTTAGATAAATATTTTATGCCATAAAACTCAGCAAATAAGTTGTTTCCATTTCTGATTATCTTGAATGTTTTGCCAAACCAAATGGAGATGTTGCAAAATAACAGGCCTTTTCTATTTCATTCCATTCAATACAAATGCAAATTCATCCCCAGGAAGCTCATCAAAAAATTCTTCTCAAAAGGGAGGAAATTACAAAACACAGTTATAACATTTCAAACTTAAACCAGATACACCGAGCTCTCTGTGTTTAATTCACATCCTTCCTCGCTTTGGTAGTGACAAATTCAATGGCTTCCTATTTACACACTCCGTTTTTAATAATTCCAATTTGCTAAAGGCTTCAAAACTTTCAGTTTCCAAGGTGTTCCCTTCATTGAACGCTTTGATTAAAGATTCACAAATGGTTTTGAAGAGATTGCAGCAAAAATGAATAGAAGATGCACTCACAAACTACTTCAATACTACTGTAAAGCACTAGATTGGTTTTCCAAGTAGTTCTTCAAAGAACTACTTGTAAAATCTGGCTCATGCCAGACAGCCAAGAGGAAAAGTTCATACAGTCACGCTTTTCAATCAACCTCAGCTTAAGCACCAAATATTTGTTTTTTATTTGTTCATCAAGTTCCTTCTTCATGTATTCCGCAGATAAATCTTTGGTTCTCCATTCGTGTTGACAAATGATGCCTATTTTGGATGGTATAGGTCATTAATAAATTTCCTATGCAATAGGTAACTCTGTTGCCTTCAGCCAGAACTAGTATTCTACTGTTGTCCTGGTATACAACTCTAATTTAACTTTGTCCTAGATGTCTTCTTTGAAATGCATTATGATGTTTAATAGGTGAATTATAAGAAGCTTTCACTGGTTTGATATACCTCTGTTTTTTACTTTCAGATTCTGCCAAGTTCTGGTCTACTCATGTGGATGACACAGGTGCACTGAACAGAATTCTCACTTGAATATGTGGTTAACTCTAAACATCACCAGCTGATAAAGCACCTCCATTCCAGGTCCTTTACAGATGCTAGGTTACTAGCAATTCCCTTTCATCGGCAGTGGGCAGAACACTCACTAAATAAAATGAAGTGTGCTCACATACGAGTGGTTAGAGATACCTATCTCTTCATTGGACTCTTTATTGGTAAAGCCATGCCAGCCACTTTAATAAATAAGCCCCAAGATTTTAGTGGCTTATTACAATGGAAGTGTATTTCTCCTTCATGTAACAGTCACTGAAGATGTGACTGGTCACTGAGCAGTTATCTTGCCCCTGGTGATTCAGAGACCCAAGTTCCTGGTAACTTATGTTACCATATTTCAAATAGGCTCCTGTGTTGCCTATGTCTAGATGGTAAACCGGACAGAGAACTTCTTAAAAGTCTTGGCCTGTAGGTGACACATACCACTTCTTTGCATATTTTATAATTGTTTACTGGTCACACATTCGAGTCAAAAGGACTAGAAAATCCGTCCTTGATGTGGCTGTCATGTTTCCATTTCAGTTTTATATTATGGAAAGGTAACACAATTTTTGATTGACAGCAAGCACTCAATGTCATTGATTCTTACTTTCATGTATTTCAGTAAAATGAATTCCCCAGATGGATCAATACTTAAATGAAAAAAAGTAGGTAATTATAATAACAGAAAAAAAGAAAAGTCTGTCAATTATGACACAAAATCCAGAGCTCATAGAAGAAAAGAATTAGTTAATTCAACTGAAAACACAGCCTTGACAAGCAGCAATATGGGTGAGGCAGGGTGGAGGCTCATGACTCAAAAGACAGTAAAACATAATCATTTCAATATATAAATGGTTCCTATACATCCAGAAGAAAATCCCCACAATCCAAAAGGAAAACTGGCAAAAGATAGAAGATAGTTCACCCAAAGAGGAAATATGGTGATTCTAAGCAATAAATTAAAAATAAAACCAAAATAATATGCCAATGGAACAAATCAAACACTTGACTGACATTCTGAGATAGGCTATAGAAAAACAAAACCTCATACACTGTTTATGAAGGTGTCAATTGATACAACTTCTACATATCTTAATCAATATTTGTAGAAATTTAAAAGGGGGATACCCTTTGCCCTAGTAAACCTACTTCTAAAATTATCTCATACACACAGTTCTTATTCTCTAAATAAGAGACATTCATTCATTCGACACTGCTTGTATCAGTAAAAGACTCTAAACCACTCACAGGTCTATCAATAAGGTTATGACTCATTAATTTATGTTTCACCCATACACTGGAAAAATTATGGAGCAATTTAAAAGAAGAAGATAAATTTATATGCACTTATATGTTATGGTGAGCTCTTTGTACATCTTAGGTCAAAAATGTAATTTGCATGTACAAATAATTCAATAATATTTATGAAAATATATATTTACATATATTTTGATATTCCTATAAATGCATAGAGTTTGTGAGGACAAACACCCACTTTCTTCCATGTTCTTCAAAGAGAGGAATGGGATAGAAAGATGGTTTAGGGATAGATTTTGGATTTTTTATTTTCAACTTTCATTGTATATAATTATTTCTAACATATGTGTATATATTACATGTGTAGTTAGGAAAAATAATTGTAGTTAGAAAAAATAAATTAGGTGAAACCAGGTTCATTAAAGCCTTCACTGAGAAATATGCCACCGGATGAGTCTCATGAAGGAAAAAAAATGTCAATCACAACACATGTAATATCTGTGTGATATGTATGTGTTTGCCTGTGAACAAGCTAAAGTCTTCCAATAACGTGGATCATGTAAGACAGGCACACACATTATTTGCCTTTAAAATGTTCCTTGTATTAACTGGACTCCTGAGAGGACAGGCCACAGACACATATGGGGGTGGTCAGGCTACAGGGCAAATAACGTGCTGCCCAACAGAGCTCCAGCATCTGCATGCAAGTAATCAGAGCTCAAACTGACTTCCTTGGAAATTCTCCCGGAAACTGTTGGGTAGGGTGGAGATGGGCAACATATCCAGCAGCTACTTTTGGTGATCTTGAGAAGATACCCACCAAGAAGGGCTCCTGATGGCTAACTGAGCTCAATTATGATAACAGAGCCTAGCAGCCATTTCTAAACAAGGGCCTCTCAGGCAAACTGCCCTTCAGGGAGAAACCTGCTCTAAGCTGCGTGCCTCCCACACTGAACAGAACATTCTGCCTGCACTGTGTTCCTACCATTGGAGCTAACCTGTACAGAGGAGATCCTGGAATTGTATTTCAACCAAAAGGATTGAGCTGTTTCTTCTTTCAATAAGAGCTGGAACTGCACAGCTATAACCCCATTAGCATTTACACCGACCAAACAGAGTGGCTCCATTCTGACCAAATAAGACCGTGATTTTTGGACCAATTAAATTGAGATTTGACATTCTCATGGGCATAAAGACCAATCAGGGACCTGGGGTGGGGACTTCTCTCTGTATAAATCACCCCCTCCAACCCCATTCGAGACCACACTCTCCCTTGTTATTGAAGGCTGAGTTGACCTAGTTGGAGTTGAAATACCGAAGACATCTCACCAAAGCAGGGCAGACCAGAGCTGAGTGGAGGAGAGCAGGTGGAGTGGGCCAGACAAGACTGTAGCAGAGCAGAACTATCAAGCCAGAGAGGGGCCGTGCCCCAGGGCCATCTCAAATCCATGCAGACGCACAGTCGTGCTGTCTCTTAATTGAACTGTAGCACTATTGAGCTCCACCATAGCTTTGCTGTATCACACTTGAGCAGTTTACATTGAATAAACTTCCCTCTTTCACCACACCACAAATTGTAAATCCTCTTGACATTGAATTAGCACCAATGACAATCAGTTGACACTTTGTTGTTTGAGAACATTGCCTCTCTTTCCAGGACATGATCCTCAGTCCCTCTAAGGTTGTGTAAGAGGCAGATCCCAAGCCCAGTCTGATCCTAGCTTGAAGGGAGCCTAAAACCAGAAGCAAGGCTAGAACCAGAAGCAAGTCTGGAACCAGAAATGGAGTCAGGGCAGGGAGCTCTTTGGCAACCCCAGAGGGTTTCTTAGCAGTCGTCAGTCAGAACAGGGGTCAGAGACACTGGGGTCCTCAAAGGAAAGATGGGAGATCTAGAAAAAAGATAAGTATGGGAGCAGGGGCCATATCCAAGCCACACAACTGGCCCTAAGTCACAGGTTTTGTAAGCCTGAGATCCAGGGCCCTAAACTGAGACCAGCATTGGGGCAGGGCCCAGAGATATTCTGGTTGTCAGAGCACAAGCTGAGCCCAAGCCAAGCAAGGAGCCAACTCCATTCCTTGTGAATACTGGTTTCTGGCCTAGTTTTAAGGAGGAGAAACATGGCCCCAGTAGGTATAAGGACGTGGCCACTGTGAGTACCACTAATAAATTGCCTCATAAATTCCTTATTCTGGAGAGGAAACAACATCTCTTAGAAAACAAACCAAAAAAGCATGGGGGTAGGCAGAATGAAAACACTCTGTTGTGTAATTAGTAGAATAAACTTTTTTGTTTGTTTTTTTTTTTGCCAGGCCTCACAACCATAGATTCTTCTCCTTTCCATCTTGTCAAGTTGGTTCCTGGGTGGGAATATGCCCAATGAGAAAAGGATAGGGAGCAGGAAAATTCTTAAGTCACACATGCGGCCATGATGGTCTAATACATGCCTTCTCTGGGCTTGAATATAAAACTCATCCTCACGTGAGTGCTTTTGAAAGTTCTTTGGACATCTCTCACTGTTACTTCTCTGTTATCCTGAGAATTTCAACTCTTTTCTGGACAGCACCTCCTCGACCATCCCTAAGATATCCCCATCCTGTTTGTCTCACACACACTCATATGTGATGGTTATTCTTTGCCTACCTGCATTCACCTCAGACAGACCCTAATGCAAATACAACCTAGGGTTCCATACTTATTGTTTTGTAGAGATGCATTTGAACAACAGTGAGACGTTTTTAAAAGGTTATGCTCCAAAAGGAATTTCATTCTATGGCATGTAGTGGTATATTGAGCTTGTAAACTATTTCAAAATTGTCTGACATTTTGGAAATGACAAAACTTATACTAAATAGGTCAGTTGACGATAAAATCTGGAAAAATCTGTGCCTCTCAAATATACAGTAAACTACTCCTTGCTCATGATCCTTTTCAAAGGAGATGTGAATTCCTCACCAAACATATAGATGGTTTTCTAATTGAGGCCTTCCATACTATGTGAATTGAAAATTCAAGAAATTGGCTATTTTGCTGCCAGTGATGTCCAAATCAGCTTGAGCACTGGAATTATATCAGTAAATTTTTAGACACAAGATTCTGAAGCTTCACTACAAACCTATTAAATCAGAATCTAGACCGCTGGGTTCCAGGGAATCTAAGGTTTTTACACTCTTCTCGTTCATTCTGATAAACTGCTTAAATGATTGCCTTCTTGGTAACTGGAATATCTTCAAGTCTATTCACTGAACTCCTATGGTGTTCCACCTTCAAATCTTTTCTCCCATTGTCTACTGAACATTAAAATATAGGTCATGTAGAGAAAGTCAACACCTCAACTAGTCAAGTCATGTCACAATACCCAATAATATACTTTAGTCTCTCCATTCTCTGAAAAAATTACATCACAAAATACAGAAATTTGAAAGATAGAATGAGAATTAACGTCATATACAACTGTTGTCCTCATTAATCTTTCAGATTTCAAAATTTACCTTAGGTACTTTTATCTTAAACTTTTATAAACTGATACTCTAATTTAAGAAAGTCTTCATCATAATCAAGATTTATCGTAACAAAGCAATTTACTTTGGTTATGAAATTTGTTGGTTTGGGGCCCTGGATTGAACTCACAACACACTGCAAAATATATCTGGGTTGACATAAGTGCACAAAAGAGAAGAGGCTAATCGTAGAGCCTGTTTCACCACAGAAACTTTAAAAAATTACATAAAATTGTCAAAATCAACTCTGACAGAACTCTAGAAAACAAGCCAATCTTTATATCAACAAAGTGAACACTAAATCTGGGAGAGAAAAAAACAACTTAAAATGATAGAATGTTTTGTGGCATTTTAATTAGCCTTTGTTCCAACCCACTGCCTGGTAAGGACAGTGCTGGTGGTGGTCTTCAAGAAGGGGGCCTGTATTCCTGATATGGGACCCTTGGCTGTGTTTCAGAGGGCGCAGAACAGAGCTTGTTAACAAAGAGGTATTTGTATGTTCAAACCTGTCTGAAAGCTAAAAGACACACAAAGCACTGCCCCCTTTTGACTACTTCAGAACTCACTCCTGGTGAAAAGAGGCAGGCGGTCTGCAAAAGCAATGTAAGGCAAACTGTCAACCCACAGCCAGTAAGGACAAAACATTATAGATTGAGGCACACAATAGACCAGTGAAAGCCATGGGTGAAGAGCTAGAGATGGAGTTTCTTTGTAAAATTGAGGTATTCAAAGGCACTCCTGTATGCTGGAAATTTAGACACACACATCCTCAAGGCAGGATGCCTGCTCAGGAAAGACACAAGAAAACTCTAAGCTTTCACCATTGGCTGATCTCTGGGCTCAGTGTAGCAGGAAGGAAAGGGTAAGAAGCACTTGTGAATGGCCTGGCTAAGCGCTGAAGGAGTGCCCCAGCCTAGGTTGAATTTGCAAAGCCAGGAAAAGGTTAGGATTTTAAAAATATTTTTAAATTCTCTCTCTCTCTCTCTCTCTCTCTCTCTCTCTCTCTCTCTCTCTCTCTCTCTCTCTTCTTTTTATTTTTATTTTTTGCTTCTAATGTTCAAGAAAATTTAGGTCATCTACCGATGGGCATTTTGGTCGTTTCCATATCTTGGCTATTGTGTAAAGTGCTGCAATAAACATAGGAGTGCATACAGATTTTTGAATTGGAGTTTTGGATTTCTCCGGGTAGATGCCTAGGAGTGGAATTACTGGATCATAGGGTAGTTCCATTTTCAGATTCCTGAGATACCTCCATACTGTTTTCCATAGTGGCTGCACTAATCTGCAGTCCCACCAACAGTGCACTAGCGTTCCCTTTTCTCCACATCCGCGCCAGCATTTGTTGTTTGTTGATTTATTGATAATAGCCATTTTGACTGGAGTGAGGTGGTATCTCATTGTGGTTTTTTATTTGCATTTCTCTGATGGTTAGTGATGTTGAGCATTTCTTCATATGTCTTCTTGCCTTCTGTATGTCCTTTTTAGAGAAATGTCTCCCCAAGTCCTCTGCCCATTTTTTAATTGGGTTGTTTGTTTTTTTGGAGTTGAGTTGAGTAAGTTTTTTATACATTTGTGATATTAATCCCTTATCAGATATATCATTGGCAAATATCTTTTCCCATACAGTAGGATCCCTTTTTGTTTTATTGATGGTTTCCTTTGCTGTGAAAAAACTTTTTAGTTTGATGTCATCACACATGTTTATTTTTTCTCTTACTTCGCTCGCGCGAGGGGATATATCAGTAAAAATCTTACTCCGGGTAATGTCCATGAAGTTTCTTCCCATATTTTCTTCTAGATATTTTATGGTTGTGGCGCGGGGGCCTGCTCCCAGCGTCTGTGGCCACAGCACCTTGAACGCGCCCGATCTCCTCTGATCTGGGAAGCTAAGCAGGGTCGGGCCTGGTCAGTACTTGGATGGGGGACCGCCCGGGAATACCGGGTGCCCTCTGCTTCCGCCCGCCACTGCTTTTGCGGCCGCCCCGGCCCTCGTCTTTCGGGAGTGGCCCAGCCCGCCTAATAAACCCAGGCCAGGGGTGGCGCTGGGGGGGCTGGTGAGCAGGGGGAGAGGAATGGGTGGCGCCACACGGCACTACAATCTCGCTGCCCCGGCCCCACGCCAGGCCCTTCGGCCCGGGCTTCCCCCCCACGCACCCCCTTCTTAGTCCGCTTCCCTCCCGCAAGCCTTCTGCCAGCAGCCATTCGCCCCGCCCCCAAGGCCCAAGCCCCGATCTGCCTGCAGGCGCAGGCCTGCCTCGGCCTTGGGCGGCTTTCTCCAGCCAAGGACGTGCTGGTGCTTGGCACCTCGGGACCCAGCCCAGGGGACGACCATCGCTCTGCCTGCCCCTGGGCCCCGAGACAGAGACTCCGGGTGTCGCCCGACACCGGACCAAGGGGAACGCCACCAGCCCCACCCCACCGGATAGCTCCGTCTCTGATGGCTGGCACCACGACCCCTCCCCGCCCCCCTTTCATCTCCCAGGAGCACCAGGCGCCCTCCGTTCCCGCAGACCTCGGTGGCCCCGCCCACAGCACCAAAAGAGCAGGGACAAAACGGCAGGAGTTGGGAGCACACGTGCCCTCCGGCTCCAGGAGAGACCAGCACAGGGGAAAAGCAGGCAGGCGGGCATGCACACAACCCACACAAGAAGGGTGCCTGGGGCCGCTCCTCTCCTCCCGCATGCGGGACCCCGGGCGGGGCTCGGAGCCCGGCGGCAATCCGCGGACCCTGGAGGCCTGCCCCGGGGTCCCAAGGTGACTGCCAGCGCCCGGGCACTGCCTCCGTAACGGAGCCCAGCCCCGGGCACAACCACAGTCTGGTGGGGAGGCTGCCACTTCAACTCAGACCTAGTACGTCTGTCCCAGTCGCTGTCCCACGCTGTGCGTCCGTCCCCCCTCCTCCCCAACTCCCAACCCCTGTCTGTCTGTCTTCTGCCACCTCCAGGGAAGTGGTAGAGGCCCCGTGGAGTCTCGGATGGCGCGAAGGGGCCTCGCTTCGGGCAAGGAGTAAAAGGCAGTCCACCCAGGCGGCGTTTTGAGGAGGCGGGGAGCAGGCGGGAGGCGGGGCCCTGGTGGAGCCCGCCAGCGGGGAGATGCTCCGGACTGGAGCAGCCCGGCAGCCTGGTTCGCGCTCACCACGCAGGCTGGTCCGCTGCTCATTTTTTTAAAATTTTATTTATTTTTTTTTATTAATTAATTCATTTATTAGTTTCAGGTGTACAAAACAAGGTAATACTTAGACGTTCATCATTTATATCCCTCATACTGTGAACCCCCCACCCCCATCCACTATCCCTCCGACCTCATACTGAACCATCACATTATATATATAAAATTATTGTTGGCATTCATTAATGTTTAGCTTCTGGTGTACAATGCCATGATCAGGTATCCACTGTATCCCTGAGGTGGTCTCCCAAATAGGACGCATGTCCATCGGATACCCAAGAAAATCTTTACAACATTATAGAATACCTTCCCCAAATTAATTTTCAAAAAAACCCTGAGGCCATCTTGTGGTTACCAGCTGCTTCCAAATCCCTTCACCTTTCCCCTTATGCCCAACCCCCTCCCACACACCCATCTAACCACTCTCGGTTTTTTGTCTGCGTCCCCAAAACTGTCTCTGATTAGTTCATTCACATAGTCTTTTCTTTAGATTCCATATATAAGTGAGATCATATGGTACTTGTCTTTCTCTTTCTGACTTATTTCACTTAACATAATGCTCTCTAGATCCATCCATGTTGCTGCAAATGATAAGATTTCTTTCTTCTTCATGGCTGCGTAATACTCCATTGTATAAATGTACCACAGCTTCTTAATGCAGTCATCTACCGATGGGCATTTTGGTCGTTTCCATATCTTGGCTATTGTGTAAAGTGCTGCAATAAACATAGGAGTGCATACAGATTTTTGAATTGGAGTTTTGGATTTCTCCGGGTAGATGCCTAGGAGTGGAATTACTGGATCATAGGGTAGTTCCATTTTCAGATTCCTGAGATACCTCCATACTGTTTTCCATAGTGGCTGCACTAATCTGCAGTCCCACCAACAGTGCACTAGCGTTCCCTTTTCTCCACATCCGCGCCAGCATTTGTTGTTTGTTGATTTATTGATAATAGCCATTTTGACTGGAGTGAGGTGGTATCTCATTGTGGTTTTTTATTTGCATTTCTCTGATGGTTAGTGATGTTGAGCATTTCTTCATATGTCTTCTTGCCTTCTGTATGTCCTTTTTAGAGAAATGTCTCCCCAAGTCCTCTGCCCATTTTTTAATTGGGTTGTTTGTTTTTTTGGAGTTGAGTTGAGTAAGTTTTTTATACATTTGTGATATTAATCCCTTATCAGATATATCATTGGCAAATATCTTTTCCCATACAGTAGGATCCCTTTTTGTTTTATTGATGGTTTCCTTTGCTGTGAAAAAACTTTTTAGTTTGATGTCATCACACATGTTTATTTTTTCTCTTACTTCGCTCGCGCGAGGGGATATATCAGTAAAAATCTTACTCCGGGTAATGTCCATGAAGTTTCTTCCCATATTTTCTTCTAGATATTTTATGGTTGTGGCGCGGGGGCCTGCTCCCAGCGTCTGTGGCCACAGCACCTTGAACGCGCCCGATGTCCTCTGATCTGGGAAGCTAAGCAGGGTCGGGCCTGGTCAGTACTTGGATGGGGGACCGCCCGGGAATACCGGGTGCCCTCTGCTTCCGCCCGCCACTGCTTTTGCGGCCGCCCCGGCCCTCGTCTTTCGGGAGTGGCCCAGCCCGCCTAATAAACCCAGGCCAGGGGTGGCGCTGGGGGGGCTGGTGAGCAGGGGGAGAGGAATGGGTGGCGCCACACGGCACTACAATCTCGCTGCCCCGGCCCCACGCCAGGCCCTTCGGCCCGGGCTTCCCCCCCACGCACCCCCTTCTTAGTCCCCTTCCCTCCCGCAAGCCCTCTGCCAGCAGCCATTCGCCCCGCCCCCAAGGCCCAAGCCCCGATCTGCCTGCAGGCGCAGGCCTGCCTCGGCCTTGGGCGGCTTTCTCCAGCCAAGGACGTGCTGGTGCTTGGCACCTCGGGACCCAGCCCAGGGGACGACCATCGCTCTGCCTGCCCCTGGGCCCCGAGACAGAGACTCCGGGTGTCGCCCGACACCGGACCAAGGGGAACGCCACCAGCCCCACCCCACCGGATAGCTCCGTCTCTGATGGCTGGCACCACGACCCCTCCCCGCCCCCCTTTCATCTCCCAGGAGCACCAGGCGCCCTCCGTTCCCGCAGACCTCGGTGGCCCCGCCCACAGCACCAAAAGAGCAGGGACAAAACGGCAGGAGTTGGGAGCACACGTGCCCTCCGGCTCCAGGAGAGACCAGCACAGGGGAAAAGCAGGCAGGCGGGCATGCACACAACCCACACAAGAAGGGTGCCTGGGGCCGCTCCTCTCCTCCCGCATGCGGGACCCCGGGCGGGGCTCGGAGCCCGGCGGCAATCCGCGGACCCTGGAGGCCTGCCCCGGGGTCCCAAGGTGACTGCCAGCGCCCGGGCACTGCCTCCGTAACGGAGCCCAGCCCCGGGCACAACCACAGTCTGGTGGGGAGGCTGCCACTTCAACTCAGACCTAGTACGTCTGTCCCAGTCGCTGTCCCACGCTGTGCGTCCGTCCCCCCTCCTCCCCAACTCCCAACCCCTGTCTCTCTGTCTTCTGCCACCTCCAGGGAAGTGGTAGAGGCCCCGTGGAGTCTCGGATGGCGCGAAGGGGCCTCGCTTCGGGCAAGGAGTAAAAGGCAGTCCACCCAGGCGGCGTTTTGAGGAGGCGGGGAGCAGGCGGGAGGCGGGGCCCTGGTGGAGCCCGCCAGCGGGGAGATGCTCCGGACTGGAGCAGCCCGGCAGCCTGGTTCGCGCTCACCACGCAGGCTGGTCCGCTGCTCATTTTTTTAAAATTTTATTTATTTTTTTTATTAATTAATTCATTTATTAGTTTCAGGTGTACAAAACAAGGTAATACTTAGACGTTCATCATTTATATCCCTCATACTGTGAACCCCCCACCCCCATCCACTATCCCTCCGACCTCATACTGAACCATCACATTATATATATAAAATTATTGTTGGCATTCATTAATGTTTAGCTTCTGGTGTACAATGCCATGATCAGGTATCCACTGTATCCCTGAGGTGGTCTCCCAAATAGGACGCATGTCCATCGGATACCCAAGAAAATCTTTACAACATTATAGAATACCTTCCCCAAATTAATTTTCAAAAAAACCCTGAGGCCATCTTGTGGTTACCAGCTGCTTCCAAATCCCTTCACCTTTCCCCTTATGCCCAACCCCCTCCCACACACCCATCTAACCACTCTCGGTTTTTTGTCTGCGTCCCCAAAACTGTCTCTGATTAGTTCATTCACATAGTCTTTTCTTTAGATTCCATATATAAGTGAGATCATATGGTACTTGTCTTTCTCTTTCTGACTTATTTCACTTAACATAATGCTCTCTAGATCCATCCATGTTGCTGCAAATGATAAGATTTCTTTCTTCTTCATGGCTGCGTAATACTCCATTGTATAAATGTACCACAGCTTCTTAATGCAGTCATCTACCGATGGGCATTTTGGTCGTTTCCATATCTTGGCTATTGTGTAAAGTGCTGCAATAAACATAGGAGTGCATACAGATTTTTGAATTGGAGTTTTGGATTTCTCCGGGTAGATGCCTAGGAGTGGAATTACTGGATCATAGGGTAGTTCCATTTTCAGATTCCTGAGATACCTCCATACTGTTTTCCATAGTGGCTGCACTAATCTGCAGTCCCACCAACAGTGCACTAGCGTTCCCTTTTCTCCACATCCGCGCCAGCATTTGTTGTTTGTTGATTTATTGATAATAGCCATTTTGACTGGAGTGAGGTGGTATCTCATTGTGGTTTTTTATTTGCATTTCTCTGATGGTTAGTGATGTTGAGCATTTCTTCATATGTCTTCTTGCCTTCTGTATGTCCTTTTTAGAGAAATGTCTCCCCAAGTCCTCTGCCCATTTTTTAATTGGGTTGTTTGTTTTTTTGGAGTTGAGTTGAGTAAGTTTTTTATACATTTGTGATATTAATCCCTTATCAGATATATCATTGGCAAATATCTTTTCCCATACAGTAGGATCCCTTTTTGTTTTATTGATGGTTTCCTTTGCTGTGAAAAAACTTTTTAGTTTGATGTCATCACACATGTTTATTTTTTCTCTTACTTCGCTCGCGCGAGGGGATATATCAGTAAAAATCTTACTCCGGGTAATGTCCATGAAGTTTCTTCCCATATTTTCTTCTAGATATTTTATGGTTGTGGCGCGGGGGCCTGCTCCCAGCGTCTGTGGCCACAGCACCTTGAACGCGCCCGATGTCCTCTGATCTGGGAAGCTAAGCAGGGTCGGGCCTGGTCAGTACTTGGATGGGGGACCGCCCGGGAATACCGGGTGCCCTCTGCTTCCGCCCGCCACTGCTTTTGCGGCCGCCCCGGCCCTCGTCTTTCGGGAGTGGCCCAGCCCGCCTAATAAACCCAGGCCAGGGGTGGCGCTGGGGGGGCTGGTGAGCAGGGGGAGAGGAATGGGTGGCGCCACACGGCACTACAATCTCGCTGCCCCGGCCCCACGCCAGGCCCTTCGGCCCGGGCTTCCCCCCCACGCACCCCCTTCTTAGTCCCCTTCCCTCCCGCAAGCCCTCTGCCAGCAGCCATTCGCCCCGCCCCCAAGGCCCAAGCCCCGATCTGCCTGCAGGCGCAGGCCTGCCTCGGCCTTGGGCGGCTTTCTCCAGCCAAGGACATGCTGGTGCTTGGCACCTCGGGACCCAGCCCAGGGGACGACCATCGCTCTGCCTGCCCCTGGGCCCCGAGACAGAGACTCCGGGTGTCGCCCGACACCGGACCAAGGGGAACGCCACCAGCCCCACCCCACCGGATAGCTCCGTCTCTGATGGCTGGCACCACGACCCCTCCCCGCCCCCCTTTCATCTCCCAGGAGCACCAGGCGCCCTCCGTTCCCGCAGACCTCGGTGGCCCCGCCCACAGCACCAAAAGAGCAGGGACAAAACGGCAGGAGTTGGGAGCACACGTGCCCTCCGGCTCCAGGAGAGACCAGCACAGGGGAAAAGCAGGCAGGCGGGCATGCACACAACCCACACAAGAAGGATGCTTGAGGCCGCTCCTCTCCTCCCGCATGCGGGACCCCGGGCGGGGCTCGGAGCCCGGTGGCAATCCGCGGACCCTGGAGGCCTGCCCCGGGGTCCCACGGTGACTGCCCGCCCCCCCCCCACCCCGGGCTCTACATTCTTAACGGAGCCCAGCCCCGGGCGCGACCGTCCGCCGGTGGAGGAGCTGTCGCTTCAACACTGCCCCCGTGCGTCGGTCCCATTCCGTGACACAGCCTGTGTGTCCCTCCTTCCTCCCCAACCCCAATCCCAACCGCTGTCTCTCTGGCTTCTGTCACCGCCAGGGAAGTGGCAGAGGCCCCGTGGAGGCACGGGTGGCCCGAAGGGGCCTCACTGCGGGCAAAGAGTAACCCGCTGCCCACGCCCGCGGCGTCCTGAGGAGGCGGGGAGCAGGCGGGAGGCGCGGCGCTGCTGCAGCCGGCAGGCGGTGAGAGGCTCGCCGCAGGCGCGACCCAACAACCTGGCGCGCGCTCACCAAGCAGGCCGGGCGGCTGCTCTTGGGGCGCCGGGAGCCCGGTCCCAGCGTCTACGGCCATACCACCCTGCACGCGCCGGATCTCCTCTGGTCTCGGAAGCTAAGCAGGGTCGGGCCTGGTTAGTACTTGGATGGGAGACCGCCTGGGAATACCGGGTGCACTAGGCTTTTGCCCGCCACTGCTTTTGCGGCCGCCATGCCCCTGGACCCTCTGCAGCCGCCAACCCCGCCACAGGACCCCTGGCCAGCGGGGCTGGGCGGGGTGGGGTGGGTGGGTAGTGGGAGGGTGGGGTCCGGGCCGCCGCCGAGACCTACAGCCTCGCAGACCCGGCCTCACGCCAGGTGCCTGGGCCAAATCTCCCCCCAGAGTCCCTTCTATAGCCTCTTTTTTCCCCTGCGCAAGCGCATGCTGTCAACCCGCAGACCTTCGCGCGCCCACGACCCAGCCCCCAAAGCCCAAGCCCAGGGCTGCCTGCCGGCGCAGGCCTCCAAACGGCCTCGGGCGGCTTTCTCCTGCCAAGGCAGTGCGGCTCCTTGGCACCTCGGTGTCCTTGGCAGAGGGGTGACCGTCCCACTGCCTGCACCCGGGCCCGGAGACAGAGGGACTGGTTGTCCCAGGACAGCAAGCCGAGGGGACGCCCAGCCGCCCCACCCCACCGGAGGACTCCGTTTCCGCGGGCAGGCACCGCGGCCCCTCCCCCAGCGCCCTTCCTTCTCCCAGGAGAGCTGTGTGCGCTCGGTTCCCCCCCGCCGGCCGCTCCGGCCCCCAGGCGCACAGCCACAAAAGAGCCTGGCCAAAGCAGCAGAGGGAGGGAGCGCCACGCCTGCACGCGAGCGGCCATCTCCCTGGGCCTCCAGGAGAGACCACCACAGGGAAAAGCAGGCAGGCAGGCAGGCCCAAAACCCACAGTTATAAGGTGCCTGGACCAGAGCCTCTCCTTTCGCGTGCGAAACCCCGGGCGAGACTCGAACCCCACCGGCACTCCGCAGACCCTGGAGGCCTGCCACGGGGTCCCACGGTGACTGCCCGTCCCCCCCTCCCCCCGGGCTCTACATCCTTATCGGAGCCCAGCCCCGGGCGCGACCGTCCGCCGGTGGAGGAGCTGTCCCTTCAACACTGCCCCCGTGCGTCGGTCCCATTCCGTGACACAGCCTGTGCGTCCCACCTTCCTCCCCCCCCACTCCCAACCGCTGTCTCTCTGGCTTCTGTCACCGCCAGGGAAGTGGCAGAGGCCCCGTGGAGCCACGGGTGGCCCGAAGGGGCCTCACTGCGGGCAAAGAGTAACCCGCTGCCCACGCCCGCGGCGTCCTGAGGAGGCGGGGAGCAGGCGGGAGGCGGGGCCCTGGCGGAGCCGGAAGGCGCGGAGAGGCTCCGGACGGGAGCAGCCCGGCAGCCTGGTTCTCGCTCACCACGCAGGCGGGTCCGCTGCTTTGTGGCGCTGGGGGCCTGCTCCCAGCGTCTATGGCCACAGCAGCTTGAAGGCGCCCTACCTCCTTTGATCTGCGAAGCTAAGCAGGGTCGGGCCTGGATAGTACTAGGATGGGGCATCGCCGGGAATACCGCATGCCCTAGGCTTTGACCCGCCACTCCTTTTGCGGCCGCCACGCCCCTCGTCCTCCGGGAGTGGCCCAGCCCGCCTAATAAACCCACGCCAGGGGTGGTGCTTTAGGGGCTGGAGGGCAGGGGGAGAGGCATGGCTGGCGCCACCTGGCACTACAATCTCGCTGCCCCGGCCTCACGCCAGGACCTTCAGCCCGGGCTCCCCCTCACGGAACCCCCTTCTTTGTCCCCTTCCCTCCCGCAAGCCTTCTGCCAGCAGCCGTTCGCCCCGCCCCCAACGCCCAAGCCCGGGTCTGCCTGCAGGCGCAGACCTGCACCTGCCTTGGGCGGCTTTCTCCAGACAAGGAAGTGCTGGTGTTTGGCACCTCGGGACCGAGCCCCGGGGACGACCATCGCTCTGCCTGCACCTGGGCCCTGAGACAGAGACTCCGGGTGTCGCCCGACACCGGACCAAGGGGAAGGCCACCCGCCCCACCCCAGCGGATAGCTGAGTGTCCGCTGGCCAACACTGCGACCCCCCCCCACCCCCTTGTTAGTCCCCTTCCCTCCCTCAAGCCTTCAGCCAGCAGCCGTTCGCCCCGCCCCCAACGCGCAAGTTTGGGTTTGCCTGCAGGCGCAGGCCTGTAGCGACCTTGGGCGGCTTACTCCAGCCAGGGACGTGCTGGTGCTTGGCACCTTGGGACCGAGCCCAGGGGACGACCATCGCTCTGCCTGCACCTGGGCCCCGACACAGAGACTCGGTGTGTCGCCCGACACCGGACCAAGGGGAACGCCACCCGCCCCACCCCACCTAATAGCTCCATCTCTGATAGCCGGCACCGGGACCCCTCCCCGCCCCGCTTTCATCTCCCAGGAGCACCAGGCGCGGTCCGTTCCCGCCCGCCTTGGTGGCCCCGCCCCCAGCACCAAAAGAGCCAGGACAAAATGGCTGGAGTAGAGAGCGCACCTGCCCTCGGGCTCCAGGAAAGACCACCACAGGGGAAAAGCAGGCAGGCGGGCATGCACACCACAAACACTAGGAGGGTGCCTGGAGCCGCTCCTCTCCTCCCGCTAGTGGGACCCCGGGCGGGGCTCGGAGCCCTGCGGCAATCCGCGGACCCTGGAGGCCTTCCCCGGGGTCCCACGGTGACTGCCAGCGCCCGGGCACTGCCTCCGTAACGGAGCCCAGCCCGGGGCACCACCGCACTCCGGTGGGGAAGCTGCCACTTCAACTCAGCCTCAGTGCGTCTGTCCCAGTCGGTGTCTCATGCTGTGCGTCCGTCCCCCCTCCTCCCCAACTCCCAACCCTTCTTTGTCTGTCTTCTTCCACCTCCAGGGAAGTGGCAGCGGCCCCCTGTGCACTGAGCTGTGTGGGGGACACTGGCAGCAGTGCCTGGACCTTATTTACTATAATGAGAGGACGAGGCAGTGTTACTGCATATGGGGCCTGGGTCTGCAAACATCGCATCGCCCACTCCTCCCACTGCATGCCTCTATTGTAACGGTGAGATTCGGGGAATCATTAACACACTTAGACTTAGCTAGTTTGCAGTGTGACTCACCGCAGAGCTCGCTATCTAGCCACCTGTAATTAAACCCAGTTATTGATCCACCCTGATATTCAGCTGTTTTCTCTTTGTTTCTCCCCTCAATGATTAACTGTTTGTTCCCTTTCTCAAGTAAACCCATACCTTGTGAACTAACATCCTAACCTGGGAAAGAGCAATTTCGTAATCCCCAGGCACCCGGACACTGGAATCCAATTTACAACTTCTTGCACTTTTTTACTGGTGATGCATTCGAGTCCCAGGCCGCTATGGCTAACTCCTAGTTTGGAGTCCGGACATAACTTTGTCTTCAAACAGACCAGACCCCAGGAAGGATGTCAGCCCTCAAACCAGCCTGACCGACTCCTCCTTTCCTACGTAAGAAAAAGCTAACCCGAAGTTAGGTGCAGCTGTCCACCCTCAGACACTGGACTCTGCGCCGGCGACTCCCCCTCACCCCCAACCCCCCGTGTTTCTCTCTTTCTTACCAGAGGCAGCCGTCATTGTTGGACACTGCCATGGGCATTCTCTCTCTGCCCTAACTGTCATAAAAGCTTCCTTTGTAGAGTCTGTGAATGCTTTCACCTTTTGTAAATTCCACGCCACAACACCTATCTGTCCACAGGGCTAACTTGGGAAATATGTGTATTTTTACAACGTGTACATTCTCGGTTATCCTGTCTTATTTAGGTTGTACGTGTCATTACATCTGATATTCATGTAACTACAGTGCGATGAAAAAGAGTTCCGTAACAATATCCCCTGAAAAAATTACCTTGCTGAGTGGAATGACTTATATCTCACATTAGTGGGCGTTCATTCAGTTTATAAGACCTTTCAAACAAGTACACGTTTACTAAAGTAAGGTGCATAAAGGCCCAAGTAGCATAAAAATAAGGGTAAAGTTGAAATCAATACACTAACCATGGACATGATCATTTATTACTATCAAGTATTATGAACTGTACGTAATTGCAGCTGTTGTACTTTTAGACGACTGGCATACGTGAATTCCCCATGCACGTAGGTTAAAATTCAATTTTATCTTATTAACCCGATTCTTAATTTGATGATTAGCTCAGCTAGAAGAAGTTGTTCTTCTGGACAGAGAGAACAGTGCCTCAGGGACAGACAGAAGGAAAGGAAGGAAGATGATTTGTGAAACAAAGAAAAGGGAGATGAGATCACTCCTCAGAAATGCTACAGCTACAGCTAATTGTAAAGGGTTATAACACTATTAGCATTGCAGGCTGGGAAAAATCTCCACCCCTGTGTCCTCAGGACAGTTCCCACAAGGAAATCCCTCTTCCTGATGGGAGGGAGTGATCAGCAGAGACACACCCTGGGAACGCCCTGGAAACGCCCTAGGCTCCACCTGTGACTCCACTCCTGATTGTTTCCCACCCTCATTAAAATATAATCCTAAATTTTGTTTGTTTCAGCACAGTCGCTCTCCTCCTGTGCCTGTGCACTCCTGCATTTTGGGGATATATTTTCTTTTTAAAAACAAATCCTCCTCCTGCTTGCCTTTGCTCACGAGTTGTTCCTACATCCTGGAATGCCTTCCTGTGATGACTGACCTGCTCTCCAATAACACACTTACTGGGTCAGAGCAAAACAAATAATTGTGAAGCTCCCACAGTATTGGGGAAGCCTGCAAGGAGAATTAATGGCCAGGGCACTGCTGGCTCCTGGCAACCACCGCAGCTGGCAAGGACGTCTGCCGCCAGAGGTAAGCGGTGTTTTTGTTCATGCTGTGAGCCTTTCTGGTGTATGTATTTATGCAGGGTTTGAGAGAATTTAGAAGTACTGCACGTCCTTTTCCCCTCCTCTACAAGTAGACTGGCAGGAAAATATATTTGTGAACCTAGCTTCTCGAGAGTAGAGACTCACAGGTTTTCTTTTCTTTTTTTTAAATGAAATTAAAATATATCTCTTGTGAAAATACAAGTTATTTTTACTAAAACCTAAAGTAAAATATATGGTTCTATTATTGATAAATATTAGTAAAATATTAATTTGTATGAGGATGTAGGAAATTAGGGTATATTGATTCCATCGGGCTTGCAGCTTACAGTTCAGAAATAAAAATATGTAGTGTGCAAGACGTTCATTTTCGGTTAGTTTAGAAAATCTCCCTATTTCAAAAAACAGTTAAAACCTCGTTCAACATTGCTCAATCAAAATTATAATGGCACCAAAGTTCCCATCATCTTTGTGGATTTGGGAGGCTAAGAATTGATCTTTCCCCTCTTGAAGACTCAGGAATTTTTTCCCCTTTTCACTATCAAAGAAAACATAGTGTATATGAGCCCCTCTCTTCTTGCTGTACCAATGGCAATGAATAGTGACGGAAATGGACTCACTATGTGGTTTTAGAAACAGTTATAAATTAGTTATTTGTCTTAAGGACTGCCTATCTATTTGAGACTGTGAGGGAGAGTTCTTTCAGGAGAGAAGAATCTTGTTGATTTTGAAGAACTAGGTCATGTAGGTTTGCCAAAATTAGTGAAGTATCCTAGTTATCAAATATATTTTTATTAGTTTCAGGTGCACAAGACAAAGTAATACTTAGACATTTATCATTTATATCCCTCACACTGTGTGAACCCTTCTCCCCCCATCCACTACCCCTCTGACATCGCACACAGCCATTACATTTCCACTGTCTCGATTCCTAATGCTGTACTCCACTTGTAAGTATATACATACATATATATACACATATCTATATATATAAAATTAGAGTTGGCATTCATTATTGTTCAGCTTCAGGTGTACAGTGCAGTGATCAGGCATCCACATCATCCCTGAGGTGGTCTCCCAAATGGGACACGTGTCCATCGGATACCCTACAAAATCTTTACAACATTATTGATTACGTTCCCCAAATCAATTTTCAAAACCCCGTGGCCATCTTGTGGTTACCGACTGTTTTCTAATCCCCTCACCTTCCCCCTTATCCCCCCCCCCACCCATCTAGCAACCCTCAGTTTTTCCTCTTTGTCCCCAAAACTGTTTCTGATTAGTTCATTCACTTATTCTTTTCTTTAGATTCTGCATATAAGTGAGATCATATGGTATTTGTCTTTCTCTGTCTGACTTATTTCACTTAACATAATGTTCTCTAGGTCCATTCCTGTTGTTGCAAATGGTAAGATTTCTTTCTTCTTTATGGCTGCGCAATACTCCATTGTATAAATGTACCACAGTTTCTTAATCCGGTCATCTACCGATGGGCATTTCAGATGTTTCCATGTCTTGGCTATTGTGTATAGTGCTGCAATAAGCATAGGAGTGCATAAAGATTTTTGAATTGGAGTTTTGGATTTCTCCGGATAGATACCTAAGAGTGGAATTACTGGATCATAGGGTAGTTCCATTTTCAGATTTTTGAGATACCTCCATACTGTTTTCCATAGTGGCTGCACCAATCTGCAATCCCACCAACAGTGCACAAGCGTTCCCTTTTCTCCACATCCGCGCCAGCACTTGTTGTTTGTTGATTTATTGATGATAGCCATTTTGACTGGGGTGAGGTGGTATCTCATTGTGGTTTTTATTTGCATTTCTCTGATGGTTAGTGAGGTTGAGCATTTCTTCATATGTCTGTTTGCCATCTGTATGCCCTTTTTAGAAAAATATCTCTTCAAGTCCTCTGCCCATTTTTTAATTGGGTAGTTTGTTTTTTTGGAGTTGAGTTGAGTGTGTTTTTTATAAATTTGCGACATTAACCCCTTATCAGATATATCATTGGCAGATACCTTTTCCCATTCATTGGGATCCCTTTTTGTTTTATTGATGGTTTCCTTTGCTGTGAAAACACTCTTTAGTTTGATGTAATCCCACATGTTTATTTTTTCTCTTCCCTCTCATGAGGGGATATGTCCACAGGTTTTCTTTAATGAAGTGATCACTTCAATAGGGCCTGGAGGAAATGTGCGTGGGAAACCAGTTTGGCGAAAGTACTCACATGTGTACTCACCTGTGTGTTCAGATAAGAGAAGACACCAGAGCTGGACCATGGACCCCAGATCCAGACCTCTAAATGGACCATTGTCCCACATAGCCAGACACCAGGGCCTGACTAGGACACCTTACCAGGGACCCTGGACCCTAATCTCCAACCCTGACCCTCCCTTCCCGCCTTCCCTTCCAGAGATGGTCATTTTTTGTGTCTCTGTGTCTCTTGTGTCGTTGGTCCTGACAAGGAAATACCACAGTGACAGAAAGCCTTTGGCTTCCTTGGTCAAGCTGTCAAAAGGCTTTTTGGTTTGAGTAGCTATTAAAATCCTACCATCAGTGGCCAGAGTATGGATCCTTTGAATTGGAAAAACTTCTAAATTGGAAAATGTGTTAGAGAACTCTCATAACAAAGCTGTTTTTTTGGACCCTAGAGATAGACCACATGTTTAATACTAACGGATACAAGGAAATTTAACTATTCTTAAGATTTTGAATTAGTTCTTCAGCTTCTTGGGTCTTAATAGATGCTAATGTCAACATTAGATTTAAAATACGCAGAAGAGAAAATCAAGAGATGTGTAAGTGTTAAAAATCTTTACGGAGATTTAAGATTTTGAGAACTGGTATGTTGAAACTGGCTTGAAAGGATTTAATAACCAATCAGAAACCTGAGAAAAATGGAAGCTGATTTTTCAGTCCGATAGACGTGAGAAAGTCTCAGCATCACCCTGGACCCTCTGCTGAGTAGATCTGAAACGGAAACAGAGCCCACAACTGTCCCAGGCCCGCTGAGGTAAATAAAATAAAAATTTCAAAGGGGCAGTTTTAACAATACAAGCCTCCCCTTTCCAGCCTGGCTCCCCTTTCCCAGCCTCCTTAAAGACTATGAAGCACAAATAAAACCCTGAGCACAATCCCCTTAGCAGTAGACAGGAAGACTCCATGCAGGAGCCTCACAAAACTTTACCTGCCATGTGTGTTTAGCTTTTCCTGAATTACCTGTAAATCTCCCATTTTTACGTCTAAAGCCTAAGAGCCAACTGCCACCTTTGTCTAAAATGTCATATTTACCTGATTTCTCCTCACTGTCTTTGGAATTTGTGTGTGTGTGTGTGAATTCTAGGTGCTCATAGATTACAATTCCTGGTCTCTGTCAGCAGTTGGACAGAAGATAGCAGGGGTGCGAGGCCTTTGTCTGCTTTCTGAATTTAGGTAGGCAGAAAAAGTATCTGTGCAGCTACTTCCTGCACCTAGAGACTCGAGGGTTTTCTGTATTCTTTCCTCCCTGAGATGTTCTTTATTCTTTCCTCCCAGAGATGTTCTTTGTTTCTTGTGTCTGTGTCTTGCGTATCCTTTGCCCTAAGAAGGAACTACCATGGGGACAGAACACAGGCACAGGCTCCAGTAAGACTGTCATTGGAGCCGGCCCCACTGGCTGGGGAGTTAAGTGTTTCTCTCCAGACCCGTGTCTGCAGAGACAAACTTTGCTGTGGGTCCCTCTCTAAAAGTATCTTTAGGTTTTTCTTTCCTTCTTGTTCTGAGTCCTGGGAGCTTGGCTTTGTGACCAAAGAAGCTAATCCTCTTTGGTCCCCACCTTCGGCCAGGTGCACTTACTCCATTGCACCTGGTGGCCAGTGAGATAAGCTGGGGTTCCCAGTGCACCTCTGCCTGGCTGTGCCAGCTCCCAGGGGACTGTGTTCTGAGGGGCCTCTGCCCATAAGGGGCATCTGTCCCCCCCAGCCTTCCTTACCCTTTAGTGCTGGTCAGATCCCGGTCTAGTAGCACCTGCTCGGGGCCACAGATTAGTGGGTTTGGGGCTGGAGGTGCCTCACATTTTGTGGGAGACCTGAGACACTCTGTCCACCCCACCATCCCTACTGCCTATGTGATGAAGGTCTGTGCTTTCTCTGACTGTCTTTGGGGGTGACCCTTTGGCTCTGGGAGGGCTGCTTCCTCTGCACTCGGTGTGGAGGGGCCTCTGGCTTCCTGGCCTGAGCAGTAAAGAGGCTGCTTGGTGTCTCACTATTTAGACCTCACTGTCCACATCAAGACGATGGGTCCTTGGAATGGGGAAAACTTATAAATTTACATTGTGTTATAGAACTCTTGTGACAACCAGCTGTTTTCTTGGTAAAACATCGTGTGTGTTCTCTATAGTTGTTACTAACTCTGTTAATTTGTGATCTCTGTGTGAAACCAGTTTGTGTTTGTGTGTGGTAAGACGTTTTGTAGCTCCGTACGGTGTTACCAGTTTGTGATATTTGATTGGCTTGAACAAGTTAAATGATTATATAAAGTAAGAAATAAAATACAAACAAACAGAAATACTTTATGATCTGGTGAAATAGTTGATGTTAAAGCTGGTTTTAGTTTGGTTTGATTACACAGTCATGCGTTTGAAAATTATCAGCACAAAATACAATTTTTTCTAACTGGGTTTATAAAAATTAGTTATCTGTTAAAAATATGTCAAGAAAATAGCTTTGGTCATTACTGACTTTGAAATCTCAAAGTTTTAACTACTATATCAAATAGGTACAATTAAAATAAAAGGTAAACTTTTAAGTGATAATTACATTGTATATATACATGGAAAAGATTTTCCAGGTGTCTTTGGTAATTGGAAATTATAAAGTTTTATCCTATAAATTAAATGATGCATCATTATTGAATGTCTAGAGCATTTCCAAGTAGCAGAATAATGAAACACTAAGTACTGAACATTGATTTATCAACTTTTTTGCTATTTATTGTAGATGAACTAAATATTTTTGGGTGTATTAGTAAACATGTCTTCTGCCACGTTAGAATTTTTGTGCTAAGAGGAAACATATTTCTAGAAGTTATGAAATATGTTCATAATTGCATCAAGCTAAAGAATCCTGGTGTAGCTGCAGGATTGGTCACTTAGTTTCCACTGCTGATTAAGATGGACATTTGAATTGTTTAAGTCTCTGCTATTGTGAAGAGCGCTTCTGTGGATTCATGTATCCACCTTTAACAACTGTTTTCAATTTTGGGGGTATATTTCTAGAAGTGGGTCTGTTGAGCCACATGGGCATTTTTTTGTGGGGTGGAAATTTCCAAGTGTTGTATGCAGAAGCCACACCATTGTAATTTTTCACCTTCAATGTTTAAGGGTTCTAATTTTTCTACATTGTTGCTGCTGTTTGTTAGTTTTAGTTTCTGGATTATAGCCCTTCTGGTACTATGTGAGGGGGTATCACATGTGGTTTTCATTTGCATTTGCATCAGGACTGAGGATGTGGAACATCTTACTGTGCTTGTTGACACTTTGCAGGTCTCATCTGGACAAGGTTCTATTCAATTCTATTTTAAAATGTTAGTCATTTTCTTTTTTTGTTCTTGAGTTGTAAAAGTTCTTTGTCTCCTGGATAGCAGACTATTATCAGATATATAATGCGTACGTATTTGGTTCCATTTTATGGCGTGTCTTTTCGCTTTCTGGATTGCTTATTTTGATGCATGTATGTTTTTAATTTTGAGGAAGTCTAATTTATCTTTTTTTTGTTGTATGTGCTGTCATATCTAAGAAACCATCGCTAATCCAAGGTCGTGACAATGTATCTCCACGTTTTGTTTGAGAGTTTATACTTTTACTGCCTGTATTTAAGCCCTTCATGTATTTTAAGTTTTGTGTGTGGTGTGAGGTTGGGGTCCAATTTCATTTCTCTTCATTTGGATGGTCATTTGCCCAGTACCATTTGTTGGAAAACCCTTCTTTCCCCAATGTCAGGGTGTCTGGCCTTTGTGGGTCTGGACATGGCCCTGCGACCACCTTCCTGCATGGGAGCAGTACAACTGCGGCTGAGTTTCTATTTGACGCCAACAGCATGGTAGGATATAACATGCGTGCATACATCCACCTGAAACCTTGACTCCGACGCCGAACGCCGAAACGTGGCCTCACCTCGCCTGTAACTACTCATCCTGAACGCATGAAATACCTAAATCATGTGGTGGGACAACTGGACATTTCATTACAGAAAGTTTTAGTTCAGAAACTGGTGGCAGTCCTCTCAAATATTGAAAGGGGTGAGGTCCTTAAAAGATGATAATTGATATTGATTGTGACAAGACTGCCAAAAATGACAGTCCACTCAGAGAAAAGGCTCAGAAAGGTCTCCAAAATGAAACTCGTTCTGTGTTCAGACAGATCACAGCTACAGTGACATTCCTGCCACTATTGGAAGTTTCTTGTTCATTTGATCTACTGATTTATACAAATATTAGGTTGTGCCTGAAAAATGGGAAGAGTCAGGACTATAGTTGATCACCAATTGTGAGCACGTCTGCCTTCCTGCCTCACTGCCATTATCCAGAGTAAATCGCATGGTGGCCTACAGACTCCCTGGTAATGCCTGAAGATGAGAACACTAACGTAAATCCTCAGATGTGCTTCTCCTGAAACCAAGTCAACTGTAGTTCATATATTTTATAGCTTAACTTTTAGATGGGGGAAAACTTAACATACTTTACAGGACCGTGCGTGATTGTCCCATTTTGGGGGTATCTGTTTGGCTTTCGAGGGTGTTGCCACAATTTTTTGCAAACTGTTCGAAAAAGGGACCCAGCAGATTACTTTGGCCTTGTAATGTTAATTCCTTGAAGGTGGTGACTGTAGATAGGAAAAGTTTTGGTATGAAACAAAATGCTATCCCAAGTCACACCCTTTCATCAAGTGACTTGACTCAGAATACAGGTAGGGAAGTATTTAAAGATGAAACACAGTAAATGAAGTCTGAATACTCAGAATCTTGGTTTAGGTCCTAAAGTATCTGATAATACATAGATAACAAAATATTGCTATTAAGTCCTTTTGCCATTTATTTCATTTATATAGTAACCATACTGAAAAGAAATCTCCAATTATCGGATTGTAATTTATACAAATTACACTCACAAAACTAATATTTGTAGCGTTTAAATTCCAGTCATAGAGCACTTTTAAAAATGTCTTTCTGAGGGTGGCCTGTTAGCTCACTTGGTTAGAGCATGGTGCTGCTAACACCGAGGTTGCTGGTTAAATCCCCACATGGGCCACTGTGAGCTGCGCCCTCCTTAGCAAAAAAAAAAGGAACAGAAAAAATAGAAAAAAAGCGTATTTCTGTGTTTTATAAATTAAAGTTGTAAATGACAATGATAAATTTCATGTGTATGTTCAAAAATAATCTACTGATTTAGACCGACGTGTTTATTTCTGGGTCCTCAATACAATTCCATTGATCTCTATGTATATCTCTATGCCAGTGTCACCATGTTTTCCTTACTGTGGCTTTGTACTAATTACGAATTACGTTTGGGAAGGGTGAGCCTCCAACCTGACTTTGTTTTTGAAGATCCTTATGGCTCTTTTCTTCCCTGGAAATTTGCTGTGAATATTAGGATCAGCTTGCACGTTTTTCCACAAAGGCCTTGGGGCCTTTTCACAGGAATGACACTGAATCCTTACATCGCATCTGTTCTGTTGCCATCCTAACAATTTCCATCACCATGAGATGGCCTCACATTTATGTAGGTAGTTTCCTTTAATTTCTTTCAGCAAACAAAGACATTATGTTTTGTAATTTTCAGTGTAGAAGCCTTGCACTATTCCTAAGTATTTTATCAACGTTGATGTTATTTAAAATGGAATTGTGTTCTTAAATTCTTTTTTAGATTACTCCTTGCTAGCGTATACAAATAAAACAGATTCCTGTGTATTGATATTTTGTCATTCAACGTTGAATTACTTTACAGTAATAATAATTTTTTTGTTGATTCTTTTGGAAGTTATGTATTTAAGATGCGACTTGTCATCTGTGCATAGACAGTTTCAGTTCTTCCTTTCACATAGAGAACATCACTACAACTCTATAAGGGACATAGATCTGTGTCTTCTGTCTTTGTGACCTACTTCTGATTTGACTGGTTAGGGGCTAGTAGTGTCCCCACAGGGCTAGGGTTGGGGCTGAGGGGCAGTGTGGTGCTGAGTCAGGGGTTAAAGTGAAGATTGTGGGTTACAGTTTGGTTAGGGTTTATGTGTATTGTTTATGGCTACATGTATGTTATATGGTTTATGAGATTGATTATGGATTACATGGATGGTTTATGGCTATGTGTTTTTGGTTATAGTTTATAGTCACGGTTTATGGATATGGTTCATAGTTTGTGGTTTCTGGAGATAGTTTAGTATTACGTTGAGGGTTTAGGTTACGGTTTATGCTGTTGGTTATGGTTTATGGTTGTAAGGTTTTACGTTTATGTTAAGGTTTAGATTTAGGCTTAGGGCTAAGGGTTTAGTGTTTAGGTTTTACAGGTTAGGTGTTTGGTTTGGGGTTAGGGTTAGGGCTCAGTGATGTGCAATCTGTTGCTTTCCTGACCCAGCATCTGTTCTCTGGCCCCAGTCCAGCACCTCAGCTTCCAGGGAACTCAGTGGCTTCCAGTCCTACCTGACATATCAAAATCAAGACTTCCTGGGTGCAGGATATGAGGACACTGGGTAGGGATCGATCTCAGGGGAACTTCCAAACTGCTTTGTCCCCTTTCCTTCCCTGTCCCAGGAGAGGGAACTCCACAGCAATGTGACGAGAATAAGTGGGAAGATGAGGTCCTGGATGCATCATTGCTTAGCATTTTCCTTATTTTAGGGTCCATTTTGTTCATGGAAATCACCCATTTCGACGCAATAGGTGTATCTTAACTTTAGTTTTACTTTCTCCTCTCTTTCCAGAATTGTTACAATCAACGTACACATGGTGATGCATGACTGTTCACTGAAGTCTGTATTTTATTCAGATTCCTGCTTTCAGGCCCAGTCTCAGTGCTGACACCTCTGTCTGTCAAAGCCCGCACCAGACAGGTTAATGGTGACAGCTGGGGGTACCTGGTGAGTGAACTGGGGTGTTATGATAGGAAATGAGACCAGGAGAAGAACATGAGGCCTGATAAAGTCGCAACACTGTGCTGATGACAGAGACTTTCCTCTCCAGCCCCAGTGAAGCTGCTGGTGGTTGTAGGCACAGGAAGTGACGGGGTTAGACCCCACCTTAGTTAGAAAGATGGAGCTGGTCCCAGTGTGCAGGTTGCCCTGGACGAGGGAAGGACGGCAGCAGGGAGACCCGTGAGAAGAGCGGTGAGAGGCGCTCTGGCCTGAGCTGAGACAAGGGCCTTGAATTTGGAGATGAGCAGGGTTTGAAGACCAGGGAGGGGCTGTGGTGAGCGCTGCCCTGTGGACGAAGCTGGCACAGATGCCAGAGTCAGCACTCAGGGGACTGGCTGTGTGGACACCAACAGGAGAGCGCATTCTGCCACCAGGAGACTATCTGCTAATAGTCCTTCTATTTGCTCATAGATCCTTCCAGCCCATGGAGGTAGAGAAAGGACTGAGAAGGGAAGAGGGAGGGGGAGTGAGGGACCATCTCCTGTGGGGCAGGAGCTGACCTGCATCACCTCACTGATCTCACAGCCACCCTGAGAGGGAGCCGTTATCCCCACCTGACAGGTGAGGACACTGACTTCCCATGTCTTTGTCTGAAGTCACACAGCTAGTGCTTGGAGGAGACAGAAGCCAGCTCTGCACCTGTCTGAGGCTCACGCACCCCTCCATAGGGAAGGTGTCACCCCAGACTCCATTCTGAGCAGCCAGGAAGCTCTTGTCAGTTGTGACCTCAGAGGAAGGGAAGATGGGGAGAAGCTCCCTCATGTCAGATCCTTCCTTCCAGACAACCTCACAGCTAATAGCTCACCAATGGTCGACTACCTCCTAGCCATCAGCCTCATTCCGCAGATCCATGGGGAGCATGCACACTGCATTTTTCCCCGACCCCAAGACACTTCCTCGGTTTTTCTCACATTCCCTAAGCTCCAGGAAACTTGGTCCATCTCAAACACCTGAACCTGTCAGACGTTGACAAACTGGGAAAGAGCCTTGCCACCATCTTCTCACCACATCCACAGCAGCAATTGCTGGATCACCCCTCCTGCTTTCATTTGTCTCAGCTGCAAAAACAGCTGAACCCCCTGTCCTGCCACTCCACCCAGGCTCCGTGATATGGCACCTGATTTCCACTCCACCTCGTTTTGACTTTGTAACATCCTGCAGGAAAAACTCAGAGACTAACGAACTGTGATCCCTACCCTCTCCTCTTTTCCTCATTGCGTGAACCACACAACTCCAACCTCACTCCAGCCCCTTCTCTCTCCCTCCAAATCCTCTCCGTTATCTCTACCTTTCTCCTTATCTCTACTTGTCCATTTTAGAGCTCCTTTTCTTTGATTCCATCACCTGATTTTCAACCCAAGAAGACTTGAGTCCCATTATTGTCTTTATTATATGACTCTTCCCTCTCATAACACTTTGCCTACCATTACCCCTTATCTCTACCCAGCTCACAAGCTAATTCTTCATCTTCCATATATGCTTGCCTGCTCACCAATTGTACAGGGACTTACATTCTAGGTTTCCTTTCTCCAGATATTGAGATCACCCCCAATAGTCAATTTCTACCTCTCCCCACATATACTCTCATGCACCAAAGATGGTCGTTCTCCTTATCCGCTTTTAGTGTCACTGAACATCTCTGTGGGAGTAACGAAAGGAACGGCAGGGCTAGGAGTCCCCTTACATGAATTTCAAACCCTGCCACAGGATCTCAGCCAGGCCCAGAATCACAGACACCACCTCAGGAACCAAGTGGCGATCCGAGTTTACAGCTAAGAGTGGCTCTTGATTTGTTCTCCTCATAGGGCCTTTAACTATTATCTTTTATGGTCCTAGCCTTTGGTCTTTGCCTCTTCCACCTTTTCACCCAAGTCCTGCAGAGCCTACTCCAGGTGTGCACAAATGGAGCTGTCCATAAAATGCTTCACCTACAACAACATTACCAGCCCCTTCCACAATGTCTCCCTCCTCTCTCCACCTTCATTCAGCCTGAAGAAACTACAGAATAGAGACACGGTGGCCTTTCTACATTTTAATAACAAACAAGTCTGGAAGGGTAGGTCTCTGAATGTTAGAGACCTTCATTTAATGTTAGGTCTCAGAGACCTTGACTTACAGACAGAGCCATGTTGGCTGACCTACACAAACAGAGCCATGCTTGTAACAACAAAAAATACCACAAAAGAGCTACTAGCTTGCTGTCATTCAACATTTCATGTTCAAACAATGCTATCCTGTCTGCACAGCCCCTATAAAAACCTCCTCATCCCCTCTTCAGGACTGGAAGTCTCCTTTAGACATGCAGTCCGGATTGTAGCCATCTTTTGCACAGCCAATATACTGTTGCTCTCTTACAATAAAGCTTTCTTAAGTTGCCTGACTGTGTGCATTCCATTTCCAGCCAACCTATCAAAGAATACAAGTGATTCTCAAGTGACTTTTATATAAATCATGTTGTAATAACATTGGTTTGGAAAGTTTGGTTGAAATATGCTCTAGATTTGAGAGCTGAGGATTTTTCAATGTAAAGGAATATGCCCCGCAATGTTTGTCTTCAACTTAGAAAAGCAGTCTTTTCTTATATAAGAGCTTATGAAATGAGCTATTTCACTGTCTGCCTCTATTGCTAAAAATCTTTCTTGGTGATTGAGCATTACATTTGGTAACCTATAATATGGAATGCATATGATTCTTTCCTATCTATATCTACGTATCTATGTACGTACGTATCTATCTATGTGTGTGTATCTGACATTTAAATAGATACCCACACATGCATGTGTATATACTCATAAACACACAAAAGAATGTAAAGAAAAACATATTCACACTTATTTGTCTTACCCATCATTTTATGGTTCTAACAGATTACTTGCTATATATTGCAAACAAAATATCTCCAAATATGTGGTAAAAGATCATAGGTTTACAATAAAGAACTAACTATACGTGTCTGTCTCAATCTTGCCCTTCCTGTACAAGTCCAACACATGCCCTCCATCAGTTTTTCTTTTTGAGTTCTTTGGGTGATTAATGTTTATTCTCCAAATACTGCTTCTGTATCTAAACGTTATTCTGCAATTGATGTTATATTTTAACTATTGCCTTCCTCATATGATAGATGAGGATGATCTCCCTTACATCCCCTATCTACTCTTTTGGGTAATTTATTGAATCACTATTCTGATTTGTCAACTATGCAAATTCAAACAAGATACGTACACCTGCATTTCCTATCCCACAAACCAGAGCCAAAATCTCTTGACTTCACATTTCGTTAAGATGAGGACACCTGTAAGGCTCAGGAGGAGGCTGACGCTCGGTAAGTACATGAGTTCTCTCCCTACCCAAGAAGGGTGCTAGAATTCCATTCCCTACTCTGTAGGTCCATTGCTGTGACTCCTCTGCCCCACAAAAAGGAAGTTCTGTCATGAAATTTAAATGAATTATCTGTCTTTCATGAATTTATTACATCTGGAATATTTTTCTAAGCTCTCAATAATTATATATTCCATTGAATCTGATTTTTATCTCTGGACCACATTTTCCAAAAATCTGATCTTCTACTGGTTTTCTTGGTACTTATACTAACTCATTTCAGTATTTCCTGGATTCCTTAGTGTCCTCAAATTCATACATTTTGACATACATTTATACATGTAAATAGCTTCTAATATTTTAATATTTTAGATTTAGAGAAGAGCTACAAAAATAGTACACAGTGCCCTTATTTCCATTAGCTAGAATTTCCTAATGTTAGCATGATCAAAATTAAGAAGTAAACATTTTACCAGAGGGTAAGGGGGGAGGGGAGTGGTAGATAAGGGTAAAAGGGATCAAATATATGGTGATGGAAGGTGAACACACAATGGAATTTATAGATGATGTAATACAGAATTGTACACCTGAAATCCATGTAACTTTACTAACAATTGTCACCCAAACAAACTTCAATTAAAAAAAAGAAATAAACATTGGTACAATACTGTTTTCTAAACTCGAGACTTTATTTGGATTTCACCAGTTTCCCCTAAAGTGTTGTCTTTCTGTTTCAAGATCCAGTCCAATCCAATCTTTGATTGCCATAGTTCTCCTCTAATCTGTAATAGTTCCTCAGATTTTCCTTGACTTTCATGACTTTGACACATGCTAAGCGTAATTCTCAGCTATTTTATAGGCAGCTCCTCAATTTTGATTTTGTCTGATATATCCTTATAAGTACAATACAGTTATGGGTTTTTGAGATGACTATCAGAGAGGTGACACGCCCTTCTCACTGCACAATTTCAGGGAGGGCATGATGTAAATCTGCATTATTACTGGTTATGTTAAACTTGGTCATTTTATTCACGTAATGTCTACCATGTTTTTTCATTGAGAAGTTCCCTTTTCCCCCTCGATAAATAATATTTAATGGAGATACTTTACGACTGAAAGATACTATTTTTCCTTAAATTTTTGACCTGCTGATTTTTTTGTTAAATCTTATCCAGATATCATATCCTTCAAGGCAGCATGCTGATCCTCTTAGTAATTCAAGTACTTCCCTGCCCCTCAACTAAGGATAGATTGTCTTGTTCTCTTCTCCAGCTGCAATCTCTTTTCACTAGTATTCTAAGAGCAAAGTGTTTGGTTCCCCTGCCCCACAGATCAAGGCTCCTATTCAAAAGAGGAGGTAGAGAGAAAGTGTCCCAGTGGAGTTCAATGCTCCTTCTACAGCGGCGCTCTTCCCCATCACGTTTTTCACCAGGAGAAGCATTTCTTAGGATTCTCCAGCTCTTGTGTGAGTGCCTCCCAGGGTTCATGGAGAAAAAACCATGCGAAAGGATGCAGATTTCATTTCCCTGTGATTTGTTCCCAAGTTCTGATATCTCTCTCATTATTTTCAGGCTCACTCATATTCTTTCACTTATATACAAATATCTGATTGTACACATTTAAGAACAAAGAAACAAAAATATTTATTGCAAGCTCTATCTGTGGAGAAGGGGCTTGTGCATGACAGGCCCCACCTCAGAATGAGCATTTAAGACATAAGACAAAAATTCCTTCAGACCCTTTTTTCCTTTACTTTGCCTTCCACAATATCAGAAATTAAGTTTTTACACTATAAGTTTTGCTCTATTCCACTTCTACTAAAAAATCTTTTCATAGCCCTCTGTTGGTGAGGCGAGGCGAGGCGAGGCAAAAAAGCCATGACGTGACATCTCATTGTGATTTTCATTTTCATTTCTGTGATAATTAGTGATGTTGAGTATTTTTTCATATGTCTATTAGCCATCTGTATGTCCTTTTTGGAGAAATGTCTATTCAGGTCCTCCGCCCGTTTTTTAATTGGATTGTTTGTTTTTTTGTTGTTGAGTTGTATGAGTTCCTTACGTATTTTGGGTATTAGTCCCTTATCAGAGGTGTTGTTTACAAAAGTCTTCTCCCATTTGGTTGGTTGCCTCTTTATTTTGCCAATGGTTTCTTTTGCTGTGCAGAGGCTCTTTAGTTTGCTATAGTCCCATTCATTTATTTTAGCTTTTACTTCCCTTGCCTTTGGAGTCAAATTCATAAAATGCTCTTTGAACCCAAAGCCCATAAGTTTAGTACCTATGTTTTCTTCTATGCAATTTACTGTTTCAGATCTTATATTTAGGTCTTTGATCCGTTTTGAGTAATTTTGCTACATGGTGACAGATAACAGTCTAGTTTCATTCTTTTGCACCTGGCTTTCCAACTCTCCCAGCATCATTTATCGAAGAGGCTGTCTTTTCTCCTTTGCACGTTTTTGGCTTCTTTGTCAAAAATCATCTCCCCATATTTATGTGGGTTTATTTCTGGGTTTTCAATTCTATTCCATTGGTATAGGTGCTCCGATGTTCATTGCAGCACTGGAAACAACCAAAGTGTCCTTCGGTAGATAAATGGATAAAGAAATTGTGGTGTATATACACAATGGAATGCTATTCTGCCATAAGAAAAGATGAAATAGTGCCATTTGCGACAACATGGATGGAACTTGAGATTATTATGCTAAGCAAAATAAGTCAGACAGAAAAAGTCGAGAACTATATGATTCCACTGATATGTGGGATCTGAAAGCAACAAAGAACAAGACAGACAAGTGAACAAAAACTCATAGACACAGACAATAGTTTAGTGGTTACCAGAGGGTAAGCAGGGAGATGGGTGGTAGATGAGGGTAAAAGGATCAAATATGTGGTGATGGAAGGAGAAGTGACTCTGGGTGGTATCACACAATGTGATATATGGATGATGTAATACAGAAATGTACCCTTGTATAGAGCATATAAAATGTATCACATATGTCAGATTGAGGTGTGCAAAGCAAGTTGTTTACTGGTAGGGACAGGACTATGGCTGCACATGTGTGAGACTGATAAGAGTAAAGTGAAAGTAAACGTGTTTATGTTTAGAGCATAAACATGTAAGTCAGCATGATTATATTTATGTGTGAAACTGAGCATAACAAAATTGAGTGGTAAACGTGTTCACTAAAACAACTTCTGGTTCTCACCTAAGAGGAAACAAGTCCAAGGAAGAGAGGACAAAAGCAGAGTTCAAGAGCAATACTATGAGTGGTCTGACTGGGAGCAAAGACCCTCTGCGAGGCTCTGAACCAGACAGTCCGGAATGATCCACTGCGATGTTCCTCTGGGAAATCTGACAGTCCTCTGTGGGGTGCAAGCCACAATACTCCGGGACTCTCTGAAGTTCTTCCTTGCAAGACCATCTTGCCTCAGACCTGTCCGGGGCCCTGCCGTCTCTCCTGGACCAGCGACCTTCTCCACCTCAATTGACCCTGCGACATGGTTCATTATTAAATTCTATTCTACTCTGCATAATCTTCTCTGCTTAGGAGAGCATTGGCCTCTGGAGGGACATTGGTACCAAAATAAAGCTGTGCTACTCACTCTACCTGAACCTGTGTGAAAGGACTTTGTTCCCAACTTACGTCACGAGTACCACACAGTGACATACGGCCCGGTGGAGGGGTTAATGTCCCCTTGACTTTCGGGAAGAGACTGAAATGTCACTTACAGGCACTCATGACAACCCTTGAAACCTATGTAATTTTATTTTATTTATTTTATCTTATTTTTTAAATTTATTGGGGTGACAATTCTTAGTGAAATAACATAGATTTCAGGTGTACAATTCTGTATTACATCATCTATAAATCCCATTGTGTGTTCACCACCCAGAGTCAGTTCTCCTTCCATCACCATATATTTGATCCCCCTTACCCTCATCTCCCTCCCCTCAACCCCTTACCCTCTGGTAACCACTAAACTATTGTCTGTATCTATGAGTTCTTGATTCTCATTTGTTTGTCTTGTTCTTTTGTTGTTTTTGGTTTATATACCACATATCAGTGAAATCATAGGGTTCTCTGCTTTTTCTGTCTGACTCATTTCGCTTAGCATTATACTCTCAAGATCCATCCATGTTGTCACAAATGGTCCTATTTCATCTTTCTTACCGCCGAATAGTATTCCACTGTGTATATGTACCACAATTTATTTATCCATTCATCTATCGAAGGACATTTTGGTTGTTTCCATGTCTTGGCCACCATAAACCAAGCTGCAGTGAACATTGGAGCAACGTGTCTTTATGTGTAAATTTTTTCAAATTTTGGGGGTAGATAACCCAGGAGGGGGATTGCTGGGTCATATGGTAATTCTATTCGTAATTTTTTGAGGAACCTCCACACTGCCTTCCATAGCGGCTGCACCAGTCTGCACTCCCACCAACAGTGTATGAGGGTTCCTTTTTCTCCACAGCCTCTCCAACACTTGTTACTATTTGTCTCGTTGATGATAGCCAGTCTGACTGGGGTGAGGTGATATCTCATTGTGGTTTTTATTTGCATTTCTCTGATGATTAGTGATGTTGAGCATTTTTTCATATGTCTATTTGACATTTGTAAGTCCTCTTTAGAGAAATGTCTCTTCAGGTCCTCTGCCCAATTTTCAATTGGGTTGTTTGCTTTCTTTGTTGTTGAGCTTCATGAGTTCTTTGTATATTTTGGATATTAGCCCATTATCGGAGGCACTGTTTGCAAAAATCTTCTCCCATTCAGTTGGTTGCCTCTATTTTGTTGATGGTTTCTTTTGCTGTGCGGAAGCTTTTAATTTCATATAGTCCCATTTGTTTATTTTAGCTTTTACTTCTATTGCCATTGGAGTCAAATTCATAAAATGCTCTTTGAACGCAAGGTCCATAAGTTTAGTGCCTATGTTTTCTTCTATGCAGTTTATTGTGTCAGGTCTTATGCTTAAGTCTTTGGTCCATTTTGAATTAATGTTGGTACATGGTGACAGATAGCAGTCCAGTTTCATTCTTTTGCACGTGGCTGTCCAATTCCCCCAGCACCATTTATTGAAGAGGCTGTCTTTCCTCCATTGTATGTATTTAGCTTCTTTGTCAAAAATTACCTGTCCATATTTATGTGATTTTATTTCTGGGTTCTCAATTCTATTCCATTGGTCTATGTGTCTGTTTTTCTGCCAATGCCATGCTGTTTTGATTATTGTAGCCCTGTAGTACAAGCTAAAGTCAGGGAGTGCGATACCTCCAGTAGTGTTCTATTTTCTTAAGATTGCTTTGGCTATTCGGGGTCTTTTGGGGATCCAAACAAATCTGATGATTTTTTTGTTCTATTTCTTTAAAAAATGCCATTGGGATTTTGATGGGATTGCATTAAATCTGTATATTACTTTAGGTAATATGGTCATTTTAACTATGTTGATTCTTCCAATCCATGAGCACGAAATGTCATTCCATTTCTTTGTGTCTTCTTCAATTTCTTTCATAAATGTCTTATAATTTTCAGCATATAAATCCTTCACATCCTTGGTTAACTTTATTCCTAGGTATTTTATTCTTTTTGCTGCAATTGCAAAGGGAATTGTTTTTTGTATTTCTTTTTCTGAGATTTCATTGTTAGTATATAGGAATGCAATGGACTTTTGTACGTTGATTTTGTAGCCAGCAACTTTACTGTATTCATTGATTGTTTCTAACAGCTTTTTGGTGGAGTCTTTAGGGTTTTCTATGTATAGCATCATGTCATCTGCAAAGAGTAATATTTTAACTTCTTCATTCCCAATTTGGACGCCTTTTATTTCTGAGCTGAGCTGAGCTGAGCTGTGCTGAGCTGAGCTGAGCTGAGCTGCGCTGAGCTGAGCTGTGCTGAGCTGAGCTGAGCTGAGCTGTGCTGAGGTGAGCTGAGCTGAGCTGAGCTGTGCTGAGGTGAGCTGAGCTGAGCTGAGCTGTGCTGAGCTGAGCTGTGCTGAGCTGTGCTGAGGTGAGCTGAGCTGTGCTGTGCTGAGCTGAGCTGAGCTGTGCTGTGCTGAGCTGTGCTGAGCTGTGGTCAGCTGAGCTGAGCTGAGCTGAGGTGTGCTGTGCTGAGCTGAGCTGAGCTGTGCTGAGCTGAGCTGTGCTGTGCTCAGCTGAGCTGAGTTGTGCTGTGCTGAGCTGTGCTGTGCTGAGCTGAGGTGAGCTTTTCTGAGCTGTGCTGAGCTGAGCTGAGCGGAGCTGTCCTGTGCTGTGCTGAGCTGAGCTGAGCTGAGCTGTGCTGAGCTGTGCTGAGCTCAGCTGAGCTGTGCTGTGCTGAGCAGAGCTGAGCTGAGCTGTGGTGAGCTGAGCTGAGCTGAGCTGAGCTGAGCTGAGCTGAGCTGTGCTGAGCTGAGCTGAGCTGAGCTGAGCTGAGCTGTGCTGTGCTGTGCTGGGTTGAGCTGTGCTGTGCTGTGCTGGGTTGAGCTGTGCTGAGCTGAGCTGAGCGGAGCTGTCCTGTGCTGTGCTGTGCTGTGCTGAGCTGAGCTGAGATGAGCTGAGCTGTGCTGAGCTGAGCTGAGCTGTGGTGAGCTGAGCTGAGCTGTGGTGAGCTGAGCTGAGCTGAGCAGAGCTGTGCTGTGCTGTGCTGAGGTGGGCTGAGCTGTGCTGACCTGAGCTGAGCTGAGATGAGCTGTGCTGAGCTGTGCTGAGCTGAACTGAGCTGAGATGTGCTGTGCTGTGCTGTGCTGAGCTGTGCTGAACTGAGCTGTGCTGTGCTGAGCTGAGCTGAGCTGAGCTGAGCTGAGCTGAGCTGAGCTGTCCTGTACTGAGCTGTGCTGAGCTGTGGTGAGCTGAGCTGAGCTGAGCTGAGCTGTGCTTTGCTGAGCTGTGCTGAGCTGTGGTCAGCTGAGCTGAGCTGAGCTGAGCTGTGCTGTGCTGAGCTGAGCTGAGCTGTGCTGAGCTGAGCTGTGCTGTGCTCAGCTGAGCTGAGTTGTGCTGTGCTGAGCTGTGCTGTGCTGAGCTGAGGTGAGCTGTTCTGAGCTGTGCTGAGCTGAGCTGAGCGGAGCTGTCCTGTACTGTGCTGAGCTGAGCTGAGCTGAGCTGTGCTGAGCTGTGCTGAGCTCAGCTGAGCTGTGCTGTGCTGCGCTGAGCTGAGCTGAGCTGTGGTGAGTTGAGCTGAGCTGAGCTGAGCTGAGTTGAGCTGAGCTGTGCTGTGCTGAGCTGAGCTGAGCTGAGCTCAGCTGAGCTGAGCTGTGCTGTGCTGTGCTGGGTTGAGCTGTGCTGTGCTGAGCTGAGCTGTGCTGAGCTGTGCTGAGCTGAGCTGAGCGGAGCTGTCCTGTGCTGTGCTGTGGTGAGCTGAGCTGAGCTGAGCTGAGCTGAGCTGAGCTGTGCTGTGCTGAGCTGAGCTGAGCTGTGCTGAGCTGAGCTGAGCTGTGCTGAGCTGAGCTGAGCTGAGCTGAGCTGTGCTGAGCTGATCTGAGCTGTGGTGAGCTGAGCTGAGCTGTGGTGAGCTGAACTGAGCTGAGCAGAGCTGTGCTGTGCTGTACTGAGGTGGGCTGAGCTGTGCTGACCTGAGCTGAGCTGAGCTGAGCTGTGCTGTGCTGAGCTGTGGTGAGTTGTGCTGTGCTGAGTTGAGCTGAGCTGTGGTGAGCTGAGCTGAGCTGAGCTGAGCTGAGCTGAGCTGGGCTGTGCTGAGCTGAGCTGAGCTGAGCTGTGCTCAGCTGAGCTGAGATGAGCTGAGCAGACCTGTCCTGTGCTGTGATGAGCTGAGCTTAGCTGAGCTGAGCTGAGCTGTGCTGAGCTGTGCTGAGCTGAGCTTAGCTGTGCTCTGCTGAGCTGTGCTGAGCTCTGGTGAGCTGAGCTGAGCTGAGCTGAGTTGTGCTGTGCTGAGCTGAGCTGTGCTGTGCTGAGCTGAGCTGAGCTGTGCTGAGCTGTGCTGAGCTGAGCTGAGCGGAGCTGTCCTGTGCTGTGTTGAGCTAAGCTGAGCTGAGCTGTGCTGAGCTGTGCTGAGCTCAGCGGAGCTGAGCTGAGCTGTGCTGTGCTGTGCTGAGCTGTGCTGTGCTGAGCTGTGCTGGGTTGAGCTGTGCTGTGCTGAGCTGAGCTGAGCTGTGCTGTGCTGAGCTGTGCTGAGCTCTTCTGACATGAGCTGTGCTGAGCTGTGCTTAGCTGAGCTGAGCGGAGCTGTCCTGTGCTGTGCTGAGCTGTGCTGAGCTGAGCTGAGGTGAGCTGAGCTGAGCTGAGCTGTGCTGTGCTGAGCTGAGCTGAGCTGTGCTGTGCTGTGCTGAGCTGTGCTGAGCTGAGCTGAGCTGAGCTGAGCTGAGCTTAGCTGTGCTGTGCTGAGCTGTGCTGACCTGAGCTGAGGTGTCCTGTGCTGTGCTGAGCTTGCTGAGCTGTGCTGAGCTGTGCTGTGCTGAGCTGTGCTGAGCTGAGCTGATCTGAGCTGTGCTGTGCTGAGCTGAGCTGAGTTGTGCTGAACTGAGCTGTGTTGAGCTGTGCTGAGCTGAGTTGAGCTGTGCTGAACTGAGCTGTGCTGTGCTGAGGTGTGCTGAGCTGTGCTGAGATGAGCTGTGCTGAGCTGAGCTGAGCGGAGCTGTCCTGTGCTGTGCTCAGCTGAGCTGAGCTAAACTGTGCTGAGCTGAGCTGAGCTGTGCTGTGCTGAGCTGAGCTGAACTGAGCTGTGCTGTTCTGAGCTGTGCTGAGAAGGCAGCTCAGCTCAGCTCACCTCACCTCACCTCACCTCAGGTCAGCTCAGCTCAGCACAGGACAGCTCAGCACAGCACAGGACAGCTCAGCTCAGCTCAGCTCAGCTCACCACAGCTCAGCTCAGCTCAGCACAGCACAGCACAGCACAGCTCAGCACAGCACAGCACAGCCCAGCTCAGGTCAGCTCAGCACAGCTCAGCACAGCTCAGCACAGCACAGCTCAGCTCAGCTCAGCTCTGCACAGCTCAGTTCAGCACAGCTCAGCTCAGCTCAGAACAGCACAGCTCAGCTCAGCTCAGCTCTGCACAGCTCAGTTCAGCACAGCTCTGCTCAGCTCAGCTCAGCACAGCATAGGACACCTCAGCACAGCACAGCACAGCACAGCTCAGCTCAGCTCAGCACAGCTCAGCTTAGCACAGCTCAGTTCAGCTCAGCACAGCACAGCACAGCTCAGCTCAGCTCAGCACAGCTCAGCTCAGCTCAGCACAGCACAGCTCAGCTCAGCACAGCTCAGTTCAGCTCAGCACAGCACAGCACAGCTTAGCTCAGCTCAGCTCAGCTCAGCACAGCTCAGCTCAGCACAGCTCAGCACAGCTCAGCTCAGCACAGCTCAGTTCAGCTCAGCACAGCACAGATCAGCTCAGCTCAGCTCAGCACAGCTCAGCACAGCACAGCTCAGATCAGGTCAGCTCAGCTCAGCTCAGCACAGCTCAGCACAGCTCAGCACAGCACAGCTCAGCTCAGCTCAGCTCAGCTCAGCTCAGCTCAGCACAGCTCAGCACAGCATAGCTCAGCACAGGACAGCCAGCTCAGCACAGCTCAGCTCAGCACAGCTCAGCTCAGCTCAGCTCAGCTCAGCACAGCATAGGACAGCTCAGCACAGCACAGCACAGCTCAGCTCAGCTCAGCTCAGCTCAGCACAGCTCAGCTTAGCACAGCTCAGTTCAGCTCAGCACAGCACAGCACAGCTCAGCTCAGCTCAGCACAGCTCAGCTCAGCTCAGCTCAGCACAGCACAGCTCAGCTCAGCTCAGCTCAGTTCAGCTCAGCACAGCACAGCACAGCTCAGCTCAGCTCAGCTCAGCTCAGCACAGCTCAGCTCAGCACAGCTCAGCACAGCTCAGCTCAGCACAGCTCAGTTCAGCTCAGCACAGCACAGATCAGCTCAGCTCAGCTCAGCTCAGCACAGCTCAGCTCAGCTCAGCTCAGCTCAGCACAGCTCAGCACAGCATAGCTCAGCACAGAACAGTCAGCTCAGCACAGCTCAGCTCAGCACAGCTCAGCTCAGCTCAGCTCAGGTCAGCACAGCTCAGCACAGCACAGGATAGCTCAGCACAGCACTGCACAGCTCAGCTCAGCACAGCTCAGCTCAGCACAGCTCAGCTAAGCTCAGGTCAGGTCAGCACAGCTCAGCACAGCACAGGACAGCTCAGCTCAGCACAGCCCAGCACAGCTCAGCACAGCTCAGCACAGCACAGGACAGCTCAGCTCAGCACAGCCCAGCACAGCTCAGCACAGCTCAGCACAGCACACCTCAGCTCAGCTCAGCACAGCACAGCTCAGCCTCCATGGGTCTGTTCCAGTCCATAACCCAGCCTGTGCGTCCCTCCTTCCGCCCCCCCCCAACTCCCAACCCCTGTCATTCTGGCTCTGTCACTGCCAGGGTAGTGGAAGAGGCTGAGTAGACCAATGGGTAGCGCAAAGGGGCCTCGCTGTTGGTAAGGAGTCACCCGCTGCCCACGCCCACTACGTCCTGTGGAGGCGGAGAGCAGGCTGGAGGCGCAGCGCTGCTGGAGCCGGCCAGCGGAAAGAGGGGAGAGGCTCGCCGCCGGCGCTGCCCAACAACCTGGCGCGCGCTCACCATGCAGGCTGGGCGGCTGCTCTTGGGGCGCCAGGAGCCCGGTCCCAGCGTCTACGGCCATACCACCCTGCACGCGCCCGATCTCGCAGTCAAGCAGGGTCGAGCCTGGTTAGTACTTGGATGGGAGACCGCCTGGGAATACCGGGTGCTCTAGGCTTTTGCCCGCCACTCCTTTTGTGGCCGCCACGCTCCTGGACCCTCTGCAGCCGCCAAACCTGCCGCAGGACCCCTGGCCAGCGGGGCTGGGCGTGGTGGGGGAGGTGGGTAGTGGGAGGATGGGGTCGGGGCCGCCGCCTGGACCTACAGCCTCGCAGTCCCGGCCTCACGCCAGGCGCCTCGGCCCGGTCTGCCCCCCACAGCCCCTTCTAAATCCTCTTTTGTCCCCCGCAAGCACAAGCGGTCAACCGGCAGCCCTTCACCGCGCCCACTTCGCTGCCCCCAAAGCCCAAGCCCAAGGCTGCCTGCCGGCGCCGGCCTCCAAACGGCCTCTGGGGGGCTTTCTCCAGCCAAGGCAGTGCCGGTCCTTGGCACCTCGGGGTCCTTGTCACAGGGGTGACAATCTTACTGCCTGCACTAGGGCCCGGAGACTGAGGCCCCAGTTATCCCAGGATCGCGGGCCAAGGGGACGCCCAGCCGCCCCACCCCACCGGAGGCCTCCATCTCTGCTGGCAGGCACCGCGACCCCTCCCCCACCGCCCTTCCTTCTTTCTCGTGAGCCCTGCGCTCTTGGTTCCCCCTTGCAGGCCGCGGGGGCCCCAGGCGCACAGCCAAAAAAGAGCCCGGACAAACCAGTGGAATGAGAGAGCGCTACTCTTGCGTGTGCGCGTGGCCCGCGCCCCGGGGCTCCAGGACAGAGCACCACAGGGGAAAAGCAGGCAGGCCGGCAGGCAGGTACACAACCCACAGGAGGAGGGTGCCTGGGCCTGAGCCTCTCCTCCCGCGTGCGGGACCCCGGGCGTGGCTCGAACCCCACCGGCACTCCGCAGACCCTGGAGGCCTGCCCGGGGGTCCCACGGTGACTGCCCACTCCCCGGGCACTGCCTGCTTAACGGAGTCCAGTCCTGGGCGCGACAGCACTCCGGTGGGGGAGCTGCCACTTCAACACAGCCTCCGTGCGTCTGTCCCAGTCCGTGATTCAGCCTGTGCGTCCCTCCTTCCCCCCCCCCAACTCCCAACCCCTGTCATTCTGGCTTCTGTCACTGCCAGGGTAGTGGAAGAGGCTGAGTAGACCAATGGGTAGCGCAAAGGGGCCTCGCTGTGGGTAAGGAGTCACCCGCTGCCCACGCCCACTACGTCCTGTGGAGGCGGAGAGCAGGCGGGAGGCGCGGCGCTGCTGGAGCCGGCCAGCGGAAAGAGGGGAGAGGCTCGCCGCCGGCGCTGCCCAACAACCTGGCGCGCGCTCACCAGGCAGGCTGGGCGGCTGCTCTTGGGGCGCCAGGAGCCCGGTCCCAGCGTCTACGGCCATACCACCCTGCACGGGCCCGATCTCGCACTCAAGCAGGGTCGAGCCTGGTTAGTACTTGGATGGGAGACCGCCTGGGAATACCGGGTGCTCTAGGCTTTTGCCCGCCACTCCTTTTGTGGCCGCCACGCTCCTGGACCCTCTGCAGCCGCCAAACCTGCCGCAGGACCCCTGGCCAGCGGGGCTGGGCGTGGTGGGTGGGGTGGGTAGTGGGAGGATGGGGTCGGGGCCGCCGCCTGGACCTACAGCCTCGCAGTCCCGGCCTCACGCCAGGCGCCTCGGCCCGGTCTGCGCCCCACGGCCCCTTCTAAATCCTCATTTTTCCCCCCGCAAGCGCAAGCGGTCAACCGGCAGCCCTTCGCCGCGCCCACTACGCTGCCCCCAAAGCCCAAGCCCAGGGGTGCCTGCCGGCGCCGGCCTCCAAACGGCCTCGGGCGGCTTTCTCCAGCCAAGGCAGTGCTGGTCCTTGGCACCTCGGTGTCCTTACTCCTGAACCAACCCGTACCCCTGATCCTAATTCTACCCCTACCCCGGACCCTACCCCTACCCCTACCCCTGACCCTACCCCTACCACTGCACCTATTCCTACCCCTCCCCCGATCCTAACCCTACCCCTACCCTTACCCCTGACCCTACGCCTACCTTACAACTGACCCAAACCCTACCCCTGAACCTACCCTATTCCTACCCCTGACCCAACACTTACCCTGGCCAGACCCTACCCCTGACCCTACTTCTAACCCTGACCCTACTACTACCCCTATCCCTACTCTACCCCTACCTATACTCTGACCCTACCCCTAACCGTACCCCTGACCCTACCCCTACCTCTACCCTGACCCTACCCCTACCCCTGTCCCAACCCCTACCCCTGACCCAACCGCTACACCTGACCCTAACTCTAGCCCTAAACCTGATCCACACCCTACCCCTGACCCTACCCCTACCCCTACCTGACCCTACCCCTATCCCTACACCTGAGCCAACACTTACCCCTGAACCTAACCCTACCCCTACACCTGACCCTACCCCTACCCCTACCCCTGACTGAACCCCTACCCCTACCCCTGACCCAAACACTAACCCACACCTGACGCAACCCCTAACCCTGATTCTAACCCTACCCGTCCCCTTGACCCTACCCCTACCCCTATCCCTGACCAAACCCCTACCCTTGACCATACCCTTACCCCTAATCCCTGACCCTTCCCCTACCCCTGAACCAATCCCTATTCCTACCCCTGATCCTACCCCTACACCTACCCCTCACCATTACCCTACCCATAGCCCTGACCCTACCCCTACTCCTGACCCAAACCTACCCCTGACCCTACCCTTACCCATATCCACCCATCCCCTACCCTAGACCCTATCCATACCCTTGAGCCTACTCCTACACCTGAACCTACCCCTAACACTACAACTAGCCCTACCCCTACCTCTGACTCTAACCCTACCCCTACCTCTAACCCTACCACTAGCCCTTACCCTACCCCTACCACAAACCCTACCCCTACCCCTGACCCTACCCCTACACCTGACCCTGCCCATTCCCCTGACCCTATCCCTTCTCCTACCCCTGAACCTACCCCTACCCTGACGATACACTTCACACTACTCCTGACCCAACCCCTACCCCAGACTTACCCCTACCCCTACTTCTGACCCTACCCCTATACCTACCCCTGATCATTCCCCTACCCCTACCCCTACCCCTGACCCTACCCCTACCCCTGACGAAAACCCTAACCCTGACCCTACCCTTACCCGTACACTTGACCCATCCTCTACCCCTGACCCTATCCGTACCCTTGATCCTACCCCTACACCTGACCCTACCCCTACCCCTACCTCTGACCCTACCCCTGCACCTGACCCTAACTCTACACCTATCCCTGACCCTACCCCTACCACAGACTCTAACTCTACCCCTACCCCTGACCCTATCTCTACGCCTGACCAAACCCCTGTCCTTGACCCTACCCCTTCCGCTTCCCCTGACCATACCCCTAACCCTACCCCTGACCCAACCCCTAAACCTGAACCTACACCTACCGCTACCTCTGGCCCAACACCTAGCCCTGACCCTACCCTTACCCCGACCCCTGAACCTACCCCACTCCTGACCCTATCGCTACCCCTGACCCTACCACTACCACTGACCCTACACCTAGCCATACCCCTGACCCTACCCCTAACCCTGACCCAACCACTACACCTACCCCTTCTCTTATCCCTGAAACTACCCCTACACCTACCCCTGACTGTAACCCGACTCTTAACCCTGACCTTACCTGACACTATCCCTACCCCTGACTCTAACTTTAACCCTACCCCTGAACCTACACCTACCCCTACCCCTGACCCAAACCCTACCCCTGACCCTACCTGTACCCCTAACCCTGACCTTACCCCTACCCCTACCACTGAATTTACCCCTACCCCTACCCCTGACCCAAACCCTACCCCTACCCCTGACCCAACCTCTATCCTGACCCTAACCCTACCCCTACCCCTGACCCAAACACTTCATCTTACCCTACCCCTTTCCCTACCCCTACCCCTGACCCTAGCCATACCACTAACCCTGACCCTAACCCTATCCCTACTCCTGATCCAACCCCTACCCCTGACCTTACCCCTACCACTACCCCTGACTCTACCTTTACCCCTACCTCTGACCCTACCCCTACCCCTACCCCTGACCCTACCCCTACCCCTGACCCAACCTCTACCCCTGATCCTAACACTACCCCTGATCCAACCCCTACCCCTGACCCTACCCCTACCCCTGAACCTACCCCTACCCCTGACCCTAACCCTACCCCTGACCCAACCCCTACCCCTACCCCTGACCCTAACCCTATCCCTGACCCTACCCCTACCCCTGATTCTACCCCTACCCCTGACCCTACCACTAGTCCTACACCTGACCCTACCCCTACCCCTGACCCTACCCCTACCCCTGACCCAACCCCTACCCCTGACCCTGACCCTAACCCTACCCCGACCCTGACCCTACCCCTCTCCCTGACCCTACCCCTCTCCCTGACCCTACCCCTACCCCTGACGCTACATATACATATATACATATATGATAATAATAGACATTATATGTTAGGATATGTTCTCATGTAAATATATGTATACATACCATATAACATATATAGGAAATATAAACATGCATATACATTGTAATATACTATGTGTACTATAGATAATATAAAAATATATCTTATGTTTGCATAATAATGTATAATCTATAACATACAATACTCAAATAGATGCAGTATATAAAAACATATTTAGAATATTCAAAAAGCAACAGTGAATATACTTTGGCCAGAAACATATAAGAAGCCATTAATATTGTTAATAGTTAGATAAACATAAAACTAAAGCAAAATTTTCAATTTTTGTATTTACCAGAATGGCAGATATTGAGAGTCTGGGAAAACCAAGTTTTATTGAAAATGTGGAGCCCTGATAACTCCTAGTCAGTGCTGGTGGTAATGTGGATTGGTACAACCACTTTGGAAAACAATTTGCGTTATTTTAAAAGTCTTTACATTTATAAATAAGAACACAGTGCATCCACTCATCACTGTACATATTCCGGGGTAACTCGATCATAGGTTTACCTGGGGATATTTACAAAACCAGGTCCCTGCCATATTGTTCTTTAAAATAAACACGAAACAACTCAAATGATCATCAATAGGATAACGGATTTTAAAAGTCGCAGTCAGAGTGAAATCAAATATGGTAATTAAAAATAATGCCATTTCATAAAAAGCTAGTAATATAAAAAAGGCATTGAGTATGTCACCATATTGATAATGTCCCCGTACTATATACATAATACATGTAATAACTATTGGTTATATATGAAGAAAACAATGATATGCCTAAACAAATTCAGGTAGTATTTAACTTTAAATGACGGGAAACAAGAGGATTAAAAATGAGGAATAACACACAGAATATATCCTATATGATATATTTTTAAAATTTATATTAAATTAATAAATAGATCTCAGATATTCCTGTACTGAATAGTTGGATCAGGATCCTTGTCTTATTATATTGCTAACTTATTTACTTATTTCTAATGTATATGTTGCTACTTTTTTTTTTTTAATTTTTTTTATGTTGCTACTTTTAAAAAATAATATATGTGACATAAAATATACAATTTTAATAGACATAACATGTTAGGATATGTGCTTATATAAGTAGATGTATACATACCATATAAAATATATAGAAAATGTGAACATGCATATACATTGTAATATACTATGTGTACTATAGAAAATATAAAATACATGTTATGTATGCATAATAATGTATAATATATGACATGCAATACTCACATAGATGCAGTATAGAAAAATACGTACCTTATTACTCCATATACAAGAATAAACTAAAAATAAATTAGATTTAAATGTATGAGAATGAAACCATCAATTCGTAGAACAAAATATAAGCAGTAAAGATTTTGACATTGCTCTGAATAACATATATCTCCTGGGCTAAGGAAATAAACACAAACACACACACACACACACACACACACAGACACACACATACACACACACACACACACAAACCGGAGACCATCAAATTAAAAACTTTTGCATGGCAAAGGAAACCATCCACAAAATGTAAAGACAACAACTGAATTTCAGCAGATAGTCACCATAATATCCAATAAGAGATTATCATTCAAATAGATAAAGAGCTCATATAACTCAACACCCAAACAACAAAGAATCCAATTAAGAAATGGGCCAAAGAACTTAACAGCTATACAAAGAACTTAACAGACATACAGGTGGATAATAGACATATGAAAGATGCTCCAAGTCACGAATCATGAGAAAAACTGCAAATCAAAATCACAATGTAAAATCAACTCACACCTGTCAGAATGGCTGCAGCACAGAATGATTCAACAACCAGGAAATGTTGGCCAGGATGTGAAGAAAAGGGAATCCTGCTGTGCTGTAGCTGAGGTGGGAAACTGGTGCAGGCGCTATGGAAAACAATTCTGAGGTTCCTCAAAACATAAAAAATAGAACTGGCTTATTACCCAGCAATTCCCCTTCTGGGTATTTATCGGAAGAAATCCAAAACATGAATATCAAAGACATATGCACCCATATGGCTACTGCAGCTCTATTTACAACAGGCCCGATATGGTAGCAACGTAGTTCCCATTCAATAGACAACTGGATCAAAACAAGAAAAACATCGTCAACAACAACAACAAACAACCACAGGTGGCACATATATAAAATGGAACACAACTCGGCCAGAAAAAAAATGTTACCATTTGTGACAACATGGATGGACTTAGAGGGTATTATTCTAAGGAATATAGGTCAAACAGAGAAAGACAAATACCATGTGATCTCACTTGTATGTGGACTCTCAAGAAACAATAATAAAATGGAAACAGATGGATAGGTACAGAGAACAAAATGATGGTTGCCAGAAGGGAGGGGGCTGGGGCCTGGGTGAATCAGGTAAAGTTTTAAGATGTACAAAATGCTGATTACAAAACAGTCACGAGGATGTGAAGTACAGCATAGGGAATCTACTCAATAATGCTCTAACAACTACGTATAGTGCCAGGCAGGTACTAGTGAAAACAGGGTGATCACATCATAAATTATATAAAGGTTTCACACTATGTAGTTCACCTGAAACTAATATAAAATAATGCTGAATGTCAGCTGTCAATGAAACATGACAAAAAACCATGCTCTGAGATTCGGCTGGTTCTGCGGGAAAGATAATTTTTACATAGCAAAGCAGAAAATGTTGATGTCAGCCGCAGCACACTCAGAGCCCACGGACACAATTCCTTTTTCTAAGACATCATTCATATAGCAAAGGAACAAATCAGACTTCCACACATTTCCTTTTCGTCTCTGATTCCATATGTGCCTTCGTCAGTCTTCAAGCATCAAGTACCACCTAACCACTCGCAGGGACCCTCTCCCATTAGATCCAACCCGAGTCTTTGTAGTAATGCGTAGAGTCTTCTTCCTCACTGCTAGAGTCCGAGAAGTTCTCCACCGGCCAGTCTTTGCAAACAGAAAGATGAGCAATACATTTATTAGAAAGAGTGTCTGTCTCCCCCATTCGGCCTCCTCCAATTGAGGATATGAGAAGACACAGAGCATCACCCTCATCTTCCCTGCAGGTTCTCAGACCATCCCGGGACTCTGTGAGGTCAGAGCCCTTCAACGAGGCATTGGTCAGAGATGCCAACCTTCCAATCAGTGATACGTGGAAGGAATCACCTTCTTGTTCCCACTGGCCCACAATTGCTCTCCCCTCCAAACTCATCAACCTGCAATTGCAGCTGTTATATACAAACTTGAGTGTGGCTCCTGTGACTGCACAACTCGATATTTATCTTCTTTTAATTCATTAAGTTAATAAATGATCAAGTGAAATAAATTGAAAGTGGCACCGCTGGCCACTGGCTCCCCAAACGGATTGGCCAAAGCAAGAACTGAAAGATGTGGAAGGTGTCTTCTCCCCTCCCCAGATTGTTCCTGCAGAGTTGTTCACAGATCTGAACTGATCATTCACTCATAAGAATTCAAGGACTCATGTGAATGTGCCAGGTGCTTCTGCAGACTCTGGGGACACTCAAACAGTAAGGTGACCACCAGCTATTAAAGGATTCGCAGCAGGGGGCCCGACTGCAAGCTGAGAAGACCAGCAGGGCTGGTACCCCTCTGCTAGGTGGAATCAGAGTAATGGTCTGAGTAGGGGCCACTTTGCTGTCCTCAGGAATCCCCTCTTCATCCACCTGAACACTGGATTAGAGCTGCAGGAAGTTAGTGGCAAAGACCCCTAAGAGGGTGAATGACTTGTACTGTGAAAACTACACAGAATTGCTGCAACAGTTAAAAAGGACACAAAATTTGAATGATGCACTGTGTTCCTGGCTTGGAAGGCTTAGCATCGTTACCATTCCCATACAAATCAAAGGGATCTGCGAGTCAGTGCAACTCCTATGAAAAGCTCAATGCCATTTCTACAGAGACAGGAAAAACAAATCAAAAAATGGTTATGGAACTACAAAGAACCCCTGTAGCCAAAAGCATCTTGAGAAGGAAGAACAAAGATAGAAGCTCCATACTTTCTGGCTTCAAAACACATGGCAATGCTACAGGAATCTACAGAAAACAGTATGCTGCTGGTATAAAGGCAGACACATTGTTCTGTGGAACAGAAGACTAAATTCTCAAACACACATATATGACCAAATGATTTTCAAGAACGGTGCCAATATCACTCCATGGAAGAAGGGAAATCTCTTCAGGAATCAACACAATGGAAAAGCACCCACAGAATAGGAGAAAACGCTTGGAAACCTCATCTATGAAAAGGAGCTAATATCCAAATATGTATGACACGCCAAAACTTCATTATAAAGAAAAAAAGGAAAGGACCCGATTGAAGAAGGGGAAAACACTGAAAAAAAAGAAATTTATACACAGAAGACATATAAGTGACCAACAGACCTTTGAAAACATGCTCGACAGCACAAAGCACCAATGAAATAAGAATCAAAAGGACAGTGGACTACTGCCCACCCGCGTTACACTGTATTAGTCAGAAGAAAACACTTCAGTACCTAGAGGCCAGTTTCTATCATCATATCCCCAGTTCTCATGGCCACCAAAGAGCTGACATTACAGTGTCTCAGCATATTAAAGACAGCAAGAAAGCCCCTATTTTGTCATGTTCTCTACTTTATGTCACCAAATGAGGAATTCTAGAATACGTACCACAGGCTGTGTCCACTGGAGTGTCCTGAAATGATAGAAAATATGACAAGGATCAGATCATGTGGGTTGTGTTTGCACAGGTCTTTGGTTTCCTTAATGACAATACAAAACCAATGGGAACACTGGTGGCTCAAGGGAACCCAAAACAAGAAATCAAGCAAAAGTACTCAGGTCAAAAGCCATGAACTTTTGCTGCAGGAAGTATCTCACACAGGCATATTGGGTTGCCAGTTACACAGTTGTATTCCAAAACAAACAAACAAACAAACAAAAAATGCTGCATAGGGAAAAGATTACTCCCATATATTCTGTTACTAATGCTGCCATCGTTGAGGGCATATTCAAAACAAGTATCAGTTGGTAACAAATTCACACTCAACATTCTCCTCAGCCAGAAGATTTGTCTGTATTATTGGGAATGGACTTGCTAACATTTTCAATCTTCGTTTGACTGAGTGTATTAAAGGGGATTTATGTCTCAGAGGATAAAAAACAAGCTTACGGTGATAGGTTTGATGTCCTCATTGCAATCATCAGGAAGTTCATCTTCCTCTGGGATGTCGCGGAGAACTACAAGAACACAGAGTAAATGTGTCATCGGTTATACTACTCAAACCTACTCAGGGAGATGAGCTTGATGTGAACGTGAGAGAGACTGTGTGGCTATGGGTTTTTCATATCTATGAGCTGAACATGTGCCGTGCTGAACTCCTTGGTGGAAGAAGCAAGGCCAAGGAGAGGCGAGGAAAGAAGTGAGACATGGGGCCTTTGGTGTCTAGCTAAATAGAATGTAATTAATTTGAAATACTCTTAAAACCGGTAGACAAATAAATGCATGTTGTGTTTCAGTGAGAGATTTTCATGAATTTCTCTGCCCATTTTAAAACACAACACAGTCATCCTTTTTCCTGAAATGTTACAAGACCATTTCAGTTTTCCATGAATTCATATACGCTGTCCTCTCTTCATCATCTCTATTATTGGATTTTCTTAACTTTTTGACAGTGATGAGAAAGAAATGCTATTTACGCTGCTTTTCATAATTTGTGACTATATAGGTCTGGAGCATGGATTATATGTACAACGCTACAGACTCGTCACTACTATCTAGATCCAATCTTTTTCATCATATCCACCTCAGTTCCCTTTAACAAATCACTCTACGTTCTCCCTCCTTCCAACCATTGTTATCTCTACTTGTCTCTCAACTGTGAATCTGCCTGTAGCAGGGACCTCATGTAAGTGGAATCACACATTATTTGTCTCTCCGTGTCTGCCTGGTGTTACTAAGCATGATATTTTTTCAATGTCCTTTCATGTTGCAGCATATTTCAAAGTTCAATTCCCGTTCACGACTGAAAGACAGTCCACTCTGGGTATATATCAGACTGTATTTATCCACTCATCACTTGATGGACTTTGGAAAAGTTTGCAACTGTTGGCTGTTGTGAAGCATGACATGCTTGCCGTGTGCTGATATCCTGGGATCCTCCCACAGTGACACCTTCTCTTATGATCTTCGCCCAACTTATAGAATGTCACCGCAGCAGACGTGAACCTGAACCTGAACTGTGCACATTTTAATCAATAAGACATTGATGTCATTGCAATGACTGGCTTGGTGGGCTGTGGGAACGTTGTGTATCGTCTTGTCAACTCCTTTGTGAATCCCAACCTGTTCTCAACAAGGTGTATCAATGTTTCCAAATCTAAAGACATTGTATTCCGGAGGGATCTATTCAGCAAAAGGTAAACACTCAGCTAATGTGAGCATTAGCTCAGGACATTGTTTACTATTCAACGTGAACGATATTTTGAGTTCTCAATGCATCTTGACTTCATAGTTACAGCAGTACTAATTTCGTGAAGATACTTAAATTTGCAGGCATAAAAGAAGAACGTGGCTTAGCATTTTTATAGTTTTCTGTTAAAACTGGGACACAAAATTCTTCATTCTGAATTAACCTAATGAGCATAGATCCGCAATACCTTCTGCAGGGTCCCTGTGAGGGTAGAACTTGAGGCGTGGCTGCTCACGCACTCTTCTTTCCCATCTCTGGCTGGAAACTGATGAGTGGGTTCTGTTTATGGGAAGACATCTTCCCTCATCATCGCTGCTACTTCCTGAGAAATACACAACAATAGATAGACCCTGTGACATCTTAGTGGCAGGAGACCATAGGTACATTAGGAATAATTTATTCACACTTCCAACTATTGTTCCCTTAATTCACCAGCTAGCTGAGCAGATGACCCAGTAGACTTAAAGATGGACCTAGATATATCTTGTAGTTTGCTGAGCAACCAAATCCCCAACACACAGCTTTTGTAGGAAAAATCTTGAATGAGCTGAGGCGTTATAGAAACGTAACAAAACACAGAGACTACGCCTAGTACACTGAGTTCCAATCGTTTACAGAAGTTGCACGTATCTGAAAGATATGGAGACCGCACTTGGACTCAGTGCCCCATTTTGAAGTGAGAAAATGTGAAGAGGACCTCCTTGTTAGTATTATGTGATGAGTCTAAACAAAATTAAATACCGGTGAAGCCTCCAGGGAAATAAAAAACTGGTGTGTGTAATTGCTCTGACTTTCCAATCATTGAATGGCTGCAAGAATGAGCTAGACACTTGTAGAGGTTAAGTTCAGATAGGATACTTGGATGGCTCCACTGAAAGGGCACATGGGAGGTGACTTTTCACCCTCTATCTGGGTGTGATGCTTTACAGCTCACGGAGAGTATCTGTTATCATCTCTTGCGATGCCCACACCAGCGCCACCTCAAGGGAGGCAAGTTAGGGTCGTGACCCATATTTTACACTGGAGGGCGTAGAAACCTAGCGTGAAGTATGCAACTGTCCCTGACTCACAACACTGCTATGGGATAGATCGGGTACCACTATTTGGTTGATGTCCTGGGCATAGAGATCAGAGACCCTGAGACAACTGAGATCATGCCTGGGACCCCTGCACAACATCAACCTTCAAGTCTCCATGCCCCAAGGTTTCTGCAAGGGAGAGATGATGCCCGGGAGCAGGTGGTGCAGCCATGAGGAGTCCAAATCCACAACACAGCCCCGCCTTCCACGTTTCAGTGCATGACCCAAATACAACAATTTTCTCCACACCAAGACCCTCTGAAAGTCAAGGGGAGAACACAATGGTGGCTCTCTGCCCCTAATGACGTCACACACTCAGCTATTTCTCACCATGTGTCCCCTCACCAGAAAACCACCCTGAGTGACGAGCAGTCTGAGGGCCTCCCACGCCAATAAAGAACATTCTGCCATATGAGAACCAACTCCCATATGACGGCTTTGCCAAAAATAGCTTCCGTTTCATTCACCTACTCTGATGAGCAATTCATGTACCTGACCCGGGAAAGCGGCCTTCTGCCCTGGTGCATTGGTAATTCATAATTCAATGTATTAAGGCCAAACCTCCACTGTCTGCTGACGACTGATGTGAGCACCCTTCTGCACGTGCAGTGACTGCATGGGTTCTGAGTGTCCACATCCCTGCCGGAGACTTCCCTCACCTCAACACAGGATCCAACTGCCCCTTCATCCCTCCAGAACTAAGAGGCAAGAAACAATTCCCCATGTCCTCTGAGAGAGACACTTCATTAGTCACAGCTTGTGACCTGACCCCAGACCCTCCTAATCTTTCATCCATGTTCATCCCAACCACTCATCGACTGGGTCGCGGCTACCACTCTCCAGGCCAGAAGGCACCCGGAGACACAGGGACCCTGTGTACCTCAACCCATGCCTTCCCACTATGAAAGTCAAATGGGAATATTAAATGTGAACCCACTGTGGAAACAGTATTGAAGTTCCTCAAAATATTGCAAATAGATGCACTAATCGCACTTCTGTTTATCCATCCCAAGCAATTGAAATCAGGATCTCCAGGAGGTAAATGCATGGCCCTGATCACTGCTGTTTGGCTCATAAAAACCCATATCAAGAACCAGCCCTACTGTCAATGGACAGAGGAAAGCATAATGAAAATACATTTAATGCAATATTATTCACCTTGAGAAAGAAGGGAATCCTGCCATTTGAAGCATCTTGAGTCAACCTATTCTATGTGAGGCAAGCCATTCTCAGAAATAAACAAAGTGAAATACTTTATGATTCCATTGAAATGAGTATGTAAACTAGTCCAACTCATAGAAACAGAAAGTACAATGTCCTTGCCGAGAGTGGGGTGGGTATATGGAGTTACTGTGAATGGGTGTACAGTTTCGGCAATGAGAGATGAAGAACATGTAGAGATGGCCTGTACAACTATGTACATATAGGGAACTCTACTGTACTATATACTTAGGAACGTACAGATGTTGGACTTCATGTTGAGTATGTAAAGCACATTAAAAAAAATAAGTGAAAACGGATAAAAAGGAAACAAACTAAAGAAAGAATAAAAAGAGTGAGAGTGAGAGAGTGGGGTAGGGAAAGTGAGGTAGAAGGAATCACATAGAATGAAAGAAGCAATCAAAACAGAAAGTCATGAAGGAAGGAGGCAGTAAAGTACAAAGGGTCTGGTTGTGCCACAGGCAGATAATGAAGACCACAGAACAGGAGGGAGCTCCACTCTCCGGGTTGTAAAGAAGATGTTGATAAAGTGTTTGCTCCAGCAACATGATCGTGTCCTATCGAATCCCCATCCAAGAAACAGCAAAACAACATCTCAAGTGTGGGCAAGGCTGGACACAGGGATACATGTCATACTCCTTCTCCTGACCTTGAAACCTCCACCTGAGCACCACGTGACCTGGGTGCCTTGCCCGTGTCCTCCTCTGCTACTCTGAATTGTTGTCATCGTTATGTCCTGGAAAAGCTCTCAGAGCTTACTAACACATCTATCCCACTCGGTGGCACTTGATTAACTCTTGAAGCCCAACTGTTGGTGATAATCGTTTTAACATGTCATCCTACACAGCAGGGTTCCCTGCAGCACAAGGGGTAAACTATCATGGAGATTGAAGGAGACTGCTAGGATAAACTTTTCCCTAGTAGGAAGTTCCAGGGGTAAACAAGTAACATTTTATATTCAAGCTGTCTCATTCTTTTCGGCTTGTAGTCAAAATATTGAAACCTAAATGATAATCAAATTTTCCTAAAATACATCTTAATCAGAGTAGTCCTGCTCCAAACAACACTCAAAATTAGTTTACATATATTGCCTTAAAGTACATCCGTTGACTTGAATTTTTCCAAAGCCCTTCCAAAGAAACCATGACCAATTTTCTCCCCGAGTGTTCTAGAGGGATACGAGTGGCCGTGCCCCGTCACTTCAATGATTTTCTCTTTCCCTGACTTACAATGCACAACCTCTCTCATCCTCACAGGAAGGGGATTCGGTGCCACCCAGGTGCTGCATCCTGATGATGACGTCTTTGTTCCCTTTCAATGTACAATGTTTCTTGCCTCCATGCAATAATCATAGATGGCATGAGTAATGGGAGGTAGATTTTCGACATGAAAATGGCATTGTGTATTCTTAGCAAGAGTCTGGCAAGTGAACTGTTAGATATCTATCAGAAAGTCACAGTGAATTGTCCCCAACACTAACTGGAGGCAACTCTTAACTCACATTCCTCCAGAAGTGGTTGTGGTGTGGAGCTACACTAGGGGCCACCTGCAATAGGACGGAGTCCTGCCCAGTACATCAAATTTTGAGTTGTCAATGCATCTATACTTTTAGAGTTACAAACGTACCGATTAAATGACAGCATCTCAATTTGCACACAGAAAAAATAATGCGAATTAATATCTGTATAGTTTCCTCATAAAAAATGGGACACTGAATAATTCCTCTTAAATTCACTTAATAAGCATATTTTTACAGTACCTTCCTCTGGGTCCTCTAAGGCATGGGCCCTTCGGGCTGGACGGATGTGACGTCTCCTGGACCTCATCCTCCTGAAGGCACCTGATATTCTCCTCTTCAGGGGACGCCTGTCCTCATCCTGGCCGCAACATCCTGGGAAATGCATGACAAGAGAGAGAATCACTGACTTCTTTCTGGCCACAGACGATAGGGACATTAGAAATAATTTACTCATACTTCCAACTATTGGTGTCTTATTCACCAGCTGCCCAGATGACCCTCCTGAAGCAAAGTTGGATCTAGGAACATTGTGCAGTTTGGGGTACGCCTCATATCACCAACAGGTAGATTATGTTGGCAAACACCTTTGTTTAGATGAGACATTCTAGACACACACCAAAGCCCAGTGAACAGTCTTGTAGCTTGGGCTCCAATCCCATTTAGAAGCCGCACCATTCAAGGAAAGTTACGGAGACCCCTCTGGCCATCAGGGTCTGTTCTGAGATGCGGGAATGTGAGGACGACCTCCTTATTGGTATTCTGTAATGATGCTAAACACAATACTGGCAAATCCTCCAGAAAAACAAATAGCTGGTGGAATGTAAGTACTCAGAGTGTGTACTCATTGAATGCCAGCAAGTCTGAGCTAGAAAGACCCATGGTGTGGTTAAATGGAGAGAGGGGATACGGATGGCTCCACAGCAAGGGAGGGAGGGAGGTGACTTCTCTTCCTTTACAAGGTTGTGATGCTTCATAGCTCACAGACAGTATCCATTATCATCTCCTGTGATGACCACAGCTGCCCTACGTCAGGAGAGGCAGGCAGGGCTTTGACCCATATTTTACGGCAAACGGCACAAGCATTTAGAGATTCAGTGGGTCACCCAGACTCGCAACACTGCTGTGTGTGGGATCTGGAAGTAGTGGTTGGTGTCCAGAGCACAGAAATCACACCCCCTGAGTCACCTGGGATCCTGGACCCCTGAACCACACCAACCCTCCCTTCCTCCTGCCTAAAGTTTCAGTGGGAGGCAGCTGATGTCCTGGACGAGGTGACAGAACTACGCACAGTCCACATTCATCACACAGCCCTGCCTTCCCCATTTGAGCCCTGACACAGATACAGCAGTTTCCCTGAAACAAAGCCCCTCTGAAGGACCAGGGAAAGTCCGCACGTTGGGCCATCCTTCCTCAGTGTCTTCACACTATCAGTGTTCCACACTAAGCTTTCCCCATGATCAGTGACCACGCTGAGGGGCCAGAGGTCTGTGCGCCTCCCAAGCCAGCTCAGAACATTCTGGGTCGACGGCCATGTGACCACTTGGCCAAAAACTAGCTTCCCTTTAAGTGACCTACTCTGGATGAGCAGTTCATGCACATGACCCAGGAAAGTAGCCGTCTGTGCTGGTGCTTTGGTAGGTAGTTCAATGAATTACGGCTCAGACCTCCACTGTGTGCAGACTACTGATGTGAGCACTCGTCTGCGCAGCCTGAACTCGGGCCTGACTTAGAGCGAGAAGAGGCAGCACCAGCTCTGAGTGTCCCCTTCCCGCCCAGGGACCCCCTCACTACATCACAGCCTCTACAACCGCCTCATCCCACCCGACCCGGAAGAAGCAGGGGGCAGAGTCCCGTTCCTCTGAGAGGGACTCTTACTTAGTCATAGCCAGTGACCCTCCCTGAGAACTACCCAGACCCTCGTAATCCTAGTTCTTTGCACCCACTCAAGGCAAGGGCATGTCGCACTGACCTCCCAGGGAGAACCCACACAGACACGTCCCCTGTGCACTTCAACCCATGGATTCCCACCATGTTGTGTCCTTCTATTCTTAAAACCTCTGGACTAAGACTGCTGATGTCAGGTGTTGGATTTTACAACTACAGTCAGAGAAGTTGCCCTGACCCCGACCCAGTGAAAGGGGCATGTCTGTGCCTGCGCTTGATCTATTCCCTTGAAGAACGAGTGCAAAACTGGCACTAGGAAATGCTCCACTTTTCTAAGTTTAGGAAAATAAATGTCAGCCCTCTGGTTGGAAGAATCAGAAATGCAAATTAAGTGATACAAGTAAACTACAGATGAATTTATCACTCCACAGACAAATTGGGAATGGTGGAAAGGACTTAACAAAATGAGGAAAATATTTGCAGTCAAAAGTGAGCAGCCTGCTGAAGGAGCAGCATTCAGGCGATCAGTGGAAACGTACCTCCACAGCAGTTGAGATTTCCCATCGCTAGGATCTGAGGTGTGAGAGCCTAAGAAGGTCTCACCTCTTTCCTCTCAGTACACAGAGTGACAGTTGGAAGGGAAGGCAGTTGGGCATCATCATGTTACCATGGTGACCCGTCCTCATAGAACTTTCAGGGAGACCACTGTCTACACTAGCACAGGGGCCCAACTTCTGCTTTCTAGACTAGTGTGTGTTGACATGAACACATGTGGCATTTAAGAGTGCATGTTTGGTTTCAAACACTGAATCCCCTCATTATTATGCATGTCATGGAAATAGGTTACACGAGAAAAATGACCTGCCCACCTAAAATATTTGATAGTGGAAATTACAGGGTGAACACGAACAAGGCCAACATGTTGATAATCACAATTAATTCCATTCATGTTTGATATATGACTCTCAACCATTTTCACTATTCCTGAGACTCCAGACTTTCTAGAAAGAACAGCTTGAAATCAGTTCCACATAAAAAGCAGAAGTGATAGGAACTCAGTTTTAAAGTCATCTTTCTGTCTAAGCATATAACTATGAAATTATATAAATCCTTGCCTCATTCTTTATGCATATTCCTTATTTTTCTCTGCATGCAACTAAATCTATATACTTATTCATGTCTCCATCTCTGCCAATTCTCTGAACAGTTTCCTGACATTCTGCGTTTTCAAGAGTGGCTATTCACAGAGTAATTCAGAAAAACGAATCACTATATTTTACCAGTGGGTTGGGTGAATATATATAATTGATGCCTTTCCAAATGAATTTTACCTAACTCAAAACTCTAGAGGTCAAGTTGTGTTTTGTCTCTTAATGCAACACCTAATCACAATCTTACAATGTGGCCATGCACACTTGCTACAGCAAGGTATGTATCAGACCCCCAAATTTGGAACAAGAGACAATTTTAGGATAACAATGAAAGTATTGCATATTTCAAACAAAGTGGATACCCTTCACGGTGTGAAAGGCTGTAGTCCAAATCATTGCTGATTCAGGGCTAATTTCTAGAAATAAAAAATAAAATGGGTGGCAACGGGTCACTAATGAGGTATAAAACCTGCATTAACATACACGGTGCCATAGTTTCTCTAAGGATTACCCAAATGAGCAGAGGTGGGAAGAAAGTAATATGGTGTTGTTCTAAAGGAAGAATTTTGATTGTCTCTGCTTGAAAACAACGTGTGCCTGTGTGTATGCGCACCCACAGACAGAAACCGGAGGAGGAAACGAAGACTTGGACTTGCTGATGACGGGGCATATGCCCCTGCAATTATTGGGCTTTCAAGACAGAAATGCTTGTTGGTCATCTAGCGGGAAAAAAGCCAGTGAACTGTAAGGGAAATAAAATTAGAATCTCATCCACCATCTTGTACTAATTGGTACAAGAAGACAATGGAACGTTATAGTTAGTGAAGAACAGTGAGCCAGGATCTTGTACTCAGTTAGAGGAGCTCATGGGTATGGAAGGCACTGACGGCCACGCCTGCATGAACGACCCCAGATAATATTATTGTTTGCCGGAACCCCCTTCCAGGAGAATGAAAAACGTCAGAAAATAAAATTCCTAGAAAGATAATGGCATAAGGACATGTGGTAAGTATTAAATTTGAGGTTACTTTTTTGAAGGAACACTAAGTGAGGCTGATGGGAGAGATGGCGTGACTTGCTTAGGGTCACTGAAGTGACCGGGTGTAATAATTCATTAAGTTCTAACAGGTTTGGTATGCTTTTCTATGGATGTGTTTTATTTATATAAAATATTTGAAAGGAAATCGTAGTAAATAAATACATTCATGTAAAAGTCTCTAGATGTAAACATAAAACATAGACCTAAATCTATACATTCAGGGATGAATTAACCACCACTATATGTGCTGGGCTGGGAGAAGAGAAACAGGAAGGGGGCTCCTGTTCCTTGGCCTCATGGAATCCCCTGACGTTGTGCCAACTCCACCCCTCTGAGACTCAGGCCGAGGCCCCAGGTCTCGGCCTGCACAGGTATTGATGCCAGCTATGCAAGGAGAACACGGCTACTGGACTGCTGGGGAGTCACAGAGACGGAGGAGGGAACCTGGTGAGGGTGTGTGGGACCCAGGAGGATCCGCACACCCTGGAGAAGTGCCCATGGGCCCTGATTTCCCCAGGGGTCAGGTTCACGGGGCACTGAGGCCTGTGTGCTGCTCTCGGCTGAGGGTGAGGTCTCTGGCCTGGACTGTCTATAAATGTCTGACAGGAGCGAACTGAACCTGGATATTTAGCCAGGCCGGCTTCAGGTGACTGGTCCCCTGCTCAGTGAGACTGATGAAGAAGAAAGAGGGGGACTCCAGGTCTCCAGGAAGGAAAGACCAAGTACAGCCCCTCCCATGCTCTGTGAAGAGCAGGAGGCCCAATGACAGGTGGGAGTGGTGACCCTGCCCCTCCACCCACACTCAAAGCCACCCATCATGAGAGCAGCACAGTAAATGTGGACAGGCTCCTGGAATACTTCCCTTTTCCTTTTTTAAATATGAGTCTTTTTAGACTGGCTATCATCAGCAAGACAAATAATAACAAGTGGAGAAAAAGGAACCCTCCTACACTGTTGGTGGGAATGGGAATCCTTTTTTGTGTCTTTTAACATCCTGAAGCTTTCTCTGTGCCTTGCAATATAAATACAATGATGCTGTGGTAATAATAATATTAATAATTATTTTATTAGAAAAGAAATTTTGGCTTAGTGTAGTCTGAAGTGAAAAGATCACAGATGACACAGCTGTTTTAAATGTGATGAAACCAATTGTACTCGTTATACAGACTTCAATATTGGAAAAGAAAAAAAAGAACATAGGCAGATTGTAATCAAACCCTTACCACATCCTAAAAGAACACTGCCCTGAGTTTTCAATGTTTTTGTCTTTTGATTGATTTGTTACATATATGTAAAAATCCAATAGACACTCAACCTGAAAAATGGTGCTGTGAGGCGACCCTGGCTCTCCACAGGCCTTTACAGAGGCTGAGAGGTCCCCACTGGTTGGCCTCATGTATATTTGCACATACAGTTACAATGAACCTACCCCACAATGAACAACCAGTTTAGATTTTCACATGCAGAGTCTCCCTCCTCCTACCGGAAGTGGTCTTTGATGACTTGCTGGTTCAATATACCAAGTCCGGCATCAGCAGGATCAAAACATATAAAGGAATTAATCTTTGGCCAATTATCTAACTGCACCTCCCACTCTCATACTTGATTTTCCCAGAGCCGTCACCTTACCTGCTTGACAACCCGATTGCTCCTTGTCCTTCACCTGCGCTGTGCATTCCTGTGACTCAGATCCTTCGTGTTGACATTTGGTCAGGGCTAACTCCATCCCTGCTCCCAGTTCCGTTTCCTAGGGCCCCATGCTTGAGCTTTAATGCTCTGCCCTTGACATCTTGAAATCTGAATTTGTGTTTGTTAAGTGAAGTCAGGAGGGAGCCAGATGGGACAATGGAACATGAACTGGAAATGTGGACACTTGGCTGACATGCCGTCTCTCTGCCATGACTCCAGAGTACCTTCGCCGCAGCCCGACTCCCATTCCCTGGGGCCCGCACCCTGCTTGGCCTTCTCTCTCGCTTCTTTACACACACAATGGTGGCTGCTGCTCTCCACCCCTGACAGAGTCCTGGATACGAGTGTGGGGAGGGCTGAGTTAGGTACCAGCATTACACAGCATCTCACTGCAAGGACTGGTGTTCTCTCCACATAGGCTGGAAGCACCACCCTGCATCTGGTGGGCAACCATCCAGAGGTAGCTTCTTGAATGCCATGAGCCTCTCACCCACCCCCACTCAAATAACTAATGTGCCCTGGTGCAGAGGTTCAAATCCTTAGGAGCCATCCATCCACCATGGGTAGCGACAATGGGCTCGTGAGAAAACTCCTGGCTCACATTCCTCACACCCCTCCCCTAGCTGGGGTGAGGAACGTCATTTTGGTGGCTGGAAGGACTAATGCGTTTGTGAGGGTTTGCACTGGCCTTGAAATTACCTTTCTACCTGGATCTTTCAGTCAACTTCTTGCCTGGAGGGATCCTTTGTTCTCCTTCCAACGCTCTGGATTCTGACCTGTGATTTTTCTCTTCTGTCCTGCCGGGTGCACCCTTCAAGATCAGACACAAGATATAAATTGTTTAATTTTGCTGGTTCTGCATAAAAGTTAAATGCTCTGATATTTGCATTTAAAACCGGCATGATTTTAGATGAACCAGGAGCAATAAAAATTCATCCTAGTAGTTTAAAATGTGAATCTTTATTCACTCAGAACAACATTAAATAGCAAACATAAAACACTATACGTCAAGATAGCGAGGCCATAGAAGAAAGACAAAGATTCATGCATACTTTTAATGACACTATTTTTTATGGGTTTTAGAGAAGTAACTCCACAATTTATATTTGTTCTCGACCCTGTAAATTACATAGTTGGTCCTTATGGTGTTCAATCCTGAAGTTACATTTTTAATGTTATGTGCTGCTTTGATATCTAGTAAAACTGGGAGGGACTCAATTGTTTTAACTTAAACGAGTTCTCTTCCCTATTCTGCTCCAATGGATAGGGTCCCAAACAACCCCGTCAATGCACGGGGCCGGACACCGTTCCTGCTTATCCCTGAGTAGATTTCCCTGCCAGTCTGTGGACTTATTCACACAAGCCAATCACATCTTCCTGCAGGAACCAGGGAGCGTTCTTCCTCTAGTACTGCAAAGCCTGCCCTCCACAGCCCCTGTTCACTCCATTCCCAAGTACAATTCCTGTGGGACCTGCATGGCACGCAATATCTTCTACCCAGCTGTGCATGCGACTCTTAAACTGTTGTTATCTCATGTTTCTAGTGTCCACTGTCATGCGCTCATTCATGCTTATAACGTTAGTCTAGAAATCTCTCCCTCACGAATGGAGCGAAGAAGTGCCAAGCACAACTGCCTGCTTTTGGTGTACAACAGAAATCATCTTTCAGCTTAGCTTCTAGTCACTGACCGTGTTAGTTTTCTATTGCAGTCTAACAAATTAGCTCCAAATCTAGTGGTTTGAAACAACAAAAGTTTTTTTAACTCCCAGGGTCTGTGCTCAAGAACCTGGGTGTGGATTAGTTGTGTAACTCTGGTTGAAGATTTTTCAAAAGTTTGTAGTCAAACTACTGTCCAGTACTGAGGATTCATCTGGGGTTCCGCATGGGTGGATCCACTTCCAAATCCTCTCACACGGCTAGGGACTGGCTTTATCCCCCGCAGCACGTCTCTCAGTGTCTCTCCCTCCCCAGGGCTGCCTCAGGTAAGGGCAGCCTGATTCTCCTAGGGCAAGAAATCTGAGAGAACAAGAGAGAGGGGGAAAAATCCGAGATTGAAGGTGAAGTCCTTTCAAATCGAACCTCAGAAGTGACATCCTATCATCTGTTCAGTATTTTTGTTAGAAGCAAGTTGCTAAATCCAGCTCACACTCACATGGTGGGAACTGTGTATATTAGGAGGTTAGGATCACTGCGGGCCATGTTAGTGGCTACTTACCACAGTCACCTCCCCGGTTCCCAATGATTCACGTCTCTCCTACAGGCAAAATATACTCTCTCCCTTCTAAGGTTTCTGGGCTAGTTTCCTACGGCTGCTGTAACAAAATGCTACAAAATGGATGCCTTAAAACAACAGAAATGCATTATTTTGTAGTTAGGGAGGCTAGAAGTCTGAATCAATGTGTTGGCAGGACCATGTTCCCTCTAATGCTTCTAGAGGAATATCCCTCCTTTCCTCTCCTACTTTCCGGTAGCCTGAGATGTTCCTTGGTTATGACAGCATAACTCTTACTGCCCCCATGGCTGTCTTCTCTTTGTGTGTCTCCTTGTTTTCACAGGCATTTTCCTCTCAGTGTTTCTTTTCTTCTTATAAAGACGCCACTCAGACCGGATCAAGGGCCCACCCTGTCCCAGCCTAACCTCATCTTAACTAATTACGTTTATAATAAGATCACATTCTGAGGTACTAGGGGTACAACATACCTCTAGGAAATACATTCAACCAATAAGATATCCAAATATACTTTAATATTATGAAAAAAGTTTTCTTATTTTAAAAGCTTTTTTTAATTTGTCTTATATAAATTAACACATTTTACTAAATCCAACAGATAAAAATAAGGAAATATATAATAAATGTATAACTTACGAACAAACTAATAATGTAACGCCAATCAATGACAAATACATTCCAGAAGAGTTCTTGAAACTTACATGTAGATGTATCCTATATCAATATCTGGCAATCCATAATAGAAGGGAGGAATACTAACATAAACATATTCATAGTTGATTGAGAGAGAGTGGATGTTAATTCTAAACACAAATTCACACTTGACTTTTATTGAGAAGCTTTTAAAAGATAGAAATAAACATTTACATATGCAGATCTAATAAGCGAATTTATTTAGGCTTTGGTTCAGCTAACAATGTGTTCCGATTTAAGTAACAGAAAATCTAACTTGCAATAGCTTAAAAAAACAAGTATTCTTTTTCCTCACATAACACAAAATCTAGGAGTTAACATAATTTGCATAAATTCAGCCTATCAAAGATGCCAGACTGGGTCTCGCAGGGCATTGTCCCATACAAAGCTTTTAGGAATAAACGGCTTTATTCTGCATGCTTGTTACTTTTGTTCACAAGACAACTTTTCTGCTGCAAAATATACATTCATTTTCAAGACAGAATGACAGAGAAAAGAGGGCAGTGCCATCTATGTCTGCCTTGTTTTTGGAGGACAAGCAAAAGAAAGACACACTTTCTAAAAAGCTCTCACTGAAAAATAGGTATGTCTCAGGGGCCAGAGTGAGTGACATGGTCACTAGACTCACGGAACTGAAGTGGCAAATGGCCACCGTCTTCACGGTAGAGATCAGTATTCAGTGAAAGTGTTGATTTCACTAACTCTATTCTCCAATATTTAAAACAAATTTATTTCAGTACAAATGAAATGAAGAATAAAAAAACAAACCAAAAAATCTGTAATTCAAAAAAGTGACTTTTTGACATATTAAGCAATTCGTACTAATGCAAACGTCATCAGTGGTTAACCTTGCATGATAGAAAGAAGTCACTGTTTCCTGCCTCAATGTCTTGTACAACACTTTCCTGTAAGGAATATCTAGGTACTATTACATTCCTAGAAAAATCTCAGACATTAGCTCTGAGGAGAACCTCAATGAGAGACAAAAGATGTTCAAATAAAGCTCCGACCTCTTTGGCAAAGGAGAAAAGTTGAGAATCTATTTTTGGCATATCATTGGGTCCAGGAAGAAAGTGGTGTCATGGAACACTAAGTCCCCATGAGGCCGAGAACCCATCAATATTTCAAGTTTAGAATGTGACTGAAGTTCAACAAGACAGAGTGACTGAGGATGATTTAGTCTCTCTCTCTCTTTTTCTTTTTTTTTTTTGAGAGAGACATTAAGCATGTTTTCGTTTGGAATAGCAAGGTTTAAATTATATTACGCAGGATGATGTTATTGCTGTATTTTTTTTAAGATTTGAGTTCCTGAATAGTTTAATTGGTTAGAGTGGCTATGATTGATTGGTACTCTGTCCCCTGTCCATCTTGCATCTAGTGAACTCCCCGTCACATACAGGGTGAAAATCTGAAAACTTCCTATCTTGGGTTCTTTGCAATTGGCATCCTTGATACTAAATTGTGTTTTATCTCTAAGAAGCAGCGACTAAAGTTTGAGATGACAGAACTCTCAATTTTCTGTTGCTTTTTTCTATGTCTGCAGGCCATTGGATGGATTCACTTATTCCATATTCATACATGTCCAGGGGTAATTGCAGTCGTGGTGGTGGTGACATGTTATACAATGACATTCTCATTGTTGGAGAGCAACTACACAATGGTATGAATTATTTTCACAAGATTTCTGGTGACAGCCTCTGGAGAATATTCCTCCAATGCTTTCAATAATTTTATAACCACTGAGTTCTTACATTAGATGTCTTTTGCTCCTTAATATTCTTTGGATGGTTTAGGTTTCAGTTACTGAATCCTGACGGATCCAGTTTAAGTATGCGTGTTGACATCATGGTCATAACAACTGCAGAATATAAACAGAATGTATATGATTCGAGGCAATGAATGTGAGAAAACAAAATGAGAAAAACCGCTCAATTGAAAAGAAGACAAGAAAAGAAAGGAAATATAAGAAACAGTACAAATAAGTTCAAAATTTGAGTATACAGAAAGGTCTAAATGCAATGCTATTTAGAATAATGGTAAATACACAGAATTCTAGATTTACTAAATTTACATTAACAGAATAGAGTAAGGAAAATCCAACTACATGCTGTTTACAAAAGAACTAAATATAATTAAGAATATGTGTCATTAAAATATGAGCAAAATATGTCACATAAACACCAACCAAGTGAAAATTTTTCTAGCTGATCCTTTATGCTGCCACACATATTTAATATATATATATATAAATCAAAAGTTGATAGAAATACATGAATAAATTAAGAAATACATAAATATATCGAGTGATTTGAAGATAACTTTCATACCTAATTAACTCCTTGGACATACATATTAGCATATGCACAAAAACATCCACAAGTGGCATTTACAGTCAAAGAACATAATTGACACAATAAATTTAATGGACTCCTAAAAATACATTTTAATACACATTTGATAAAGTTAAAAAATGAATGAATCGTTCATAAAAGTAGTCAAAAAGCTCCCTGCCTCCCCACAAACAGACAACAAAACTCCAAACCCATCAGTATCAGGGAGAAAGCAGTTTGATTAAGTTAGAGGTAAGATCTGTCTTCATTCTGTTAACATAGTATCCCCTATGGAGGCCTAGCACCATTTGTTGAAGACACTATTCTTTTTCCATCGCATGATCTCACCACTCTTATCATATTATAGTTGACATAGATGTTTAGGTTTATTTCTGTACTGTCAATTATATTCCATTAATCTATATTTATATCCTTGTGCCAGTATCAAACTGTCAGTCCAAGTTGATGCCTGAAACTTCGGATAATGCCAAACCCTAAATGTACAACGTTTTTTCTTACACATATTATATATACCTATGATAAAATTTAATTTAGAAAGTAGGCACAGTAAGGGATGAACAACAACTGATAATAAATTACAATTATAACAATATACTGTAATAAAGTTATGTGAATGTGGTCTCTATCTCAAATTATCTTATTTCACAAATTTTTTTTTAATACCGTAGATCTTACTTACCTGAGTATATGGCTTTTATTCCCCTTATTAAATCAAGAACTTGCACCTTTTCACTTAAAGGAAGCATTTTACCACTTTTCTTTGGCCTATCTGAATTGCCAGCATTACTAATCTTGCACGTTGGGGGCATTCAGTAAAACAAGGGTGACTTGAACACAAGCACTGCCATACCATGATGGTCCATCTAATAATTGAGGTGGCTAAGTGAGTAATGGGGGGGTGTGGGAAACCGTGCTGACGCGCTAGCAGGTGTTGTTCTGTGAAATGTTGAACCTTTGACTTCCTTGAGTGGTCTGTGCTCCCAGCAAGGCAAAACTTGCTACTTTGAGAACACAGAACCAGACAAGGTCAGGAAGTGCGGAGCTGGCCGAAAAACAGGCCCTTGTGTATCCAAACATTGTAACTATTAGATCGCAGACAGTTCTGTTACTTTTTGATGCCCAGAGTATATAAGCTGCCAAAATAAACTTGGGGTGAGGCATTCTACTTAGAACTGCGGCAGTCTACTTAGAATTGCCTGCCCTCCGGATCCCATCTTTGTCTCTCTTCTTTTTTCTCAATCCTCACTCCCCACTTCAGGGACTGTTCCTCGCCTTGGCAGGCACCGACAGGGGGGTATTGTATACAGTGTGATGAACAAAGGGGTGGTTCACATCCTGGGCAGCATGTGTTGGAGTGGGACAGCATGAGATTTAATCACACTACTCAGAATGGCCTGCAATTTAGAACTTATGAATTGTTAATTTCTGGGATTTTCCATTTAATGTTTTGCTACCAGGGTTTACTGCAGGTAACTGAACCTGTGGAAAGTGAAACTGTGTGTGTGTGTGTGTGTGTCTGTGTGTGTGGGGGGGCATGCTACCATTGTTTTATAGTAAATTTTGAAATTGGGGAGTTTGAGTCCTCCTACTTTATTCTTCTTTTTCAGGATTGATTTGGCTATGCTGGGTCCCTTGCAATTCCGAATGGATTTTAGAATCAGCTTGTCAATTTCCGCCAAAAGAATTAGCTGGGATTCTTAGAAAGATTCCTGTTGAATTTGTTGATTAGGTTGTGTAAGGCTTGCTGCGCGATAGTGAAGCTAAGAGAGTCAGGCAGGTTGAGAAAAGTGAGGGCTTTATTCTGCGCTCCCGGGCCGGCGAGGTGCAGCGGTCCGCAGACGGGGCCGCTGAAGTGGCTCCCAGGGCAGAGGAGGGAGGCAGATATGCGATTTGGGGGAGGGGGTTGGCTGAGTGAGGTGGCAGATGAGCAGGCCCCCACCCCCAGCGCAGATAGGGCCCCAGCGGCTGTGTCTGGAGTTGTTTATTGCACCAAGGTCTGCTGCCTCTTCTGGGAAATGCCAGGGGCCCCAGTTTCCGTCATGAGAGGAGGGGTCTGACTTGGCAGAGGGGTATGACTTTGCTCCCGGCCGCTTTGACCATGCCCCTAGCTGACCTCATAGGTTGAGGAATATGGCCATGTTAACAGTGTTCAGACCAAAATCGTGGAATATTTTCCCTATTAGATTGTCTTTAATTTGTTTCCACCAGTTTTGCAGTTTTTAGAGAATAAGTTTGGCTCTTATTTTGTTAAATATATTCCTAAGTATTCTATTATTTTTGATGCTGTTGCAAATTGAGTTGAAGTATGCAGAAATGCAATTGATTTTTATATATTGATCTTGAATCCTGCAAATCTGCTGACTTATACATGCAAATACAGCTGGGCCTTGGTCAGAGTTGTTTCCTTATAACTTGGGTGACTTGTGGTAGGAAGGCACCTCTTGTTTATAGCAGTCAGCCTGTGGTAGAATTGGTTTCCTTACATGTGGTTTCACTTAAAGTCGTAAAACCTACCCATGATGTTAAGTGAGGACTTACTGTAGTTCTTAAGCGGAATTCTTATAATGTCGTATACTGCAAGGTTATGTAATCTGTGAATAGAGGGCATATTGCTTTTGTCTTTCCAATATGAATGGCTTTTATTTCCATGTCTTACCTAATTGCTCTGGATAAAATATTCAGTACAATATTGAATAGAACTGGCCACAGTTGTCATCCTTTCGGGTTCACTGTCTTAGGAAGACAGTATCCAGGCTTTCACTCATAAATATCATGCTAGTTATGGCTGTTCTATAGATGCTCTTTTCATCTAGCTGACCATGCCCCTAGCTGATAATTTAGAGAATTATCTTACATGCTTAGTTGGTTTAGGTATTTTTGTTGTTGTTGTTGTTGTTTGATTGTTTTTGGTTTTTGTTTGTTTTTGTTTTTCATGAAAAGGCATTGAATTTTATGAAATGCTTTTACTGAAGTTGTAGCAATGATCATGATGGTGTATTTTACTCAATTAATATGATCAATTACATTAATTGATGTTTGAGTTTTAAATCAACTTTGTATTTCTGGGATATCTCACATGGCCATGGAATATGCTTTTTTCTGGATTTTGCTGAATATGATTTGCTAGTATTTTGCTGAGGATTTTTACATCCACATTCATAAGAAATATTAGCCTTTAGGTATATTTTCTTTTGATGTGTTTTGTTTTGGAATCAGTGTAACACTGGCCTCATAAGATGAGTTGAGATATGTTTCCTCTTCTACCTTTTGGAATAGTATGTGAAGAATTGGCATTAATTCTTTAACCTTTGGTAGAATTCAGTAGTGAGAACTTCTGGGCATTTCTTTCTTTATGAGTCATTTTTTGTTACCTATTCATATCTTTACTTAATCGGTTTGTTTATTTCTTCTTGAGTCAACTTTGTTAGTTTGTGTCTGTCTAGAAATTATTATTTCATCTAAGTTACCTTATTTGTTAGTGTACACTTTTTCATAGCATTCCTTTATTATCTTTGTATTTCTGTAAGTTCAGTAGTAATGCCCCCTTTTATATTTATGATTCTAGAATTGAGTCTTCTCTCTTTTTCTCTTGATCAATATAGCTAAATGTTTATCAATTTTGCTGACATTTTTAAAGAATCAACTTTGGTTTTATTGATTTTTCTCTATTATTTTTCTCTTCTCTCTTACACTAATTTCTGCCCTAATATATGTTACTTTCTTCACAATTTCTTTAGGTTTAGTTTGTTCCTCTCTTTTCAGCATTTGAGGTTGAAAGTTTAGATTATTGACTCGAGATATTTCTTTTTCTTAATATAGATATTTTATAGCTGTATATTTTCCTCTAAGTACTGCTTTAGATGCATCAAAAAACTTTATTTATTTTGTCTTTAGTTTTATTCCTTTCAAAATATTTTTGGATTTCCTTTTTGGTTTATTTTTTGACCCATTAGTATTTATGTGTGTTGTTCTGCTGCTAGTTCTGCTTTTATTCCATATTGTCAGAAAACATACTTTGTTTTATTTCTTTTCTTTCAAATTTATTTTCATTTGTTTTATGGCCTGGCGCCTGGTGTATCCTAGAGAATGTGCCTTGGGTACCTGAAATGAATGTCTAACCTGCTATTGATGTATTGTTAGATCTATAGATGTCTGTTGGTTCTGGTTGGTTTACAGTGTTGTTTATGTCTTCAATTTTCTTGTTGCTCTTCAGTCTCATAAATCTATCCATTACTGAATGGGAGGTATTGAAGTTCCCAACTATGATTATTGAACTGTTTAGTTCTCTCTCCTTTCTGTCAGTTACTGCTTCATGTATTTTGGTGTTCTACTATTAGATCTCATATATATAATTATATAATTGTAATTCTTCTATCTTCCTGATGGATTGATTCTTTTATTATTATGAAATGTTCGTTGCTTCCTCTGGTAACCTTTTTTTTTTTTTTTTAAAGTCTATATTGTCTGATATTAATATCAGACAATACTCCAGTTTTCTTGTAGGTGCTATTTCCATGATTTATCTCCTTTCGTCCTTTAATTTTAAATTTATTTGTATCTTTGAATCTAAATTGTGTCCCCTATAAAGAGCACATAGAGCATGCTTTTTTCATTTTAATTCAATATGACAATCTCTGTCTTATGACAGCGATTGCCTAATGTACTCACATGTAATGTTTTCATTGAAATAGCTGGAAACATCTTCCATTCTATTTTAGGTTTCTATGTTTCATGTCTTACTCTATTCCTCATTTATGGATTTTTTTGCATTAACTGAATATTTTTATTGTAGTATTTTAATTTATTTAATGATTATTCACTATACTTTTCTAATTTTTTCCCCCAGTGGTTGCTTTAGGGATTACCACATACATCTTAACTTATCAGAATCAGTTTCAGATTTATACTAGCCAAATTCCAGGAGATTCACAGATGTGATTCTATATAACGTCATTCCCTTCTCTCTCTCTCTCTCTCTCTCTCTCTCTCTCTCTCTCTCTCTCTCTCTCTCTCTCTCTTATTGTTTTTATAAGTTATACCTGTTAATGTTACATATTTTTAAATAATACAATGTTATATTTGCTACTTTACCATTTATATTGATTTTCCTAGCCAATACAGCCTTGCTCCCACTCATGTTGTTTGTGCTATTACTGCAAATATATTATACATGTTACATTTGTATATGTTACAGGCCAAACAATACGTTATGGACGTACTATTTCATACAATCGCTTTTCAAATCTATTAGAAGAAGAAAAGAGAAAATATGCATGCCTTTAAATTGTTTTATATAATTATATTATTACCTTGACAGGTGCCCTTTGTCTTTTTCCTGTGGATTTTAACATCTGGGGTTACTTGCTTTTAACCTAAAGAACTTCTTTCAATATTTGTTGTATGGAAGGTCTACTAGCAAAAATCCTCTCAGCTTTTGTTTATCTTGGAAAGAAAGCCTTTATTTTATCTTCATTTTTGGAACACAATTTTGCTCCATTTATGATTTTGGGTTGACAGTTTTTTCTTTGAGCACTTAAAATTTGTTATCTCACTGTTTTCTGGCTGCCAATGTTCACACTGAGGATTCTGCTGTGAATTTTACTGTGCTTCCCCTGTAAGTGATGAGCCAGTTTTTTCATGGCTTGTAAGATATTCCTTTCATTTGATTTTTAGCATTTTTACTATGATGTGCCTGTTTGTGAACTTCTTTGTGTTTATTCTATTTGAAGTTCATTGAGCTTTCTGGATATGTAATTTATTGTTTTTCCATAAATTAGAGAAGTTTTCAGACATCATTTCTTTGAATACTTGTGTTGTTTCTTTCTCTTCTCTCACATTGGTGCTCTCAGTATGCAGATGTTGGTGGGTTTAATAGTGTTTTACATTTTTCGGAAGCTCTTCAGTTTTCTCCATTTGTTTCCTGCTCTTTGACTTGCATAATCTATATTGATCGGTCTCCAGGACTGCAATATTCTTTCTGCTTCAAGTTCAGCTCTCCTGTTGAGGTCCTTGAGTGAATTTTTAAAATTTCAGTTATTGTATTTTTTAACTCCAGAATTTACATCTGTAATAGTTTTAAATAATTTCTATCTTTTTACTGATATACTTTAGTTGATGCAACTTGTTATCATACCTTCCTTTACTTGCTTAATTTTGATTTTCCTTATAAACGTTATGACCATGTTTACAATGGCTATTTTTAAGTACTTTTCTGATAAATCTGACATCTGGTAATTCTCATGGGCAATTTTTGTTTTGTCTGATTTTTTTCCCAGTGTTTGGGTTATACTTTCCTATTTGTTTGTAGTAATTTTTGTTGGAAACTGAAAACTTTACATATTACAGCAAGTGTAGGTAAGTGTCCTCCCTTCCAGGGCTTGTTGTTGTTATTGGCTTATTCGCGTGTTCAGTACATGTTTGCATTACTTTCGTGAAGCCTATTTTTCCTCCCCCACTGTTAAGCCTCTGTTGTTCCTCCCCAAGGAGGTGCAGCTTTGCATGTACCTGCAGTCGCCATAGGATGACAATGGTTTTGGTAGGGAATTTCTGATCTCTCTTTTTTTTTTTTTAGTTTTATTTTATTTTATTTTATTTTATTTTATTTTATTTTATTTTATTTTTACATCCCTCACACCGTGAACCCCCCTCCCCCCATCCACCACCACCCCGACCTCACACCGAGCCATCACATTATACAACATTATGTTAAGTGAAATAAGTCAGAAAGAGAAAGACAAGTACCATATGATCTGATCTCTTTTTGTTATTCTATGAACACACCGAGCTCTTAAACTTCGCTAATTGACTGTTAATTGCACAATTGTTTTAAACAATGTACTGAGGACACAAATATTTTTTACAACCAATCCTATAATATTATGACTCTTGTGAAAGAATAGTTTCGGAGGGCAGTGTTTAATACTTGTTCTGATCCCAGGAGGGTTCCCCCACGAGCAGCCTTATTTCTCAATTCTCTTCTGCAAACTAGACTACCGGCAATTCAGCCTGTGTATTAAGCTCTTTCATCACAACCTCCACTGCTCATGAGGCTTCATTTTATTCAGACTCAATTTCAAATGAAGTCAGGTGTTGGGAAGAGATTAGGAGCTGTTTATTGACTTGCTTCTCCCCCAAGAAAAATCCCTTAAGCCCTTGCTCTGGATCTGTGGTTGGGCACAACTGCAAGATTTTCTCTGAGTGAAGAAAGAGTGAAACCCTGCTCTCGGTGCTTAACATTCAATGGAGGGTGGGGTAGCATCTGGAAGACCTATTAGCTTGCATCTTCTGGATTTGAAGCAGAAGCTAAGACCGGGGTGACCAGGGCCCCAGTCTCCTTAGCTCACTGCACAGTAGAATTCAATGGAATAGGGGACTCCGTTTGTCACCCACACTTGGCTAAGACATCCTGAGCCACAGATGGGGGCCAGAATGAGAAAAGCTGGTGTCCTGCTCCTTTAGAAAGAAATCCCTTCACCTGCGAACTGTGGTAGGGGAGGGGCCCTGTGTCCTGTCAGCAGCAGTCTGCTGTGGAGGACATGTCTCACCCAGCTGGGAGTGGGGAGGCGGGGACATTCGTGATTCAAACAGCACAGGCTCTTAACTTTCACATCTAATTTATGTACATTTTATTTTATTTTATTTTATTTTATTAATTAATTATTTTAATTTATTTATTGGGGTGACAATTGCTAATGAAATTACATAATTTCAGGTGTACAATTCTGTATTACATCATCAATATATCCCATTGTGGGTTCACCACCCAGAGTCAGTTCTCCTTCCATCACCATATATTTCATCCCCCTTACCCTCATCTCCCTCCCCCCACCCCCCTTACCCTCTCGTAACCACTAAACTATTGTCTGTGTCTATGAGTTCTTGTTTCTCATTTGTTTGTCTTGTTTTTGGTTTATATACCACATATCAGTGAAATCATAGGGTTCTCTGCTTTTTCTGTCTGACTTATTTCGCTTAGCATTATATTCTCAAGATCCATCCATGTTGTCACAAATGTTCCTATATCATCTTTCCTTAACGCTGAATAGTATTCCATTGTGTATATATACCACAACTTCTTTATCCAGTCATCTATCGAAGGACATTTTGGTTGTTTCCATGTCTTGGCCACCGTAAACAAAGCTGCAATGAACATTGGAGCACACGTGTCTTTATGTATAAATGATTTCAAATTCTTTGGGTAGATACCCAGGAGAGGGATTGCTGGGTCATATGGTAATTCTATTCGTAATTTTTTAAGGAACCTCCACACTGCCTTCCATAGTGGCTGCACCAGTCTGCATTCCCACCAACAGTGTATGAGGGTTCCTTTTTCTCCACAGCCTGTCCAACACTTGTTGCTATTTGTCTTTTTGATGATAGCCATTCTGACTGGGGTGAGGTGATATCTCATTGTGGTTTTTATTTGCATTTCTCTGATGATTAGTGATGTTGAGCATTTTTTCATATGTCTATTTGCCATTTGTAAGTCCTCTTTAGAGAAATGTCTCTTCAGGTCCTCTGCCCATTTTTCAATTGGGTGGTTTGTTTTTTTGTTGTTGAGTTTCATGAGTTCCTTGTATATTTTGGATATTAGATCCTTATCGGAGGAACTGTTTGCAAAAATCTTCTCCCATTCCGTCGGTTGCCTCTTTATTTTGTCGATGGTTTCTTTTGCTGTGCAGAAACTTTTAAGTTTCATATAGTCCCATTTGTTTATTTTAGGTTTTACTTCCGTTGCCTTTGGAGTCAAATTCATAAAATGCTCTTTGAACCCAAGGTCTACAAGTTTGGTACCTATGTTTTCTTCTATGCAGTTTATTGTGTCAGGTCTTATGCTTAAATCTTTGATCCATTTTGAATTAATTTTGGTACATGGTGACAGATAACAATCCAGTTTCATTCTTTTGCACGTGGCTATCCAGTTCTCCCAGCACCATTTATTGAAGAGGCTATCTTTTCTCCATTGTATGTTTTTAGCTTATTTGTCAAATACTATCTGTCCATATTTATGTGGTTTTATTTCTGGGTTCTCAATTCTATTCCATTGGTCTATGTGTCTGTTTTTCTGCCAATACCATGCTGTTTTGATTATTGTAGCTCTGTAGTACAAGCTAAAGTCAGGCAGTGCGATACCTCCAGCACTGTTCTTTTTTTCTTCAGATTGCTTTGGCTATTCGGGGTCTTTTGTGGTTCCAAACAAATGTGATGATTTTTTGTTCTATTTCTTTAAAAAATGCCATTGGGATTTTGATGGGGATTGCATTAAATCTGTATATTGCTTTGCGTAATATGGCCATTTTAACTATGTTGATTCTTCCAAGCCATGAGCACGGAATGTCTTTCCATTTCTTTGTGTCTTCTTCAATTTCTTTCAAAAATGTCTTATAGTTTTCAGCATATAAATTCTTCACATCCTTGGTTAAATTTATTCCTCGGTATTTTATTCTTTTTCTGCAATTGCAAAGGGAATTGTTTTTTGTATTTTTTTTTCTGAGATTTCATTGTTAGTATATAGGAATGCAATGGACTTTTGTACGTTGATTTTGTAGCCAGCAACTTTACTGTATTCATTGATTGTTTCTAACAGCTTTTTGGTGGAGTCTTTAGGGTTTTCTAAGTATAGCATCATGTCATCTGCAAAGAGTGATATTTTAACTTCTTCATTCCCAATTTGGACGCCTTTTATTTCTTTCTCTTGCCTGATGGCTCTGGCAAAGATAATTCATGTACATTTTCGTCAGTTTTTTTGGGATCTTTCTTCATGGCTATTTCTCTTTAGGATAATGTCTATATGCTTTAAACGATTGGTCTTTTTATTCCCCCGATAGCGTTTTTCTCTATTAATTTTACTAATGTAGGAGCAGGTTAGTGGAATTCCTTACACTTCAGGCCAGAAGTCAATCTCCCTTTATAGTGTTTCTTGATATTCATCAGTAACAGAGATAAAAACGGAATTTAAAGCAAAACACTTGTAATTTCCACAAAAGTGTTATGTATGTAGAAATGCAACTAGTAAAAGATGAACAAGCCATTTGTGGAGGCATTATAATAAAAATTTATTTTAAGACATTATAAAGACCTATGTAAATAAATACAGTTATAGAAAATTAATGCATTATAACTTAGATTTCAGTTCTCCCCAAATTGGCCTTCAGATTTTAATTTCTTTTTCCGTTCTAACCAACTGAGCTAACTGGTCACGCCTGATCTTCTGATTTCAATGAGATCCCAATCTGAAATTATTTTTGACACTTGAAAATCTGATTCTAAAAAAATTACATAGAAAAGCAAAGAAGCACAATACCGAAGAAAAATAAGAAATTTTAAGGAAGGTATATAACATGATGGTAAAGTGCACACACAAACACACACGCGCACACACATAGCACACATCACATGAAATGATGAGGAAGACAAGAATCTACCGAAAAACTCCCAAAGACCATAACTGGAATAAGTTAAGCAGGAAAATGAAGACAGCAGTGTTAGATTTAACCTAAAGTATAAAATAAATATTTACGAAGCCATTCTAATATAAATCAATGAAAAATAGATGACTTGGAGAATAACAAATTTCCCATGCAGAGACATTGCAAATAATGCATGTAAACAGTTTATTCTGAAGGTGATGGGGAATAACTTTATTATTCTTTGGTGTTGACTACACATAATGCTTTTTTCCCAAAGAAACCAATATGGAAAGCGGAGAAGATTAACTTCACGGGGGAACAACTTTGTGGTCGTTGTCCAAATACTAGTGTCCTTTGTATAATCATGTAGCTAATATCAGACAGATCTTAGTGATGTGATTCTACTAAACACATAACCAGACTCCCAGATCCCAGATCGGTGAAGGTCATTTAAAATTAGAAAAATGCGAGAATCTGTAACTGTCAAGAAGAGCTTAAGAACTATATTATTAAATGTACTGCATCTTGGGTAGGATCTTGGAATGGAAAAAGAACATTTGGTAAAAATAAAGGAAATCTAAATACTGTATGGAATATACTTAATGCATCAATATTTATTCATTAATTGTGACATGTGTACCATAAAGTACTATAACAATGATAGAGGAATTTATCTGAGGGGTATATGGGAACTCCATGCTATCTTCAAAACTTGTCTATAATTCTAAAACTATTTTAAAATAATGTATATACACTCGCAAAAGAGATAAGTGTTTCATAAATAAAACTCAAAGGGCACTATATAAAAGTGATTCAAATGAAAAATTCAAATGTATCAAAACTAATAATATCACTTCATAAAAAGACAACAAAAAGAAGCAAAAAAGTTATAAATTGAGAGATAATTTTAATCACGTAAATAAATGGCAATTGGTATATTTCAAATGTAAAGTAGTTAAAATATCAATATATCAATGAGAAAGATATCATCCAATAATATATGTGGCATGTATATGTATATCTATACATATATAATTTTAATAGACATAATATGTTAGGATATGTGCTTATATAATTATATGTATACATACCACATGAATATATAGAAAATATGAACATGCATATACATTGTAATATACAATGTGTAGTATAGAAAATATAAACATACATACAATACTCAAATAGATGCAGTATATAAAGATACATGTTTTATATATTCGTAAAGCAAAAGTGAATATACTTTGGCCAGAAACATATAAGAAGCCCTTAATATTGTTAATAATTAATTAAGCATAAAACTAAACCTTAATTTTAAATTTTTGTATGTACCAGAATGGCAGGTACTGAGAGTCTGGAAAAACCAAGTTCTATTGAAGACGTGGAGCCATTATAACTCCTAGTCAGTGCTCGTGGAAATGTGGATTGGTACAACCACTTTGGAAAACAATCTGCATTATTTTTACAGTCTTTCCATTTATGAATAAGAACACAGAGCATCCACTCATCACTGTACATATCCTGGGTAACTCGATCATAGGTTTACCTGGGGACACTTACAAAACAAGGTCAATGCCGTATTGTTCTTTAAAATAAACACGAAACACCTCAAATGATCATCAATAGGATAACGGATTTTAAAAGTCGCAGTCAGAGTGAAATCAAATATGGTAATTAAAAATAATGCCATTTTATAGAAAGCTAGTAATATAAAAACGGCATTGAGTATGTCACCATATTGATAATGTCCCCGTACTATATATATATAACATATGTAATAACCATTGGTTATAATATGAAGAAAGCAATGATAAGCTTAAACAAATTCAGGTAGCATTTAACTTTTAATGAAGGGAAACAAGAGGATTAAAAATGAGGAATAAAACACAGAAAATATCCTATATGATATATTTTTCAATTTTATACTTAATTAATAAATAATCTCAGATATTCCTATACTGAACAGTTGGATCGGGATCCTTGTCTTATTATATTGCTTACTTATTTACTTATTTCTAATGCATATGTTGCTATTTTTTAAAAAAAATACACTGCATGATTAAATTTAAAATTGAATTTGAAACATACTAAATTAAGGATTGTTGTTCAGATTTTTTTGTTTTATATACTATGAAAAATTTTATAGCACTTTACCTTACTCACAATTAAATTAGAACTGGAGTCCCTTTAAAATTCTTTCATCTGATGATCAGATGAAAATGTCCTTTTATTTTCAAACATTTCAAGAAAATTACTTCTGATGTAATTCAAATATTAAAATATTTATTTAATGAGGTACTTATGTGAAAACAACTTTTAATGTCCATAAAGGGGTTGGGGCCATTTATGAGGAAAAAAAAATGTTACTTACTTAAAAAAGACAATAAGTCCATTTAATTACTATTCTATTATAATAAAATAGCAAAGAATTACTTTCAAAGAAGCAAATATCATTTTTTAATAGTATCACTTGCCCTCTTTCTCCTACAACCAATTAAATAGAACTATTAGATTTTACAAAGATAAGATTTCACTTTATTGTAGATAAATGGAAAATACGATTTAGATTTACCTAAAGAGACATGAGTGATCTACTAGTAAATAGATACTATTTCCACATAAATTCTTTATTTTTTTACATTTTAACAGCTGCAGTTTGCAATTAGTTTCACAACATTTTCTTTGAAGTATTACAGAATAATTATTAAAATTATTAAAAGAGGAAAAAAATAACCTCTGGATTAGATTGAATTTATTATGTTGGATAGAAAGGTTTTAAGTCAGCTAAGCTAAGATAGATTTAACCAATTGTGTTTATTGTTTTTACCCACATTTAATTAAAATAAAAAATTAAACTTGGTTTATTTCACCCCCCCCCCTTTTTTTGACATCTTTAATTCTTTCTGACTGTAGTGTTCCTTTTGGCCCTGTGGCTATACTAAGTATTATCACATAACCAGAATTATTACAAATCAGATTCTTTCTTTTTAAAAAACAGCTTTGAAGAATAAGCAATATACAAAGTATTGTACATATTTAATGTACGCATCTTTATGAGTTTGGATATATCCATACACCCCGGTACCATCGCCACTACCGTGGTGCTGCTAACAAACATCCATCACCTACAAAAATGTCCTGGTGTTCTTTTGGGTTTTTGCTGCTGTTAAATTCTTTCGTTTTTAATATTTTACACTATGAATGAAACCTTCTGTTTTTGCACTTCTAATTCCATTTCTTAATTTCAACTTAAACAACTGAAACTTAACTTCCATTTCACTAAACCATCCAAACAGTAGGAGCAAACCCATTCCTGCTATTCATTTCCCTTTTTCTCTTACTGTTTGCGTATTTCTATATTTAATGTGGGCCTCACAGTTTACCATTTTTATGGCCCTTAGGTCATTTCCCATAATATCTTTAGAGAAATATCACATTGTTGAGAGAAATCTGTTTTCTACTTGCATTGATAAAAAACTGAATATAATTCCATAAATATTTGGATTTATGCCATATAGATTATTAAGTCTTTGTTTATTTCTTTATGTGGATTTTCCCACTAGCTTAAAAACAATATCTAAGCAGGGAGAATGACTATCTCTTTCACTGTTGAAATTTGAGTATTTACCCAAGTGACTAGCGTATAGGCTGGTCTTCATGAAGCTATTCATAAATGTGTTTTAAATCTAATAAATGTGAGGCTGGATATATTTTATACCTATTATTTGTCTTTTATTTATTAGTTTTGAAATTATATTTCTTATCATAAAATATGAAAGGAGACTTGGTGTTTTGTCATGTGTATTTACATATTGTGAAACTTAAAATAAAGACTATAATGTTAATATCATATTATTTTCTTATTGTATGATATCCAGGTTTCTCTTAGTCAAATATGTTTATCCTTTTTTTGTGATTTAATATTATTTATATAATAAAAAGCCCATTCCTATATAAGTACAACATAAATATTCCATATTATTTTCTTAATTTATATTTATTCTTTATAAATAAAACAATCCAGTCAATTTGAATAATATTCGATGCAACCCGTGAGTTAAAAATATAATTTTTGCCCCAAAAGTTACTTTCCAAACAATATTGATTGAGAAATATTTCCTTCAGCATTGATCGGGCTACTTTGTGTACACTACATTACTTCATAATATTACCTATTATTCCTCTCTCAGGACTCTGTTTGGATATTGTCCCCTTTCTACAGTCTTTCTGTACTCTCTCCATTCGTCCTTTTCAGGCATATTTGGCATAGAAACTCTTTTAAAAATATATGTCTATCAGTGCACTTAGCCCAACGTGTAACATTCGTATACTTGTGTTTCAATAAGTTCTTGGTGAATGTATGACAATGAATAATGTATTTATAATTGATAACCAACTAAATTATAATCCATTATAAATACATTATTCATAACATTTAAATTGTCATAATGGAATTCATATTTTACTCAAAGACATTTCTACCCTAAAATCTTTATTCTAGTAAACAATACCACAGATTATCTTGTCACTTTTCTAAACCTGAGGACTGTGGGCTCATCCTTGTTTCCCCGTTTTCCTTTACTTCTCACTTCCATTTTTCAAATATTACCTATCCTACCTCTGTTTTTTACTGTCTAATTCACCCCCATGCTCTCCATCTCCATAATCAATATTTTATTTCAACTATCATATTTTCTTGCTTGGATTATAGCAACATATTTTAAAAGTACGTTTTCTTCCCCTAATCCCACTATTGTTCTGTGCTGACACAGAATTCATTTTCGAAATTGTCATCCTGCCATTTCTCTCTGAAGTACTACTATCTACCATATGCATTCCTGTATCTTTACAGTGCTTAACACACTGAAAATAAACCAAATATTTAATTTACTACTACATTTTAAATTAAAACTCACTTGAAGCAGAGAAAATAAATTATTTATCTTTGTAACACCATGTTCTAATACAGTGACCAGAACATACTACCTATTTTGTATATACATTTGAAATGAATTAACACATAAGAAATTTCACGGATTGTAAATATACATATGCACAGTTTATATGTTTTATTTCTAATTCATTCAAATAACACGTTGCTCCTCTTTGATATTTGAAGGTGTCAAAGGCATAGTGTAGACAAACATTAATGATACAGTTGAGAAACATGCATCTAGTGAGAGAGATATGAAAAAAAAATGGTAAGATTAATACAGTGTGATGAGATCTAAGTTATGAAATGTATAGAATGCTAATGTGTCGCGTCCCGCGCAACAAGGGCAGTGAGGGTGCAAGAAGGGGCAGTTTGGGTTAAGTTTTTAAGAAAGAAACAGAGACTTAATGTAGTTACATCTCTCAGAAGGCCAGGGGTCTCTCAGTCTCAGAGGACTGGAGCCCCGAATAAAGCCAACTGGAGGCTTTTATTGATGAGTATGCAAGGGAGTAACAGTGTTTTTGGCGCGGTCTGTGAGACTCACTTATCATGTTATAGAAACATCCCAAACCAATTATTTTAACCTTCAAACAGCCGAAGTACAAGGTCCCATGATATCTTACCTAAGGTATGTACCTTCTCAATGTCAAGTCTCTCATATAGTAACAGCTCCTTAGAGATAACTGATCTTTGTTCTCCTCATTATTTCTCTAACAAATAGCTGCGAGTGAAAAGCCAGAGCCAGCAACAGACTTTCCCAGGCAGGGGGAAAGGGAGGCAAAGCCCTTTCCCATATTTGTCTAAGGCAGCTCATTGGGTGTCCCCACTCGGTTCCGCCTGGCTTAGGTTGTATCTCCCGTGAGATATCTTACCCGTCTTTGGCTGCAAACCATCTTTTGGGGACAGACAGAGAGACATAAGGTGTAAACGCAAGGATGGAACAGAGTCCCAGAAAGGCACAATCTCACAGACTCTTCTTTCCTTAAGGAAAGACACGGAGGGACAGTTGGCTAGGCTGTTGTGCGACTACACTAATGGGATGTAAAAGAGAAATAGCAAGTCTTTAGGTTCAAAAAGACTTCAGAGAATAAGAAATGATCTAAGCTGAGACTTGAATCCTAAACTGCAATTATCTACCCAGTGGCCAATGGGGGAAAGGGAAGGGATGAAGAGTCAAGACAGGATTGTAAAATGTGCAAAGGCTTGGTTTGAGAAAATAGAGAAAAGTTGTTGTGCTCAAAGGAATGTAGAAATACGAGCATAGTCAGAGAATGCAGTGCAGTGTGGTCAGTGTGGAGAGCTACTTGGAGTTTATATAATTTACAGCCGTGTATGCCATTGTTAAGGGTTGTGACCTTTACCTATAACATCAATGGAGAGACATTGAAGGACAGTCATTTAAGTAGAGCAGCAATAGCTCACTGAATTGTGAGTTTTTAAAAGTGGTTTCCCCAAGAAATAGGCTCTGGCACGGAGAGATGTCTCCAGAAAGTTGTGGAGAGAGTATGTGAGGGAATGAGAGTTCACACAGTGACGTCTTTATCCCATTAGAAGTCTAGAGTTGGTCGATCCTTCAGCATTACCTGAGCTGAGGGATTTGTCCTTCTTACTTCTCCAATAAGATGTGGGTTGATCCCGAAGAACACATCTAATTTGGGAGAAGGGACTCAGCTTTGAGCTATCAGCAAACACCATCCTGGAAGCTGTGGAATGAGTACCTCTGTCTTTAGCGAGGGGTGCAGGAGAGGAGATCTGGGTGGTGAACTATGGAATTTCTTCCAGTACATCCCTTGTGATGCTCAGATCCATTCACTTAATATAACACAAAAAGGACCAACAAAACCAAGAGGAGCTTTAGAGCTCGATGGCTCTTCACAGTCATCCTCACTTGAGGCAAGGGAGTCAGGAGCATGAATAGTTGCATCAGTTAGTCAGTTGGATGTAAGTGTCTTCCAACAAGGTCAATACTGAGCAAAGCAGTCCCCCTGTCAGAGGAAGGCACTCAACTGTAAGGGTCTGCAGGAGTCTCCCACCAGCAGGGAGGCTTAGTTCTTTGGTTCTGCAGGGGAACTGGGCAGAGTGCTGTAGCCTCCACTATAGAGTTGATGAATTCATCGCTCAAGTCCCTCCCAAAATGAGGAAACAAAAACTGGAGAGTCAAGATATCAAATACAGACAGTTCTTTCATGAAATGTTGATATAAAGGAAGATAAATATTTTTCGAGAATAGTAAAAGAGAAGGTGGACAGAATTATTGGCCCTTTAAATCCACTTTTGGCTGTAGGAATGGAGGCATTCAGATGTGTAGGGTCTTGTTGTGAATGGCTCAGAAAAGTAGAAACTGTGGATATTTTTTGAGAAGAAAGTGGTAGTAATAATTAATATAGTCCCAAAGAGTTACTCTAGGAACAAAGAGGTGATTCAGGAATTGATTTGTAGTTAGCTTTTAGGTATAATTAATTTTGAAGACTGTGTGCCATGACATAAAACGTGCTGCTGTAATAATTTTTTCTTCCACAGCTTTGGGTAATACTGACCAAAAAGCACAGGACCAAATGATTGGCTTGATTCAGTACAAGATTTTACAAATCACGTGAGATTGTCCAAAAAAGAGCTACGGTGATGAGATAGTGGAGACAATATAGTTAGATCCTCACTTGACTAGGAAGGGGGGAAAAATCGGGAAAACACTGATAAATTAAGAGAAAACATAGCATTCAATGAGATCAAAGAAAACAGCACACGCTGTTTTTTATTGATTTATTTGATCACATCTTGATTATGTTGACTGTCTTATTGATTATGTTGGTGATAACTAGGGCAGGCCATGTAAAATGCTTAAACAAAACTAAATATAAGTAAAACAACTCCTTGTACATATAGGGACAAACGGCTATGATTCAGTTATGCATAATGCTGGCAGAAATAGTGAAAAATGAAGAACTAGAATTCTGAAAGGAAACACATTGCCTATGTGCTCGAGCTACCCAGGTGAGCTAAAAGTTAAACAGGACTTAGACACCATAAAGAACTTCACAGGGATTACAACTTTTATTACTATGTATTCTTCATTTTCATAGCTCAAGGTACAATAACTTGTCTCATAAGAGTATCATGTAGGATAATGCTAGCTGATTTATGTAAGAAAATGCAAATGCAACTGCATTTCAGTCTTCAATATCTACCTGATTTTTTCTGGGAAAAGATGTTAAGGATAGAAAATTCAACCTTATCATCTCTGAATAAAGTATCATGGGAATAGACTCAGTAGCTGAATTTGAAAAAAAAGAAAAGAAAACAAAGCTGAGTTGAATTGATCTTCGTGTAAGTCCTTTCTAGGTAGTAATGTTTAGTTCATTTACTGGATACTAGTGCTGTCTATGAAATAATCCTGTCGTATAAGTCAGTGTTAGTGACATTAATGCAATATAATGGAATTTGACAATGTATAAATGATATAGATGAACATAAAATGGGGAGTTTATGATAATTTAGATTTCCAACCAATGATTTACAATTACATATCCACAGTTAGCTCCACAATGCTGATCAGTTCTATATTGTATGATGATAAGGAAAAAATGATTGGTTTTGGAGAATTTCCAGGTACACAGGGTGCATATAGCACTTGTCACACGATTTTGAATTTACTTATCGTTCTTCCAGAATTTTATTAAGCGTCGCTTTATCTATTAAGTAAAATCAATAGTAACTGCTCTTTGTTTCTCACAATTGTATTTGGGCAATTGCTTCTCTCTAGGAACTAATTGGAATTTTAACCTAGGTTTAATTCAATATCTGTTTCTTCTCTCATTGTACTAGTTCTGCTTCACCTCTACTCCAATTCTAAAATTATAGGAAGTTCATATTTCCCCCAAAATGACTGTAGTCCCTTAAAGTCTATCAATACACTACATATGTCATAAATTCAGGCATAGGTTATGGTGGAGTGGGCTTAGAGAATTTCTTGGCTTGTTATACAAAAGTTAATCATAAAGTAGAACACTGTCAGTCGTTCCCCAAGTGGATTTCCCATGAAATCACCTAATGTTTTGCTCTATCCTTTACATTGTACTATTCCATTTAGTCATGTATTTATCAAACACTACTGAAAATCTAAAATATGTCAGGCACTTTATAACAAAATGGCAAATGAAGACAGATGGTGCCTGCCTTATGAAGTTTATGCTCTAGATGAAAATAAACATAAGTAGAATTTTCAACATCAGCAAATGCTATAAAAGAGAGGTGTATGATGCTATTAGATGACAATTTACAAGTAGGACCCAATCTTGTAGACTCAGGGAAGGACTGGGAGAAGAAGGAGGAGTCAGACTGTGGGAAAACACCATGACGGGCATAACATGATTTGTACAGAGTGCAGAAGGTGAGTGTGAAATAAACATATAAAAATATAGGTAGCACGATGTGATAAGGATAAAAAATGGAAAATATGAGTAAAGTGTGCCGCAGATCATCCTCCACCATGCCAATGCTCTGTCATACATCACTCTGGTACCGTTATATGGCAATTTCTGGCAAATAAAAACATTAGTCTGTTCTTATCCACCTTATTCACTGTATCTGGCACCCTGCGACTTCTGGCTCTTTCCCAAAGTCAAAATGACCATCAAAGGAGAATGTTTTGAATTTATTCAGTACGTCAAAGCAGCCAAGAGAGTGCAAGTAAAGACACTCATGAAAGAGGACTTCCAGAACTGCTTCAGAAAGTGGCAAGAGCAATGGGATAAGTATGTTCAAAACAAGGAGAAGTATTTTGAGTGGGATTAATGGCAATATGTCTTTTAATGTAATGTTTTTTAAAAAAAATAAACATTCATCATATTGTTTGATCACACTTTCTACATATGTCTAGTAATAGGGGGACGTAGTGTGAAAGGCAGATATTACCTTATAGGACTTGATAAGAAATGTAATAACTATGTTAAAAAATAATGGGAAGCATTTATTTTATTTTATTATTTTTTTTTGATATGGCTGAGAAAATCATTTTTCTCTATGGGTAAACTGTTGTGGCTGCATGTGAAGAGTAGAGGAGAACCAGAAAAAATGGAGGGAATTTAACTAAATCATTACTGCAGTTGTCAACAGCAGAAAAAAAAAAAAATATATATATATATATATATATGTATGTATATGTATAGAGAGAGAGAGAGAGAGAGAGAGAGAGAGAGATTAAGTGAAAGTGATGAAATGGCGAGAAAAGGAAGATTTTCACAAATATTCAGGAGATACAAAGGACAAAATTGATTATATACTGGAGTAATGGAGTGATGGTAATGGAGGATTTTAAGGATGACTCCCATGTTTTGGAGGGATAATGGTGAACTCATTAAAAAAATTAAAAAAGGCAATCAGCCAGGGAAACACATTTGCTAATAGGTGTGGTTGTTATATGCCATAAAGCCATGGAAGGACAGAATCAAGGTTAGAAATGTAGATTTCTGTAGCTCAAATAGTGTCATGACCCATTGCATTCAATGACTGTTCACCTTACCAGAGTTGTTCGTTGAAATGAAGAGACTGAAACCCAAACAGAATAGGATGAAAGTGTTTGAACGTTCTTTTCCCACTAACAACAATATGCTACATTACTAACTTGTCTGGTAGAATATAAGAATAAGTAGGCAGGTTGTAACTAATATATGTCACATTCCAAAATCGTAGTTACCTGATGAGGAAAAGATACTCCATAATATGATATTACAGATAAGGATTCTGAAGTTCAGAGAATTAGTTATTTATTTTCTTTTTCAAAATCTTAGATAATAAGTAACAAAGTTAGAATTTGTTAATAAGTAACAAATCAATCCTCTTGATTACTAGTAATATGCAGATGAGTCAATGAAATATGTTTATCATTTCATATAACTAAATTTTGCATTTCTGCTGCTTGTGTGATTGTAATTTGGTTATCAAGAAGATTAGCATAATTTACCAGTATGAATTTTCATAATAAGCCTTTTCCTATTTGAGGCACCATGTCATCTTTAGTTTTGAAAGATTACAATACCACTTGGCAATTGACTGGTAATTCAAAACTTTCCTATTACTTATCTATTTGATTCTCAATGTGGAGACACAGGAAGCAGGAATAAATTTCTTTACAGATGTGGTAGAAGAGATTCAGAAAGTGTAAATTGACCTGTTTTACTCCAGTGAATGATTCTTAAGAAATTAAGAGAACAGAATGATTAGTTTATGTAGGAATTTTATTTTATCCCATCGTTATTTTTCTCCAATTTAATATTGTGAAGTGATTTTTATTGTTATTGTTTTGTTTTGTTTTGTTTTCCCTCATTTTGTGAGTGTGTGTATGGGGTAGAAGGTATAATTATCCTTTTTAAAAGATGGAATTAAATTTAATCAAGAAAGTGAAAGATTTGTGTTGAAAGTTATGAGAGTTTGAATAAATTGAAGACACAAATAAATGGAAAGATATCTTCTGACCATGGATCAGAAAAATTAATATTGTTAAAATGTCCACACTACCCAAAGTCACCTATATAGTCAATGCAATCCCCATCAAAATTCTAATGTCATTGTTCACAAAAATAGGGAAAACAATCCTAAACTTTGTGATGAATCACAAAAGACCCCTAATGGCCAAAGCAATCCCGAGAAAGAACAAAGACAGAGGCATCACACTTACTGATTTGAAACTATACAACAAAACTAATCAAAAGAGTATGGTACTGTGATAAAAATAGACACATAGACCAATGTAAACCCACACATAAACAGTCAAATATTAATTTCACAAGATAGCCAACAATGTACCATGGGGAAAGGATAGTCTCTTCCATAAATGGTGTTGGGAAAACTGCATAATCATTTGCAGAAGAATGAAATTGGACTCCTATCTTACACCACTTACAAAAATTAACTCAAAATGGATTAAAGGCTTGAATATAAGAAATGAAACCATAAAACCCCTAGAAGAAAACATAGGGGGAAAAGGTCCTTGATATAAGTCTTGGCAGTGATTTTTTGAAATGACACCAAAAGCTCAAGCAACAACAGTAAAAAAAAATAATAATAATAAATTATGTCAATCTAAAAAGCTTCAGTACAGCAAACGGAACAATAAACTAAATGAAAAGGCTACCCACAGCACGTGCGAAGGTATTTGAAAATCATATATCTGATAAGGAATTAATATCCAAAACGTATGAAGAACTCAGACAACTCAGTTACAAGAAACCAAATAATGCAGTTTAAAATGGACGGAGTTATCTGGACAGATTCCCCCCCTCAGAAAACACACACAGATGATGAACAGGTTGATGAAAACTACTAAACATCACTAATCAGCAGCAGAACGCAAATCAAAGCCACAAGGAAACATCGCCTCAAAGCTGTTTGACCATCATAGAGAAGATGAGAGATAAGTGCTGGGAAGGATGTGGAGAAGCGGGAAACTTGAGGCAGTGTTGGTGGGAATGTAAATTGGTATAGATCTGCCATATCCTCTAGTAATCTGATTTGTGAGAATATATACAAAGTAAATTAAAACAGGATATTGAAGAATGATCTGTTCTCCCATGTCTGTTGCAGCATTATTGACAACAGCCTGGCTATGGAAACCACCTAAGCACCCATCATTGGCATTGAAGGCATTCTGCTAAGTGAGATAAGCCAGACAGAGAAAGACAGATACCGTATCGTATCACTTATACATAGAATCTGAAAATAAACAAACAAACAAAAACTCATAGAAACAGAGTAGAATGGTGGAAGAAATGGGGAGATGTTGGTCAGAATATACAGATGTTCAGTTATACATTTAATAAGAGTAATAAGCATGGTGGGTATAGTTAACAATATAGTATTATATACCAGAGAGTTGTTAAGAGAATAAATATTAAATGTTCTCATTACATGAAAGAAATTGTAATTATGTGAGGTGTTGGAGGTGTTAGCTAATGCGACAGTAGTAATCATTTCACAATATATCAGTGTATCAAATCAACATGGGATTTATAGACGATGTAATACAGAATTGTACACCTGAAATCTATGTAAATTTACTAACAATTGTCACCCCAATAAATTTAATTAAAAAAAATCAACATGTTGCTTACCTTAAACTGATACAATGTTGTATCTCAATAAAATATATCTCAATTATATCTCAATAAAAATTAAATTATGATTTGTAGAGCAAGGATGAACTAGTCTGCTTTTCTAAGGGAAAAAATGAGCAGAAGATATTAGTTTCATTTTTACTTTTAGCATTACCCATTCAAAAAAAGTTTTCCCTTACTATTGGTTTATGTGATTTTCATGCCTACAAAGTGTTAATCATGTTTTTCTCCAAGATTTTCATGACCAAATCCACGTGAGAAATTGAGTTCAGAGATCCTGGAAATGATTGGTTTACCTCTAACTAACTAATTCACATGGGATTCTAAATACTAAGATTGGCTACTTGAAACTAATCTGATCGAAAGCCAATTTGATGGTTTTCTAGACTGAACTTTGAATCTTCATAAATTAGCTAAGGTTTTAAAGTATTAAAACACACTATGCCATAATCTACTAAACACTTTCCTATGTCTTTATGAAGATCTTAGATCCAAATATAATTGTTGTGCTCTAAAAGAAGGATTTGCTTTTTTTTTTTTTTGGAAATGCTGATTTACAATGTAGTATTGACAGCATGTTTCACTTTAGGAAGAGTCTTAGAAATACTCTTTGCATAACTATAATAATAATAATTCATATTTTTTTCTTAAAAACATTAACTTTGCAAACATGCACACACATTTTAACTACTTCAGCGGAAAAAAACAGTGTAACTATGGCAAGTCTGTGAAGACACTATTATAAAAATATCATTGTGCCTTACTAATTCAAACACATCACTGTCTTTTGACCTACTCATCACATACAGGAGAAGTGTTTATATGTGCCATAGTTCTGAAAAGCAGTGAAGACTACAAAATACCACAATGCTCTCAATGTTTTTAACTGTCAAGATTGCATAAGAAACAGGGAAACATTGGTTACCTGTCTCTGAGTGTGTGAAGTGAAATATGTTTGTTGGTAAAAACAAGATAATGTTATAGCAATATCATTAGTCATCCTACAACCTTATCTACACTAGTTGTATATTATTTACAAGACACTAAATCAATGGTTCGTGTAGCTAGGAAGTAAGGGCAGTGTTTTTGACTTTAATAACACTGAGAAATAGTACGTACGTAAAGGCAAATGTCATGAAATTGAATAGCACTTTGAAACCACTGGGAAAAAAGGATACCCCCCTTCAAATATACAATGAATATAGATCCTATTACAATATGATTTCAAAAAATACACATTTAACAACAGTTATTAAAACACACATCATAATTCTGATCAAAATTGGCAGAGAAGAAATTATTTTTCTGTTTTTTTTTCCTCTTTATTGAATGCGTTGGGGTGACTTTAGTTAGTAAAATTATGTAGGTTTCAAGTGTACAATTCTACAATGCATCAGCTATATATTGCATTGTGTGCTTACCACCCAGTTAAATCTCCTTCCATCACCATACATTTGACCCCCTTTACCCTCATCTACCAATCCCCCTTACCCTCTGATAAGCACTAAACTGTTGTATGTGTCTATGATTTTTGTTTGTTTGTCTTGTTTATTTGTTGCTTTCAGTTGTATATCCCACATGTGAGTGCAGTTATATGGTCCTCACCATTTTCTGTGTGTCTTATTCACTTAGCCTGATAATCTCAAGATCCATCCATGTTGTCGCAAATGGTAATATTTCCTCTTCTCTTATGACTGAGTAATATTCCACTCTATCTATATATCTATATTTATAGATATGTAGGTAGATACATAGATATGTCTATCTATATCTATCTATCTCTATGTATACATATACATACATATAAATATATGCATATACATAATAATACATATACATAGATAAATCTATACATATACATAGATAGAATCTACATATGTAGATACATAGATATATAGATATAGATATCACATCTTCTTTATCCAATTATATATCGAAGGACAGTTTGATTGTTTGCATGTCTTGGCCACAGTGAATAATACTGCAATGAACTTAGGGATAACGGATATCTTTATGGATAAATGTTTTCTGATTTTGGGGGTAGATACCTAGAAGAGCAATTGCTGAGTCGTATGGAAATTCTATTCTTAATTGTTTGAGGAACCTCCATATTGCTTTCCATAGTGGCTGTACCAATTTGTATTCCCTTCAGCAGTATATGAGGATTTTTTTCTGCACAACCTCTCTAACATTTATTATTATTTGTCTTGTCGATAATAGCCATTCTAACAAAGGTGAGGTGGTTTTGATTTGAAAAATAAATTTTTAATGAAAAAATACATTCTTGAATTAATTTTGATAGCTGGAAAATTCTGTCATAGAATATTCACCTTGTGACTCCCCCCCAATAAAAGCAAAAGTAAGAATATCTGCATTTGGAACAAAATACCTGTTAAATTTTAAATTCCTGTAGTTTTGATTCATCAGTTTAAAGAAAGTTAGATGGGTAAAGTACATGAGTTTTCTGAAAGTCTTTAGGGAATTTTCATATCAGCCATAAAAATATTTCTCATAAAGTAGAATTTCTCAAAATTTCCTTGGTACTACTATTGTGAGTGTGGGAGTACTATCAATCTCTCCTTTAGAACATGCAGTGAAATACCCTAGAGTCTTAGAATAAAGGAACAACAATGATTTCAGTAAAGGAATAAACAGGAGCTAGATGAGAGAAAATGGCCTCTTCAATTCTAATAAAAGAAAAAAAACTGTATGTTCTAGAAGTGAATTTGTGCTAAATCTTGTCTGAAATCTAGGATTGTCCTCCAAGAGAGGTAAAGAAAAAGGAATGTTTTCATATACGATTGGTAAATAAGCTATATAAAATTATTTGCCATGTTAAGTATGCATTTTAATGTATGTCATTTTTAATTTTAATTTTAGAAATATCTCAGGAGATGTCTCAACATATATTAAATTACATCCTTTCTGAAATAATTCTTTCTTCAATTATTACTCCATTTGCAATTATCTGCAGATTCATTGCATAACAAACAAATTATGTAAATTTATGAATCTAATCATAGTGATATCTCAATTTCTTAACTAAGGACATTTTATAACAATGCAAACTTCGGTATATTCTCGATTCAAGTCCAGTTCAGAAATATGATTTGCAAATATTTTCTCCCAATGGGAAACTTGTCTTTTCATCTCTTAACAGTGATGTTCAGAGTCCAAAAGTTGTTGTTGCTGTTGTTATTGTTATTCTTATTGTTTTGATGGAGTCGATTTATCTTGTGCTGTTAAAAAAAAAAAAGGATTATGTGCTCACTTCAGCAGCACATAACATGGCTCCTGGGCAAAGAAGACATGCAAATTCATGAAGTGTTCCATATTTATCAATCAATAAATAATTAGTCTTCTGGTGTCAAGTCTCCTCACCTAAATTTATAAAGATTTTCTCTGATATTTTTTTTCTCTAACAGGTTTTTAAATTTAAATTTTAACATTCAGATCTTTGGTTCATTTGGAATTAATATATATCGATAAGGCATGAGGCTTATGTTGATTTGTTTTAACCAATTCTTCCAGTACCACTTAATAAAACGACTATCCATCCATTAAATCCCTGTGCTAGCTTCATTAAAAACCAAATGCCACATTTGTGTGGATCTTTTTATAAACTCTCCTTTCTGTTTCATTGATCCATGTGTCTAACTTTTCCCCAAGACCACAGTGTCTTGATCATTGTAGCTCTATTTTAAGGCTTAATATCTAACTTCACTTTTTTTTTGAAAGATGTTTTCACTATTTTATTTCTTGCCCCTCCATATATGCCTTGAAAGAAATTCATCTAGCTAAAAGAAAAAACAAAACAAAAAACAAAACAAAACAAAAGCTTGGCATTTGACCAGATTTTTATATTGTGTTAAATCTGTAGATCTGTTTGGGGAAAATTAACATCTCTTTGATGAGGAGTTTTCCAATCTAGGAACAGGGTATGTCTCGTACTTTATTTAGATCTTTTTTGATACTCTTTATCAGGATACAGCTGTTCCACGTTATTTTTTATAAATTTATACCTAAGTATTTAATTTTTGCTAGGGCTAATATAAGTGCTTTTTTTAAGTTTACAATTCCAATTGTACATTGCTTGTACATAGAAATTTTTAAAAATTGTTGTTAACTGTGTATCTTGCAACCTTGCTAAGCTCACTTATTAGTTCTGGGAGCTTTTCTGTAGATTTCTTTGGATTTTCTACAAAGGCAATCATGTCTATAATAGAAGCTGTTTTATTTTTTCCTTTACAATCTGAATGCTTTTTTATTCCTTTTTATTGCCGTATTGCACTTGCTAGGATTTTCATCACCATGTTGAATAAGAGTGTTAAGAGAATTTCTTGTCTTTTTCTTCATCTTAACAGAAAATCGTGAATTCACTTCCCCATTCAATGTAATGTTACATGTGCATATGACAGTTTTGGGGGTTTTTCTCCTTCAGAGAAATATAGTGGGTTATGCTGATTAATTTGCAAATATTGAACAGGTCTTGTTCTCCTAGAATAAATCCCACTTGGTTAGAGTATACTCGTCCTTTTGTATATTTCTGAATTTGATTTTTTAACATTTGTCAAGGATTTTTTTGGTGTCTAAATTCATGAGGGATATTGTCATGTAGTTCCCCCCCCTTTTGTTCCATCTTTACCTGGTTTTAGTAGTAACTGACTTACAGGTGTTCTATTCTCTTCTGCTTTCTAGAAGAGACTATGTGGAATCTGAATTACTTCTTCTTAAAATAGTTAATGAGTCTTCCAATCCAAATATTGTCAAGATATTCTTTTGCACATTTTTAAACTATAAATTTGAATACCTATTAGTTATATTGAGACTATCTGTTTCATTTAGGCTGTTTTGATATAATATAGAGTTCTGTATAGCAACTCTAATATTAGCATTAGCATTACATTACTATCTAATAGCTGCAGGGCTTCTAATAATATTGCTTCTCTTCCCCTGGTTTTCATAATTTCTCCTTTCTATTTTTTCCTTTATCTGTCTTGCTAAGATGTTTATAAATTTTATTGATTTTTTAAAGAAACAGATTTTGAGCTCATTGACTTTTCCATTGTTTTTCTCTTATCAATATTATTGATTTCTGCTTTTTCACTTTATTAAATTATTTGGCTGTATTGGAGTAACTGCTCTTTTTTCTAGTTTATTAAAGAGGAAAGTGGATTATTTTGAGATCTTTGTTTTCTAATATAAACATAAAACTATGTATTTCCTTCTAAGAATTCCATTTAGCTATATTCTTCTAATATTTATGAAGTGTGGTTAAAATATGGTGAATGTTTAAATTTAAAAATATATATTATAGTAAAAGATACATTAACATTAATCCCCCTCGCTTTGAACACACGTATCCCATCGTTCTTGCCACTCTCTGAAGCAGTTCTGGACGTCCTCTTTCATCAGTGTCTTTAGTTGCGCTGTGTCGGCTGCCTCAGTGACCTGAATCGATTCAAAACATTCTCCTTTGATGGTCATTTTGACTTTGGGGAAGAGCTAGAAGTCGCACAATGCCAGATCTGGTGAATAAGGTGGATGAGGACACACTGTAATGTTCTTATTTGACACAAATTGCTGTAAACCAGAAGTGCTGTGTGACATGGAGCATTGTCATGATGGAAGATGAAGTAAAGACACTCACGAAAGAGGACCTCCAGAGCTGCTTCAGGAAGTGGCAAGAACGATGGGATAGGTGTGTTTGAAGCGAGGGGGAGTATGTTGAGGGGGATTAATGACACATTAATGGCAATGTGCCTTTTACTGTAATATACATATGTTTTTTTTAATTTAAACATTCACTGTATTTTTCTATCACACCTTGTATATACTGTATTTAGATTTTTGTTCAATTCAAGGTATTTCCTAAATTCCTTTGAGACTTTTACACTGACACACAGATTGCTTAGAGGTATATTGTTTAATTTCACATATCTGGTGACTTTTCTCTTACCCTTTTATTTTGGTTCCTAGTTTAAGTCTATATGGTCTGAGAACACATTTTCTATGATTATATATATTTTTAATTTAGTTATGTTTTGATGTAAGACCTAGAATATGGCCTATCTTAGTAAATATTTCATGTGCACTTGAAACAAATGGTTTTTTTCTTGTTAGGTGAAGAGTTCTCTCAATGTCAATTAGATCCACTTGGTTTATGATGTTCAGTTCTTCTATATATTTGCTAATATTCTGTTAACGAGTTCTACCTATTACTAAGAAACGATTGAAATATCTATCAGTAATTTTATTTTATTTTTTATTTTCTCTTTCAGTTCTATCGGGTTATTTATTGTATTTTAAAGTTATGTAGTTTAGTGCATCAGGATTTCCAGGTCCTCTTGGTGAGTTGCTCTAGCAACATGCAATATTCATCTGTGCTCCTGGTAATTTTCTTTTGTCTGAAATCTACTTTATGTGACATTGATATAAGTGTTATTGTTCTCTGTATGTTCCCTTTGTATTTTCTTTTCCTATTTTTTTCCTGTCTTCTTTTGGTTCATTTTGATATATTTTAGCATTTCACATTAATTTAGTATGATTTTGACTATATCGCTTACATAATTTTCAAGGCTGCTCTAAAGCATTACAAAACATATCCGTGCTTTGCTACAATCTATCTAGAACCAATATTTTTCACTTCAGTAGCAATGGAGAAGGCTTACTACCATATTGGTTCCCTAAGTCTCCAAACTCTTTGATATGTATTACATAAAATCACATCACATAACACATCCATGCACATTGAGAACTTTCTCAGGTAATGTTATACTTTTTGCTATTAACTGTAAAACATTCTTAAAATACTCAAAATAAGAATAATAGTCTACCATAGTCACCAAGATTTTTACTTTTTGTTGCTGTTATTCTTCCTTTATTCCTAATTGTCAAGATTACTTGTGAAAGCATGTAACTTCTATTTGAAGAACTTATCTTGCCAATTCTTTAGAGTAGCTCCTCTTACTAAAGATTCTCTGAGTTTTCTTTCAGCTGTGAATGTTTTAACTAATCTTTACCCCTGAAGAATATTTTTGCTGGATAAATAATTATGGGTTCATAATTCTGTCCTTTTAGGGCTTTAAAATGTTACGCCAATTCCTTCCGGCTGTCATGATTTCTAGTGACCAGTCCACACAATTCATCACTTTTCCCCACAGCTAATATTCCCTTTTCTTCTGGCTGTATGTGAGATTTCTTTTCCCCTGAAATGTTCACCAATTTTAGTTTGATGATCAGTGTTCACATTTTGGGTATTTACCCCGTTCTGGGTTCACTCAGCTTCTTCAGCAGTAGGATGATGTCTTTCACCAAACTTGGAAATATTTCATCATATTTAAACTGTTTTACAGTCTTATAAATTTTTTATTTCTCTTACTGGAACTCTTATGATACAAATTTTACAATATTTGTTATTGTTCCATAGCTCATTTTTATTCAATATATTTTCTCTGTATTGTTAAATTGAATGGTTCCTATTGATTTAACTTCAAGTTCACTGACTCTTTTCTCTGCTATCTCCGTTCTGTTATGAGATCATCCGGTAAGTTTTCTTTTTCTGTTTCGTTATTGTATTTTTTAAGCTTTAAAATTTCCATCTATGTAATCTTTATATACTTTATTTTATAGTTATATTTTACATTTTAACATTTGTTTTCACAATTCCTTTATTGAACATTTTTTATAGAAGCTTCTTCCAAATATTTGTTAGATAATGCCATTATCTGAGCTTACGAATTGAAATGTATATGGTCTTAAACATTTTAATTGTATTCTAGCATTTTGAATATTATTTCATAAGGCTAGGTCTGTTTTAATTTCTATGAAGAATGTTGATAAGTATAAGTTATCAGTCACTTGCCCTTATTTGTTTCAGGCCATAGATCCAACACACATTCTATGCGCTGTGGTTTCAATGTGAGTTCAGTTTGCAAGCAGTGCTATTATTTCTACACCACCCTAACTGCCAGCCATTGGTGAGCCTTACTCCTGTGTGGAGGTATATCCATCAGTTGTACCTCAGTTTTCAAGTATCTTAATTCTGACTAGAGACATATCCACAAATGAGCAGATACCACTACAACCCACGCTGCATCTTATTATAACACAGCTGCTCCCCACTATAACACAGGCTGCTCCTTATTATAACACATCTGCTCCCCACTAAAACACACGCTGCTCCTTATTATAACACCTCTGCTCCCCACTACAACACAGGCTGCTCCTTATTATTACACATCTGCTCCCCACTACAACACACGCTGCTCCTTATTATAACACCTCTGCCCCCACTACAACACACGCTGCTCCTTATTATAACACCTCTGCTCCCCACTAAAACACACGCTGCTCCTTATTATAACACCTCTGCTCCCCACTACAACACAGGCTGCTCCTTATTATTACACATCTGCTCCCCACTACAACACACGCTGCTCCTTATTATAACACCTCTGCCCCCACTACAACACACGCTGCTCCTTATTATAACACCTCTGCTCCCCACTAAAACACACGCTGCTCCTTATTATAACACATCTGCTCCCCACTAAAACACACGCTGCTCCTTATTATTACACCTCTGCTCCCCACTAAAACACACGCTGCTCCTTATTATAACACCTCTGCCCCCACTACAACACACGCTGCTCCTTATTATAACACATCTGCTCCCCACTACAACACACGCTGCTCCTTATTATAACACCTCTGCTCCCCACTAAAACACACGCTGCTCCTTATTATAACACCTCTGCTCCCCACTACACCACACGCTGCTCCTTATTATAACACATCTGCTCCCCACTACAACACACGCTGCTCCTTATTATAACACCTCTGCTCCCCACTAAAACACACGCTGCTCCTTATTATAACACCTCTGCCCCCCACTATAACACGTCTCCCTTCACTGTAACATGCACTCCCCCCACTATAACACCTCTGCCCCCACTATATCACCTCTGCCCCCCTATAACACGTGTGCCCCCCACTCTAACATGGCAGGAAGGCCACCACTGAGTCTCTCTTGCTGGAGCACCCCAAGAACACGGCAGGTGCTCAGTAAACCAGTGCTGCGCCGGCTGAATGAAGGAACAAACTGTTATTATCTTCCCATCACGACTGTGTCATCCTCAGGAACACCCCTGGCCAGCCTGTCCCTGCACATCTAGTGTCAGCTCTGTCCTCTGTGGTGTGGGGTCAGGTGCCTGCAGGGGACCTTTCCGCGCCTCGGTGGGGGCCCTGTGCTGCTACCTGAAACACGACACCCAGGTGAAAGCCTGCTTTCTCCTGTGCAAGCGTCATCTTAAACTCAGAGATGCAGCTCCAGGAGGGCCTGCCCCCCAAACCTGGGCAGAACCCACCAGAAAAGTCTGGCTCTCCCCTGATGAGGAAGGTGCTGCCATCACTCCCTCCCTGAGAAATCCGGGGCCATTAGAATTGTACCCGCTCTCACGTGGACTCCAACTTTGAGCCAAGCGATGAGCATGGCCTTTAAAGAGTGGTATTGCTGTGGGCACCCGTTTGCTTGGTTAGTGCTCAGCCCAAGGGCCCACAGTGGGGAGACAGCGCCCGCTCCGGCTGCCCCCTCTGCACCCATTCTGAATTGCAGTGCTTGAACTTGGGGTCTCCACGTGGCCTTCCCTGGAGAAAAATAGCCTCTCCACAGTGAATGGCCAAGCTGTGCCAATGTGCACGAGACGTCACTGTGGGGGGGCACCCAGGAGAACGTGCACTGCCCAGAGCATAAATAAATAAATAAATAAATAAATAAATAAATAAAAATAACAAACATCGGCGTCAATGTAGAGAAACTGGAACACTTAAACATCGCTTGTGGAAATGTCAAATGATGCAGCCTATCTATATAACCGCTCAGGATTTCTTCAAAAATAAAAAAAAATTACCACATGGCTAAACAACTACTCCTAGATATATATTCCAAGGAACTGAAAATAGGTATTCAAATGGAAACTTTTACACAAATATTCATAGCAGCATCTTCACAATAGCCAAAAGGTAGAAACGATTCAAAAGTGCATCGATGAAAGGAGAAAGAAAATGTGGTAAATCCATAAGTTGCAATATTATTTGGCCAGATAAAGGAATAAATTAAATGGTACAGCCACTGTGGAAAATGGTATGGCTGTTCCTTAAAACTTAAAGACAGAATTAATGAATGATCCAGCAATTCCACTTCCGGGTATATACCCAAAAGATTTGAAATTAGGGACACAAACAGATCATGTGTACATCCGTATTCATAGTGGATTCACAGTAGCCAAAAGGTGGAAGCCACCCAAGTGTTTACAGATGAACGAATGGACAAAAAGTGGTATATACGAGGGGACTAGTATTCAGCCTTAACATCTAAGGAAATTCTGGCGTGGGTTACCACACGGCTGAATGTGGAAGTCATTACGCTAAGGGAGAAAAGACAGCTACAGAAGGACAAACATTATTTGATTCCACTTATATCAGCCATGTACCAAAAGCTAATTCAGAGACAGAACGTAGAATGTGGTTGCCAGGGGTTGTGGACAAAATGGGAATGTGGACTTATTGCTTTATGGATACAGTTTTAATTGAGGAAAATGAAATTCTGAAGTTGGATGGTGTTGGTGGTATTTGTACAACGACGTAAACGCAGTTAATACCATAGAAACATGTACTTCAAATGGTTTAAACAGTAAATGTTGTGCTGCATATAATTAATCACAATAAAAAAAATTAGTGAAGTACTGATACCTGTGAGAACACGGATGGGCATTGAAAACATCTTAAGTGAAAGAAGCCTGGCATGAAGGGCATCCAAGATAGGATTCACTTCTGAAGGTTAAATACAAATTTATGAAAACCAGGGAAAGCCTCAGTGACAGTTCCAGAAAAAGAGTCACATCAGAATGGTGAGAGACATTTTCACACAGCTGGGACAGGTGGTGAAAGCTGAAGTGGGGCCATGGAGTGGATTGTAATGTGGAAGCCACAATCATATCCACACGTGGGGGTCATGTGGTGATTCCCGGGGAAAGCACACCTTTTTGGGATGAAACTCACTGGAGAACTCGGTGTGAAATGTCGGAAAGTGATGACAGCGGCAGAATGTGAGTGCAGAGAAAGAGTACCCGTAGTGCTACGGAAAGTTTTCCAGACTTTTGAAATTACTGGAGAGTAAACTACTGGAAACAACCATGTCAGGACCACACCAGAAAAACAGAACGCATCCGAGCTCATGACAGACGCCAAGACCCATGCAGACCCCGTTCACCCAAGGGGGTGCAGCTGATCGCCCTTGTTAACTAGAGGCGATGAGGGAGAATATATTAGTACCCACTGTGCCTTGGGTACGTGACCTGGGATGTGGAAGACACAGCGGCCTTTTTAATTTCGGTTTTCCACATCACCCCAAAAGTCTGTAGTGACCAAAGCAGGGTGGTATTGGCATAAAACCAAACACATAGATCAACGAGCAGAATGGAGCTTAAGATTGAATCCACATAAATGACGCTGGGGACACTGGCCAGCTGTACGCAAAACAGCAGCACTGAACACGATCTGACACCACAAAGGAAAACCAGCGATTTCCCCACTATGTCCTTCCTCTGCAGGTCCTCTTGTGGCCGACACGCCTCCCCGCCCCCACCTGTCAGCAGAGTTCACGCACAGGAGGATTCTCCCTACCTCTCCTCCTGTGTCCACGCCTCCCGGGGAGATAACTGAGGCGAAGCATGCGCAGAAGGACGTCCCTTGTTGTCCCCGAAGCAGCGGCTCCTCCAGGATACACCAAGTTCCCTCACAACAGATGCCACCACAGCATGCGAGAGACATCATGGTGGCTCTCGCCCCAGCTGTCGCATGAGACTCGGGACCCTGGCTCTCATGAAGACGGGCTGCCCTCTGTCTCGAGAGGCTGGCCCCTGGCTCTCATGCCAGAGTCCTACCCCGTGCTCACTTAGTTCTCTGAAAAAGTGGTACCACAGGAAGTGATCACTTCAATTGGGCCTGGAGGAAACGTGCGTGGGAAACCGGTTTGGAGAAAGTACCCACATGTGTACTCACCTGTGTTCAGATGAGAGGAGACACCAGAGCTGGACCATGGACCTCAGATCCAGACCTCTAAATGGACCATTGCCCCACATAGCCAGACACCAGGGCCTGAGCAGGACCCCTTACCAGGGACCCTGGACCCTAATCTCCAACCCTGACCCTGACTTCTCACCCCCTGCCTCCAACCCTGCAGCTGTAAACCCCTAAACCCTTAAACATTTAACATCCCTGAACATGAACTATTACTATGAAAAACACCATGAGATCACATGCTTTGGAAGAGAAGAGGACGCCACCAAGAGACAGAGCAGATGTTAGATGCAGGAGGCTGCTGCTGGTGCCAGCCCATGTGTTACAGGGTCAGGGAGTCCTTACAGTGCTGTTCTCTAGGCAGTGACGGAAAACCCCGCTGCTCAGCAGGAACCTTGAATGAGTTGTCCTTTTGGTCTGGGTTCTCCAAAGGCCCAGAGGAAAAGAGTGACGTTTCTTCCGGTCTGGATACTCTCTGAGCTGAGAGCTCACACTGGTGTCTGCTCTGTGAAATACACAGGCGGTCATGTCAGTTTCATGCTGTAGGACTGCGGTCGAAACTGCAAAATCCTGAAACTAAAAGCATTAAAATTCAGATGCCCTTTCTCTACCTTTTGACTTAAAGCTGCAGATGAGCCACGTTTTATGTTAAGTGTGTAACCGAAATGTTATGAAAAGCTTTCCCCTTTCTTAAGAGTATCTCAGTTACCACTGAGAGGTCAAACCACCATTTCAATGCCCACACTAAGTACACATCAGTTGCCAAGAAAACATAGTAAAAGCAGACATTCTGTTCACAGATATTAATATTAAACGTTTAACATTTTCCAAGTCCAAAAAGAATAAACGACCCATGCTTGCTGCTCCCTGCATGGGGTTCTTCAGTGACAGTTTCCATGGGAGTCCCAGAAAGACCACAGAGCGTTTTACAACGCACATGCGTTGGGTCCTGTTTGCCCCCTGTGCACTGAGCTGTGTGTGGGACACTGGCAGCAGTGCCTCGAACTTATTTACTATAATGAGAGGACGAGGCAGTGTTACTGCATATGGGGCCTGGGTCTGCAAACATCGCATCGCCCACTCCTCCCACTGCATGCCTCTATTGTAAGGGTGAGATTCGGGGAATCAATAACACACTTAGACTTAGCTAGTTTGCAGTGTGACTCACCGCAGAGCTCGCTATCCAGCCACCTGTAATTAAACCCAGTTATTGATCCACCTGATATTCAGCTGTTTTCTCTTTGTTTCTCCCCTCAATGATTAACTGTTTGTTCCCTTTCTCAAGTAAACCCATACCTCGTGAACTAACATCCTAACCTGGGAAAGAGCAATTTCGTAATCCCCAGGCACCCGGACACTGGAATCCAATTTACAACTTCTTGCACTTTTTTACTGGTGATGCATTCGAGTCCCAGGCCGCTATGGCTAACTCCTAGTTTGGAGTCCGGACATAACTTTGTCTTCAAACAGACTAGACCCCAGGAAGGATGTCAGCCCTCAAACCAGCCTGACCGACTCCTCCTTTCCTACGTAAGAAAAAGCTAACCAGAAGTTAGGTGCAGCTGTCCACCCTCAGACACTGGACTCTGCGCCGGCGACTCCCCCTCACCCCCAACCCCCCGTGTTTCTCTCTTTCTTACCAGAGGCAGCCGTCATTGTTGGACACTGCCATGGGCATTCTCTCTCTGCCCTAACTGTCATAAAAGCTTCCTTTGTAGAGTCTGTGAATGCTTTCACCTTTTGTAAATTCCACGCCACAACACCTATCTGTCCACAGGGCTAACTTTGGAAATATGTGTATTTTTACAACGTGTACATTCTCGGTTATCCTGTCTTATTTAGGTTGTACGTGTCATTACATCTGACATTCATGTAACTACAGTGCGATGAAAAAGATTTCCATAACAATATCCCCTGAAAAAATTACCTTGCTGAGTGGAATGACTTATATCTCACATTAGTGGGCGTTCATTCAGTTTATAAGACCTTTCAAACAAGTACACGTTTACTAAAGTAAGGTGCATAAAGGCCCAACTAGCATAAAAATAAGGATAAAGTTGAAATCAATACACTAACCATGGACATGATCATTTATTACTATCAAGTATTATGAACTGTACGTAATTGCAGCTGTTGTACTTTTAGACGACTGGCATACGTGAATTCCCCATGCACGTAGGTTAAAATTCAATTTTATCTTATTAACCCGATTCTTAATTTGATGATTAGCTCAGCTAGAAGAAGTTGTTCTTCTGGACAGAGAGAACAGTGCCTCAGGGACAGACAGAAGGAAAGGAAGGAAGATGATTTGTGAAACAAAGAAAAGGGAGATGAGATCACTCCTCAGAAATGCTACAGCTACAGCTACTTGTAAAGGGTTATAACACTATTAGCATTGCAGGCTGGGAAAAATCTCCACCCCTGTGTCCTCAGGACAGTTCCCACAAGGAAATCCCTCTTCCTGATGGGAGGGAGTGATCAGCAGAGACACACCCTGGGAACGCCCTGGAAACGCCCTAGGCTCCACCTGTGACTCCACTCCTGATTGTTTCCCACCCTCATTAAAATATAATCCTAAATTTTGTTTGTTTCAGCACAGTCGCTCTCCTCCTGTGCCTGTGCACTCCTGCATTTTGGGGATATATTTTCTTTTTAAAAACAAATCCTCCTCCTGCTTGCCTTTGCTCAAGAGTTGTTCCTACATCCTGGAATGCCTTCCTGTGATGACTGACCTGCTCTCCAATAACACACTTACTGGGTCAGAGCAAAACAAATAATTGTGAAGCCCCCACAGTATTGGGGAAGCCTGCAAGGAGAATTAATGGCCAGGGCACTGCTGGCTCCTGGCAACCACCGCAGCTGGCAAGGACGTCTGCCGCCAGAGGTAAGCGGTGTTTTTGTTCACGCTGTGAGCCTTTCTGGTGTATGTATTTATGCAGGGTTTGAGAGAATTTAGAAGTACTGCACGTCCTTTTCCCCTCCTCTACAAGTAGACTGGCAGGAAAATATATTTGTGAACCTAGCTTCTCGAGAGTAGAGACTCACAGGTTTTCTTTTTTTTTTTAAATGAAATTAAAATATATCTCTTGTGAAAATACAAGTTATTTTTACTAAAACCTAAAATAAAATATATGGTTCTATTATTGATAAATATTAGTAAAATATTAATTTGTATGAGGATGTAGGAAATTAGGGTATATTGATTCCATCGGGCTTGCAGCTTACAGTTCAGAAATAAAAATATGTAGTGTGCAAGACGTTCATTTTCGGTTAGTTTAGAAAATCTCCCTATTTCAAAAAACAGTTAAAACCTCGTTCAACATTGCTCAATCAAAATTATAATGGCACCAAAGTTCCCATCATCTTTGTGGATTTGGGAGGCTAAGAATTGATCTTTCCCCTCTTGAAGACTCAGGAATTTTTTCCCCTTTTCACTATCAAAGAAAACATAGTGTATATGAGCCCCTCTCTTCTTGCTGTACCAATGGCAATGAATAGTGACGGAAATGGACTCACTATGTGGTTTTAGAAACAGTTATAAATTAGTTATTTGTCTTAAGGACTGCCTATCTATTTGAGACTGTGAGGGAGAGTTCTTTCAGGAGAGAAGAATCTTGTTGATTTTGAAGAACTAGGTCATGTAGGTTTGCCAAAATTAGTGAAGTATCCTAGTTATCAAATATATTTTTATTAGTTTCAGGTGCACAAGACAAAGTAATACTTAGACATTTATCATTTATATCCCTCACACTGTGTGAACCCTTCTCCCCCCATCCACTACCCCTCTGACATCGCACACAGCCATTACATTTCCACTGTCTCGATTCCTAATGCTGTACTCCACTTGTAAGTATATACATACACATATATACACATATCTATATATATAAAATTATAGTTGGCATTCATTATTGTTCAGCTTCAGGTGTAAAGTGCAGTGATCAGGCATCCACATCATCCCTGAGGTGGTCTCCCAAATGGGACACGTGTCCATCGGATATCCTACAAAATCTTTACAACATTATTGATTACGTTCCCCAAATCAATTTTCAAAACCCCGTGGCCATCTTGTGGTTACCGACTGTTTTCTAATCCCCTCACCTTCCCCCTTATCCCCCCCCACCCATCTAGCAACCCTCAGTTTTTCCTCTTTGTCCCCAAAACTGTTTCTGATTAGTTCATTCACTTATTCTTTTCTTTAGATTCTGCATATAAGTGAGATCATATGGTATTTGTCTTTCTCTGTCTGACTTATTTCACTTAACATAATGTTCTCTAGGTCCATTCCTGTTGTTGCAAATGGTAAGATTTCTTTCTTCTTTATGGCTGCGCAATACTCCATTGTATAAATGTACCACAGTTTCTTAATCCGGTCATCTACCGATGGGCATTTCAGATGTTTCCATGTCTTGGCTATTGTGTATAGTGCTGCAATAAGCATAGGAGTGCATAAAGATTTTTGAATTGGAGTTTTGGATTTCTCCGGATAGATACCTAAGAGTGGAATTACTGGATCATAGGGTAGTTCCATTTTCAGATTTTTGAGATACCTCCATACTGTTTTCCATAGTGGCTGCACCAATCTGCAATCCCACCAACAGTGCACAAGCGTTCCCTTTTCTCCACATCCGCGCCAGCACTTGTTGTTTGTTGATTTATTGATGATAGCCATTTTGACTGGGGTGAGGTGGTATCTCATTGTGGTTTTTATTTGCATTTCTCTGATGGTTAGTGAGGTTGAGCATTTCTTCATATGTCTGTTTGCCATCTGTATGCCCTTTTTAGAAAAATATCTCTTCAAGTCCTCTGCCCATTTTTTAATTGGGTAGTTTGTTTTTTTGGAGTTGAGTTGAGTGTGTTTTTTATAAATTTGCGACATTAACCCCTTATCAGATATATCATTGGCAGATACCTTTTCCCATTCATTGGGATCCCTTTTTGTTTTATTGATGGTTTCCTTTGCTGTGAAAACACTCTTTAGTTTGATGTAATCCCACATGTTTATTTTTTCTCTTCCCTCTCATGAGGGGATATGTCCACAGGTTTTCTTTAATGAAGTGATCACTTCAATAGGGCCTGGAGGAAATGTGCGTGGGAAACCAGTTTGGCGAAAGTACTCACATGTGTACTCACCTGTGTGTTCAGATAAGAGAAGACACCAGAGCTGGACCATGGACCCCAGATCCAGACCTCTAAATGGACCATTGTCCCACATAGCCAGACACCAGGGCCTGACTAGGACACCTTACCAGGGATCCTGGACCCTAATCTCCAACCCTGACCCTCCCTTCCCGCCTTCCCTTCCAGAGATGGTCATTTTTTGTGTCTCTATGTCTCTTGTGTCGTTGGTCCTGACAAGGAAACAGTGACAGAAAGCCACAGTGACAGAAAGCCTTTGTCTTCCTTGGTCAAGCTGTCAAAAGGCTTTTTGGTTTGAGTAGCTATTAAAATCCTACCATCAGTGGCCAGAGTATGGATCCTTTGAATTGGAAAAACTTCTAAATTGGAAAATGTGTTAGAGAACTCTCATAACAAAGCTGTTTTTTTGGACCCTAGAGATAGACCACATGTTTAATACTAACGGATACAAGGAAATTTAACTATTCTTAAGATTTTGAATTAGTTCTTCAGCTTCTTGGGTCTTAATAGATGCTAATGTCAACATTAGATTTAAAATACGCAGAAGAGAAAATCAAGAGATGTGTAAGTGTTAAAAATCTTTACGGAGATTTAAGATTTTGAGAACTGGTATGTTGAAACTGGCTTGAAAGGATTTAATAACCAATCAGAAACCTGAGAAAAATGGAAGCTGATTTTTCAGTCCGATAGACGTGAGAAAGTCTCAGCATCACCCTGGACCCTCTGCTGAGTAGATCTGAAATGGAAACAGAGCCCACAACTGTCCCAGGCCCGCTGAGGTAAATAAAATAAAAATTTCAAAGGGGCAGTTTTAACAATACAAGCCTCCCCTTTCCAGCCTGGCTCCCCTTTCCCAGCCTCCTTAAAGACTATGAAGCACAAATAAAACCCTGAGCACAATCCCCTTAGCAGTAGACAGGAAGACTCCATGCAGGAGCCTCACAACACTTTACCTGCCATGTGTGTTTAGCTTTTCCTGAATTACCTGTAAATCTCCCATTTTTACGTCTAAAGCCTAAGAGCCAACTGCCACCTTTGTCTAAAATGTCATATTTACCTGATTTCTCCTCACTGTCTTTGGAATTTTTGTGTGTGTGTGTGAATTCTAGGTGCTCATAGATTACAATTCCTGGTCTCTGTCAGCAGTTGGACAGAAGATAGCAGGGGTGCGAGGCCTTTGTCTGCTTTCTGAATTTAGGTAGGCAGAAAAAGTATCTGTGCAGCTACTTCCTGCACCTAGAGACTCGAGGGTTTTCTCTATTCTTTCCTCCATGAGATGTTCTTTATTCTTTCCTCCCAGAGATGTTCTTTGTTTCTTGTGTCTGTGTCTTGCGTATCCTTTGCCCTAAGAAGGAACTACCATGGGGACAGAACACAGGCACAGGCTCCAGTAAGACTGTCATTGGAGCCGGCCCCACTGGCTGGGGAGTTAAGTGTTTCTCTCCAGACCCGTGTCTGCAGAGACAAACTTTGCTGTGGGTCCCTCTCTAAAAGTATCTTTAGGTTTTTCTTTCCTTCTTGTTCTGAGTCCTGGGAGCTTGGCTTTGTGACCAAGGAAGCTAATCCTCTTTGGTCCCCACCTTCGGCCAGGTGCACTTACTCCATTGCACCTGGTGGCCAGTGAGATAAGCTGGGGTTCCCAGTGCACCTCTGCCTGGCTGTGCCAGCTCCCAGGGGACTGTGCTCTGAGGGGCCTCTGCCCATAAGGGGCATCTGTCCCCCCCAGCCTTCCTTACCCTTTAGTGCTGGTCAGATCCCGGTCTAGTAGCACCTGCTCGGGGCCACAGATTAGTGGGTTTGGGGCTGGAGGTGCCTCACATTTTGTGGGAGACCTGAGACACTCTGTCCACCCCACCATCCCTACTGCCTATGTGATGAAGGTCTGTGCTTTCTCTGACTGTCTTTGGGGGTGACCCTTTGGCTCTGGGAGGGCTGCTTCCTCTGCACTCGGTGTGGAGGGGCCTCTGGCTTCCTGGCCTGAGCTGTAAAGAGGCTGCTTGGTGTCTCACTATTTAGACCTCACTATCCACATCAAGACGATGGGTCCTTGGAATGGGGAAAACTTATAAATTTACATTGTGTTATAGAACTCTTGTGACAACCAGCTGTTTTCTTGGTAAAACATCGTGTGTGTTCTCTATAGTTGTTACTAACTCTGTTAATTTGTGATCTCTGTGTGAAACCAGTTTGTGTTTGTGTGTGGTAAGACGTTTTGTAGCTCCGTACGGTGTTACCAGTTTGTGATATTTGATTGGCTTGAACAAGTTAAATGATTATATAAAGTAAGAAATAAAATACAAACAAACAGAAATACTTTATGATCTGGTGAAATAGTTGATGTTAAAGCTGGTTTTAGTTTGGTTTGATTACATAGTCATGCGTTTGAAAATTATCAGCACAAAATACAATTTTTTCTAACTGGGTTTATAAAAATTAGTTATCTGTTAAAAATATGTCAAGAAAATAGCTTTGGTCATTACTGACTTTGAAATCTCAAAGTTTTAACTACTATATCAAATAGGTACAATTAAAATAAAAGGTAAACTTTTAAGTGATAATTACATTGTATATATACATGGAAAAGATTTTCCAGGTGTCTTTGGTAATTGGAAATTATAAAGTTTTATCCTATAAATTAAATGATGCATCATTATTGAATGTCTAGAGCATTTCCAAGTAGCAGAATAATGAAACACTAAGTACTGAACATTGATTTATCAACTTTTTTGCTATTTATTGTAGATGAACTAAATATTTTTGGGTGTATTAGTAAACATGTCTTCTGCCACGTTAGAATTTTTGTGCTAAGAGGAAACCTATTTCTAGAAGTTATGAAATATGTTCATAATTGCATCAAGCTAAAGAATCCTGGTGTAGCTGCAGGATTGGTCACTTAGTTTCCACTGCTGATTAAGATGGACATTTGAATTGTTTATGTCTCTGCTATTGTGAAGAGCGCTTCTGTGGATTCATGTATCCACCTTTAACAACTGTTTTCAATTTTGGGGGTATATTTCTAGAAGTGGGTCTGTTGAGCCACATGGGCATTTTTTTGTGGGGTGGAAATTTCCAAGTGTTGTATGCAGAAGCCACACCATTGTAATTTTTCACGTTCAATGTTTAAGGGTTCTAATTTTTCTACATTGTTGCTGCTGTTTGTTAGTTTTAGTTTCTGGATTATAACCCTTCTGGTACTATGTGAGGGGGTATCACATGTGGTTTTCATTTGCATTTGCATCAGGACTGAGGATGTGGAACATCTTACTGTGCTTGTTGACACTTTGCAGGTCTCATCTGGACAAGGTTCTATTCAATTCTATTTTAAAATGTTAGTCATTTTCTTTTTTTGTTCTTGAGTTGTAAAAGTTCTTTGTCTCCTGGATAGCAGACTATTATCAGATATATAATGCGTACCTGTTTGGTTCCATTTTATGGCGTGTCTTTTCGCTTTCTGGATTGCTTATTTTGATGCATGTATGTTTTTAATTTTGAGGAAGTCTAATTTATCTTTTTTTTGTTGTATGTGCTGTCATATCTAAGAAACCATCGCCAATCCAAGGTCATGACAATGTATCTCCACGTTTTGTTTGAGAGTTTATACTTTTACTGCCTGTATTTAAGCCCTTCATGTATTTTAAGTTTTGTGTGTGGTGTGAGGTTTGGGTCCAATTTCATTTCTCTTCATTTGGATGGTCATTTGCCCAGTACCATTTGTTGGAAAACCCTTCTTTCCCCAATGTCAGGGTGTCTGCCCTTTGTGGGTCTGGACATGGCCCTGCGACCACCCCCCTGCATGGGAGCGGTACAACTGCGGCTGAGTTTCTATTTGACGCCAACAGCATGGTAGGATATAACATGCGTGCATACATCCACCTGAAACCTTGACTCCGACGCCGAACGCCAAAACGTGGCCTCACCTCGCCTGTAACTACTCATCCTGAACGCAAGAAATACCTAAATCATGTGGTGGGACAACTGGACATTTCATTACAGAAAGTTTCAGTTCAGAAACTGGTGGCAGTCCTCTCAAATATTGAAAGGGGTGAGGTCCTTAAAAGATGATAATTGATATTGATTGTGACAAGACTGCCAAAAATGACAGTCCACTCAGAGAAAAGGCTCAGAAAGGGCTCCAAAATGAAACTCGTTCTGTGTTCAGACAGATCACAGCTACAGTGACAGTCCTGCCACTATTGGAAGTTTCTTGTTCATTTGATCTACTGATTTATACAAATATTAGGTTGTGCCTGAAAAATGGGAAGAGTCAGGACTATAGTTGATCACCAATTGTGAGCACGTCTGCCTTCCTGCCTCACTGCCATCATCCAGAGTAAATCGCATGGTGGCCTACAGACTCCCTGGTAATGCCTGAAGATGAGAACACTAACGTAAATCCTCAGATGTGCTTCTCCTGAAACCAAGTCAACTGTAGTTCATATATTTTATAGCTTAACTTTTAGATGGGGGAAAAGTTAACATACTTTACAGGACCGTGGATGATTGTCCCATTTTGGGGGTATCTGTTTGGCTTTCGAGGGTGTTGCCACAATTTTTTGCAAACTGTTCCAAAAAGGGACCCAGCAGATTACTTTGGCCTTGTAATGTTAATTCCTTGAAGGTGGTGACTGTAGATAGGAAAAGTTTTGGTATGAAACAAAATGCTATCCCAAGTCACACCCTTTCATCAAGTGACTTGACTCAGAATACAGGTAGGGAAGTATTTAAAGATGAAACACAGTAAATGAAGTCTGATTACTCAGAATCTTCGTTTAGGTCCTAAAGTATCTGATAATACATAGATAACAAAATATTGCTATTCAGTCCTTTTGCCATTTATTTCATTTATATAGTAACCATACTGAAAAGAAATCTCCAATTATCGGATTGTAATTTATACAAATTACACTCACAAAACTAATATTTGTAGCGTTTAAATTCCAGTCATAGAGCACTTTTAAAAATGTCTTTCTGAGGGTGGCCTGTTAGCTCACTTGGTTAGAGCATGGTGCTGCTAACACCGAGGTTGCTGGTTAAATCCCCACATGGGCCACTGTGAGCTGCGCCCTCCTTAGCAAAAAAAAAAAGGAACAGAAAAAATAGAAAAAAAGCGTATTTCTGTGTTTTATAAATTAAAGTTGTAAATGACAATGATAAATTTCATGTGTATGTTCAAAAATAATCTACTGATTTAGACCGACGGGTTTATTTCTGGGTCCTCAATACAATTCCATTGATCTCTATGTATATCTCTATGCCAGTGTCACCATGTTTTCCTTACTGTGGCTTTGTACTAATTACGAATTACGTTTGGGAAGGGTGAGCCTCCAACCTGATTTTGTGTTTGAAGATCCTTATGGCTCTTTTTTTCCCTGGAAATTTGCTGTGAATATTAGGATCAGCTTGCACGTTTTTCCACAAAGGCCTTGGGGCCTTTTCACAGGAATGACACTGAATCCTTACATCGCATCTGTTCTGTTGCCATCCTAACAATTTCCATCACCATGCAATGGCCTCACGTTTATGTAGGTAGTTTCCTTTAATTTCTTTCAGCAAACAAAGACATTATGTTTTGTAATTTTCAGTGTAGAAGCCTTGCACTATTCCTAAGTATTTTATCAACGTTGATGTGATTTAAAATGGAATTGTGTTCTTAAATTCTTTTTTAGATTACTCCTTGCTAGCGTATACAAATAAAACAGATTCCTGTGTATTGATATTTTGTCATTCAACGTTGAATTACTTTACAGTAATAATAATTTTTTTGTTGATTCTTTTGGAAGTTATGTATTTCAGATGCGACTTGTCATCTGTGCATAGACAGTTTCAGTTCTTCCTTTCACATAGAGAACATCACTACAACTCTATAAGGGACATAGATCTGTGTCTTCTGTTTTTGTGACCTACTTCTGATTTGACTGGTTAGGGGCTAGTAGTGTCCTCACAGGGCTAGGGTTGGGGCTGAGGGGCAGTGTGGTGCTGAGTCAGGGCTTAAAGTGAAGATTGTGGGTTACAGTTTGGTTAGGGTTTATGTGTATTGTTTATGGCTACATGTATGTTACATGGTTTATGAGATTGATTATGGGTTACATGGATGGTTTATGGCTATGTGTTTTTGGTTATAGTTTATAGTCACGGTTTATGGATATGGTTCATAGTTTGTGGTTTCTGGAGATAGTTTAGTATTACGTTGAGGGTTTAGGTTACGGTTTATGCTGTTGGTTATGGTTTATGGTTGTAAGGTTTTACGTTTATGTTAAGGTTTAGATTTAGGCTTAGGGCTAAGGGTTTAGTGTTTAGGTTTTACAGGTTAGGTGTTTGGTTTGGGGTTAGGGTTAGGGCTCAGTGATGTGCAATCTGTTGCTTTCCTGACCCAGCATCTGTTCTCTGGCCCCAGTCCAGCACCTCAGCTTCCAGGGAACTCAGTGGCTTCCAGTCCTACCTGACATATCAAAATCAAGACTTCCTGGGTGCAGGATATGAGGACACTGGGTAGGGATCGATCTCAGGGGAACTTCCAAACTGCTTTGTCCCCTTTCCTTCCCTGTCCCAGGAGAGGGAACTCCAGAGCAATGTGACGAGAATAAGTGGGAAGATGAGGTCCTGGATGGATCATTGCTTAGTATTTTCCTTATTTTAGGGTCCATTTTGTTCATGGAAATCACCCATTTCGACGCAATAGGTGTATCTTAACTTTAGTTTTACTTTCTCCTCTCTTTCCAGAATTGTTACAATCAACGTACACATGGTGATGCATGACTGTTCACTGAAGTCTGTATTTTATTCAGATTCCTGCTTTCAGGCCCAGTCTCAGTGCTGACACCTCTGTCTGTCAAAGCCCGCACCAGACAGGTTAATGGTGACAGCTGGGGGTACCTGGTGAGTGAACTGGGGTGTTATGATAGGAAATGAGACCAGGAGAAGAACATGAGGCCTGATAAAGTCGCAACACTGTGCTGATGACAGAGACTTTCCTCTCCAGCCCCAGTGAAGCTGCTGGTGGTTGTAGGCACAGGAAGTGACGGGGTTAGACCCCACCTTAGTTAGAAAGATGGAGCTGGTCCCAGTGTGCAGGTTGCCCTGGACGAGGGAAGGACGGCAGCAGGGAGACCCGTGAGAAGAGCGGTGAGAGGCGCTCTGGCCTGAGCTGAGACAAGGGCCTTGAATTTGGAGATGAGCAGGGTTTGAAGACCAGGGAGGGGCTGTGGTGAGCGCTGCCCTGTGGACGAAGCTGGCACAGATGCCAGAGTCAGCACTCAGGGGACTGGCTGTGTGGACACCAACAGGAGAGCGCATTCTGCCACCAGGAGACTATCTGCTAATAGTCCTTCTATTTGCTCATAGATCCTTCCAGCCCATGGAGGTAGAGAAAGGACTGAGAAGGGAAGAGGGAGGGGGAGTGAGGGACCATCTCCTGTGGGGCAGGAGCTGACCTGCATCACCTCACTGATCTCACAGCCACCCTGAGAGGGAGCCGTTATCCCCACCTGACAGGTGAGGACACTGACTTCCCATGTCTTTGTCTGAAGTCACACAGCTAGTGCTTGGAGGAGACAGAAGCCAGCTCTGCACCTGTCTGAGGCTCACGCACCCCTCCATAGGGAAGGTGTCACCCCAGACTCCATTCTGAGCAGCCAGGAAGCTCTTGTCAGTTGTGACCTCAGAGGAAGGGAAGATGGGGAGAAGCTCCCTCATGTCAGATCCTTCCTTCCAGACAACCTCACAGCTAATAGCTCACCAATGGTCGACTACCTCCTAGCCATCAGCCTCAATCCGCAGATCCATGGGGAGCATGCACACTGCATTTTTCCCCGACCCCAAGACAGACACTTCCTCGGTTTTTCTCACATTCCCTAAGCTCCAGGAAACTTGGTCCATCTCAAACACCTGAACCTGTCAGACGTTGACAAACTGGGAAAGAGCCTTGCCACCATCTTCTCACCACATCCACAGCAGCAATTGCTGGATCACCCCTCCTGCTTTCATTTGTCTCAGCTGCAAAAACAGCTGAACCCCCTGTCCTGCCACTCCACCCAGGCTCCGTGATATGGCACCTGATTTCCACTCCACCTCGTTTTGACTTTGTAACATCCTGCAGGAAAAACTCAGAGACTAACGAACTGTGATCCCTACCCTCTCCTCTTTTCCTCATTGCGTGAACCACACAACTCCAACCTCACTCCAGCCCCTTCTCTCTCCCTCCAAATCCTCTCCGTTATCTCTACCTTTCTCCTTATCTCTACTTGTCCATTTTAGAGCTCCTTTTCTTTGATTCCATCACCTGATTTTCAACCCAAGAAGACTTGAGTCCCATTATTGTCTTTATTATATGACTCTTCCCTCTCATAACACTTTGCCTACCATTACCCCTTATCTCTACCCAGCTCACAAGCTAATTCTTCATCTTCCATATATGCTTGCCTGCTCACCAATTGTACAGGGACTTACATCCTAGGTTTCCTTTCTCCAGATATTGAGATCACCCCCAATAGTCAATTTCTACCTCTCCCCACATATACTCTCATGCACCAAAGATGGTCGTTCTCCTTATCCGCTTTTAGTGTCACTGAACATCTCTGTGGGAGTAACGAAAGGAACGGCAGGGCTAGGAGTCCCCTTACATGAATTTCAAACCCTGCCACAGGATCTCAGCCAGGCCCAGAATCACAGACACCACCTCAGGAACCAAGTGGCGATCCGAGTTTACAGCTAAGAGTGGCTCTTGATTTGTTCTCCTCATAGGGCCTTTAACTATTATCTTTTATGGTCCTAGCCTTTGGTCTTTGCCTCTTCCACCTTTTCACCCAATTCCTGCAGAGCCTACTCCAGGTGTGCACAAATGGAGCTGTCCATAAAATGCTTCACCTACAGCAACATTACCAGCCCCTTCCACAATGTCTCCCTCCTCTCTCCACCTTCATTCAGCCTGAAGAAACTACAGAATAGAGACACGGTGGCCTTTCTACATTTTAATAACAAACAAGTCTGGAAGGGTAGGTCTCTGAATGTTAGAGACCTTCATTTAATGTTAGGTCTCAGAGACCTTGACTTACAGACAGAGCCATGTTGGCTGACCTACACAAACAGAGCCATGCTTGTAACAACAAAAAATACCACAAAAGAGCTACTAGCTTGCTGTCATTCAACATTTCATGTTCAATCAATGCTATCCTGTCTGCACAGCCCCTATAAAAACCTCCTCATCCCCTCTTCAGGACTGGAAGTCTCCTTTAGACATGCAGTCCGGATTGTAGCCATCTTTTGCACAGCCAATATACTGTTGCTCTCTTACAATAAAGCTTTCTTAAGTTGCCTGACTGTGTGCATTCCATTTCCAGCCAACCTATCAAAGAATACAAGTGATTCTCAAGTGACTTTTATATAAATCATGTTGTAATAACATTGGTTTGGAAAGTTTGGTTGAAATATGCTCTAGATTTGAGAGCTGAGGATTTTTCAATGTAAAGGAATATGCCCCGCAATGTTTGTCTTCAACTTAGAAAAGCAGTCTTTTCTTATATAAGAGCTTATGAAATGAGCTATTTCACTGTCTGCCTCTATTGCTAAAAATCTTTCTTGGTGATTGAGCATTACATTTGGTAACCTATAATATGGAATGCATATGATTCTTTCCTATCTATATCTACGTATCTATGTACGTACGTATCTATCTATGTGTGTGTATCTGACATTTAAATAGATACCCACACATGCATGTGTATATACTCATAAACACACAAAAGAATGTAAAGAAAAACATATTCACACTTATTTGTCTTACCCATCATTTTATGGTTCTAACAGATTACTTGCTATATATTGCAAACAAAATATCTCCAAATATGTGGTAAAAGATCATAGGTTTACAATAAAGAACTAACTATACGTGTCTGTCTCAATCTTGCCCTTCCTGTACAAGTCCAACACATGCCCTCCATCAGTTTTTCTTTTTGAGTTCTTTGGGTGATTAATGTTTATTCTCCAAATACTGCTTCTGTATCTAAACGTTATTCTGCAATTGATGTTATATTTTAACTATTGCCTTCCTCATATGATAGATGAGGATGATCTCCCTTACATCCCCTATCTACTCTTTTGGGTAATTTATTGAATCACTATTCTGATTTGTCAACTATGCAAATTCAAACAAGATACGTACACCTGCATTTCCTATCCCACAAACCAGAGCCAAAATCTCTTGACTTCACATTTCGTTAAGATGAGGACACCTGTAAGGCTCAGGAGGAGGCTGACGCTCGGTAAGTACATGAGTTCTCTCCCTACCCAAGAAGGGTGCTAGAATTCCATTCCCTACTCTGTAGGTCCATTGCTGTGACTCCTCTGCCCCACAAAAAGGAAGTTCTGTCATGAAATTTAAATGAATTATCTGTCTTTCATGAATTTATTACATCTGGAATATTTTTCTAAGCTCTCAATAATTATATATTCCATTGAATCTGATTTTTATCTCTGGACCACATTTTCCAAAAATGTCATCTTCTACTGGTTTTCTTGGTACTTATACTAACTCATTTCAGTATTTCCTGGATTCCTTAGTGTCCTCAAATTCATACATTTTGACATACATTTATACATGTAAATAGCTTCTAATATTTTAATATTTTAGATTTAGAGAAGAGCTACAAAAATAGTACACAGTGCCCTTATTTCCATTAGCTAGAATTTCCTAATGTTAGCATGATCAAAATTAAGAAGTAAACATTTTACCCGAGGGTAAGGGGGGAGGGGAGTGGTAGATAAGGGTAAAAGGGATCAAATATATGGTGATGGAAGGTGAACACACAATGGAATTTATAGATGATGTAATACAGAATTGTACACCTGAAATCCATGTAACTTTACTAACAATTGTCACCCAAACAAACTTCAATTAAAAAAAAGAAATAAACATTGGTACAATACTGTTTTCTAAACTCGAGACTTTATTTGGATTTCACCAGTTTCCCCTAAAGTGTTGTCTTTCTGTTTCAAGATCCAGTCCAATCCAATCTTTGATTGCCATAGTTCTCCTCTAATCTGTAATAGTTCCTCAGATTTTCCTTGACTTTCAAGACTTTGACACATGTTAAGCGTAATTCTCAGCTATTTTATAGGCAGCTCCTCAATTTTGATTTTGTCTGATATATCCTTATAAGTACAATACAGTTATGGGTTTTTGAGATGACTATCAGAGAGGTGACACGCCCTTCTCACTGCACAATTTCAGGGAGGGCATGATGTAAATCTGTATTATTACTGGTTATGTTAAACTTGGTCATTTTATTAACGTAATGTCTACCATGTTTTTTCATTGAGAAGTTCCTTTTTCCCCCTCGATAAATAATATTTAATGGAGATACTTTACGACTGAAAGATACTATTTTTCCTTAAATTTTTGACCTGCTGATTTTTTTGTTAAATCTTATCCAGATATCATATCCTTCAAGGCAGCATGCTGATCCTCTTAGTAATTCAAGTACTTCCCTGCCCCTCAACTAAGGATAGATTGTCTTGTTCTCTTCTCCAGCTGCAATCTCTTTTCACTAGTATTCTAAGAGCAAAGTGTTTGGTTCCCCTGCCCCACAGATCAAGGCTCCTATTCAAAAGAGGAGGTAGAGAGAAAGTGTCCCAGTGGAGTTCAATGCTCCTTCTACAGCGGCGCTCTTCCCCATCACGTTTTTCACCAGGAGAAGCATTTCTTAGGATTCTCCAGCTCTTGTGTGAGTGCCTCCCAGGGTTCATGGAGAAAAAACCATGCGAAAGGATGCAGATTTCATTTCCCTGTGATTTGTTCCCAAGTTCTGATATCTCTCTCATTATTTTCAGGCTCACTCATATTCTTTCACTTATATACAAATATCTGATTGTACACATTTAAGAACAAAGAAACAAAAATATTTATTGCAAGCTCTATCTGTGGAGAAGGGGCTTGTGCATGACAGGCCCCACCTCAGAATGAGCATTTAAGACATAAGACAAAAATTCCTTCAGACCCTTTTTTCCTTTACTTTGCCTTCCACAATATCAGAAATTAAGTTTTTACACTATAAGTTTTGCTCTATTCCACTTCTACTAAAAAATCTTTTCATAGCCCTCTGTTGGTGAGGCGAGGCGAGGCGAGGCAAAAAAGCCATGACGTGACATCTCATTGTGATTTTCATTTTCATTTCTGTGATAATTAGTGATGTTGAGTATTTTTTCATATGTCTATTAGCCATCTGTATGTCCTTTTTGGAGAAATGTCTATTCAGGTCCTCCGCCCGTTTTTTAATTGGATTGTTTGTTTTTTTGTTGTTGAGTTGTATGAGTTCCTTACGTATTTTGGGTATTAGTCCCTTATCAGAGGTGTTGTTTACAAAAGTCTTCTCCCATTTGGTTGGTTGCCTCTTTATTTTGCCAATGGTTTCTTTTGCTGTGCAGAGGCTCTTTAGTTTGCTATAGTCCCATTCATTTATTTTAGCTTTTACTTCCCTTGCCTTTGGAGTCAAATTCATAAAATGCTCTTTGAACCCAAAGCCCATAAGTTTAGTACCTATGTTTTCTTCTATGCAATTTACTGTTTCAGATCTTATATTTAGGTCTTTGATCCGTTTTGAGTAATTTTGCTACATGGTGACAGATAACAGTCTAGTTTCATTCTTTTGCACCTGGCTTTCCAACTCTCCCAGCATCATTTATCGAAGAGGCTGTCTTTTCTCCTTTGCACGTTTTTGGCTTCTTTGTCAAAAATCATCTCCCCATATTTATGTGGGTTTATTTCTGGGTTTTCAATTCTATTCCATTGGTATAGGTGCTCCGATGTTCATTGCAGCACTGGAAACAACCAAAGTGTCCTTCGGTAGATAAATGGATAAAGAAATTGTGGTGTATATACACAATGGAATGCTATTCTGCCATAAGAAAAGATGAAATAGTGCCATTTGCGACAACATGGATGGAACTTGAGATTATTATGCTAAGCAAAATAAGTCAGACAGAAAAAGTCGAGAACTATATGATTCCACTGATATGTGGGATCTGAAAGCAACAAAGAACAAGACAGACAAATAAACAAAAACTCATAGACACAGACAATAGTTTAGTGGTTATACCAGAGGGTAAGCAGGGAGATGGGTGGTAGATGAGGGTAAAAGGATCAAATATGTGGTGATGGAATGAGAAGTGACTCTGGGTGGTATCACACAATGTGATATATGGATGATGTAATACAGAAATGTACCCTTGTATAGAGCATATAAAATGTATCACATATGTCGGATTGAGGTGTGCAAAACAAGTTGTTTACTGGTAGGAACAGGACTATGGCTGCACATGTGTGAGACTGATAAGAGTAAAGTGAAAGTAAACGTGTTTATGTTTAGAGCATAAACATGTAAGTCAGCATGATTATATTTATGTGTGAAACTGAGCATAACAAAATTGAGTGGTAAACGTGTTCACTAAAACAACTTCTGGTTCTCACCTAAGAGGAAACAAGTCCAAGGAAGAGAGGACAAAAGCAGAGTTCAAGAGCAATACTATGAGTGGTCTGACTGGGAGCAAAGACCCTCTGCGAGGCTCTGAACCAGACAGTCCGGAATGATCCACTGCGATGTTCCTCTGGGAAATCCGACAGTCCTCTGTGGGGTGCAAGCCACAATACTCCGGGACTCTCTGAAGTTCTTCCTTGCAAGACCATCTTGCCTCAGACCTGTCCGGGGCCCTGCCGTCTCTCCTGGACCAGCGACCTTCTCCACCTCAATTGACCCTGCGACATGGTTCATTATTAAATTCTATTCTATTCTGCATAATCTTCTCTGCTTAGGAGAGCATTGGCCTCTGGAGGGACATTGGTACCAAAATAAAGCTGTGCTACTCACTCTACCTGAACCTGTGTGAAAGGACTTTGTTCCCAACTTACGTCACGAGTACCACACAGTGACATACGGCCCGGTGGAGGGGTTAATGTCCTCTTGACTTTCGGGAAGAGACTGAAATGTCACTTACAGGCACTCATGACAACCCTTGAAACCTATGTAATTTTATTTTATTTATTTTATCTTATTTTTTAAATTTATTGGGGTGACAATTCTTAGTGAAATAACATAGATTTCAGGTGTACAATTCTGTATTATATCATCTATAAATCCCATTGTGTGTTCACCACCCAGAGTCAATTCTCCTTCCATCACCATATATTTCATCCCCCTTACCCTCATCTCCCTCCCCTCAACCCCTTACCCTCTGGTAACCACTAAACTATTGTCTGTATCTATGAGTTCTTGATTCTCATTTGTTTGTCTTGTTCTTTTGTTGTTTTTGGTTTATATACCACATATCAGTGAAATCATAGGGTTCTCTGCTTTTTCTGTCTGACTCATTTCGCTTAGCATTATACTCTCAAGATCCATCCATGTTGTCACAAATGGTCCTATTTCATCTTTCTTACCGCCGAATAGTATTCCACTGTGTATATATACCACAATTTATTTATCCATTCATCTATCGAAGGACATTTTGGTTGTTTCCATGTCTTGGCCACCATAAACCAAGCTGCAGTGAACATTGGAGCAACGTGTCTTTATGTGTAAATTTTTTCAAATTTTGGGGGTAGATACCCAGGGGGGGGATTGCTGGGTCATATGGTAATTCTATTCGTAATTTTTTGAGGAACCTCCACACTGCCTTCCATAGCGGCTGCACCAGTCTGCACTCCCACCAACAGTGTATGAGGGTTCCTTTTTCTCCACAGCCTCTCCAACACTTGTTAGTATTTGTCTCGTTGATGATAGCCATTGTGACTGGGGTGAGGTGATATCTCATTGTGGTTTTTATTTGCATTTCTCTGATGATTAGTGATGTTGAGCATTTTTTCATATGTCTATTTGCCATTTGTAAGTCCTCTTTAGAGAAATGTCTCTTCAGGTCCTCTGCCCAATTTTCAATTGGGTTGTTTGCTTTCTTTGTTGTTGAGCTTCATGAGTTCTTTGTATATTTTGGATATTAGCCCATTATCGGAGGCACTGTTTGCAAAAATCTTCTCCCTTTCAGTTGGTTGCCTCTATTTTGTCGATGGTTTCTTTTGCTGTGCGGAAGCTTTTAATTTCATATAGTCCCATTTGTTTATTTTAGCTTTTACTTCTATTGCCATTGGAGTCAAATTCATAAAATGCTCTTTGAACCCAAGATCCATAAGTTTAGTACCTATGTTTTCTTCTATGCAGTTCATTGTGTCAGGTCTTATGCTTAAGTCTTTGATCCATTTTGAATTAATTTTGGTACATGGTGACAGATAGCAGTCCAGTTTCATTCTTTTGCACGTGGCTATCCAATTCTCCCAGCACCATTTATTGAAGAGGCTGTCTTTCCTCCATTGTATGTTTTTAGCTTCTTTGTCAAAAATTATCTGTCCATATTTATGTGGTTTTATTTCTGGGTTCTCAATTCTATTCCATTGGTCTATGTGTCTGTTTTTCTGCCAATGCCATGCTGTTTTGATTATTGTAGCCCTGTAGTACAAGCTAAAGTCAGGGAGTGCGATACCTCCAGTATTGTTCTATTTTCTTAAGATTGCTTTGGCTATTCGGGGTCTTTTGGGGATCCAAACAACTCTGATGATTTTTTGTTCTATTTCTTTAAAAAATGCCATTGGGATTTTGATGGGGATTGCATTAAATCTGTATATTGCTTTGGGTAATATGGTCATTTTAACTATGTTGATTCTTCCAATCCATGAGCACGAAATGTCTTTCCATTTCTTTGTGTCTTCTTCAATTTCTTTCATAAATGTCTTATAATTTTCAGCATATAAATCCTTCACATCCTTGGTTAAGTTTATTCCTAGCTATTTTATTCTTTTTGCTTCAATTGCAAAGGGAATTGTTTTTTGTATTTCTTTTTCTGAGATTTCATTGTTAGTATATAGGAATGCAATGGAGTTTTGTACGTTGATTTTGTAGCCAGCAACTTTACTCTATTCATTGATTGTTTCTAACAGCTTTTTGGTGGAGTCTTTAGGGTTTTCTATGTATAGCATGATGTCATCTGCAAAGAGTAATATTTTAACTTCTTCATTCCCAATTTGGACGCCTTTTATATCTGAGCTGAGCTGAGCTGAGCTGAGCTGAGCTGAGCTGACCTGAGCTGACCTGAGCTGAGCTGAGCTGTGCTGAGCTGAGCTGAGCTGAGCTGACCTGAGCTGACCTGAGCTGAGCTGAGCTGTGCTGAGCTGTGCTGAGCTGAGCTGAGATGAGCTGTGCTGTGCTGTGCTGAGCTGTCCTGTGCTGTGCTGAGCTGTGCTGAGCTGAGCTGAGCTGAGCTGAGCTGAGCTGTGCTGAGCTGTGCTGAGCTGACCTGAGCTGAGCTGAGCTGAGATGTGCTGTGCTGTGCTGAGCTGTGCTGTGCTGAGCTGAGCTGAGCTGAGCTGTGCTGAGCTGTGCTGAGCTGAGCTGTGTGAAACCGTGCTGAACTGCTAGCAGGTGTTGTTTTGTGTAATGTTGAACCTTTGACTTCCTTGAGTGGTTTGTGCTCCCAGCAAGGCAAAACTTGCTACTTTGAGAACACAGAATTGACAAGGTCAGGAAGTAGGGAGCTGGCCAGGAAACCAGCCCTTGTGTATTACCTATATTGTAACTATTAGATTGCATACAGTTCTGTTACTTTTTTGAGGCCCAGAGTATATAAGCTGCAAAAATAAACTTGGGGTGAGGCATTCTACTTAGAACTGAGGCATTCTACTTAGAACTGCAGGAGTCTACTTAGAATTGCCTGCCCTCCCGATCCCATCTTTGTTGCTCTTCTTTTTTTCTCAATCCTCACTCCCCACTTCAGGGACTGTTCCTCTCGTCGGCAGGCACCCACACTGCGCTGTGCTGAGCTGTGCTGAGCTGAGCTGAGCTGAGCTGAGCTGTGCTGAGCTGAGCTGAGCTGTGCTGTGCTGAGCTGAGCTGAGCTGTGCTGTGCTGAGCTGAGCTGAGCTGTGCTGAGCTGAGTTGTGCTGTGCTGAGCTGAGCTGTGCTGTGCTGAGTTGTGCTGAGCTGTGCTGAGATGAGCTGAGCGGAGCTGTCCTGTGCTGTGCTGAGCTGAGCTGAGCTGAGCTGTGCTGAGCTGAGCTGAGCTGTGCTGAGCTGAGTTGTGCTGTGTTGAGCTGAGCTGAGCTGTGCTGTGCTGAGCTGTGCTGAGCTGTGCTGAGATGAGCTGTGATGAGATGAGCTGTGCTGAGCTGAGCTGAGCGGAGCTGTCCTGTGCTGTGCTAAGCTGAGCTGAGCTGAGCTGTGAAGAGCTGAGCTGAGCTGTGGTGAGCTGAGCTGAGCTGAGCTGAGCTGTGCTGAGCTGAGCTGAGCTGTGCTGAGCTGAGTTGTGCTGTGTTGAGCTGAGCTGAGCTGTGCTGTGCTGAGCTGTGCTGAGCTGTGCTGAGCTGTGCTGAGATGAGCTGTGATGAGATGAGCTGTGCTGAGCTGAGCTGAGCGGAGCTGTCCTGTGCTGTGCTAAGCTGAGCTGAGCTGAGCTGTGCTGTGCTGAGCTGTGCTGAGCTGTGCTGAGCTGTGCTGAGATGAGCTGTGCTGAGATGAGCTGTGCTGAGCTGTGCTGAGCTGAGCTGAGATGAGCTGTGATGAGATGAGCTGAGCTGTGCTGAGCTGAGTTGTGCTGTGTTGAGCTGAGCTGAGCTGTGCTGTTCTGAGCTGTGCTGAGCTGTGATGAGCTGTGCTGAGATGAGCTGTGATGAGATGAGCTGTGCTGAGCTGAGCTGAGCGGAGCTGTCCTGTGCTGTGCTGAGCTGAGCTGTGCTGTGCTGAGCTGTGCTGAGCTGTGCTGAGATGAGCTGTGCTGAGCTGTGCTGAGCTGAGCTGAGCGGACCTGTCCTGTGCTGTGCTGAGCTGAGCTGAGCTGAGCTGAGCTGAGCTGAGTTGAGCTGAGCTGTGCTGAGCTGTGCTGAGCTGAGCTGAGCTGTGCTGTGCTGAGCTGAGCTGAGCTGTGGTGAGCTGAGCTGAGCTGAGCAGAGCTGTGCTGTGCTGTTCTGTGCTGAGCTGTCCTGTGCTGAGCTGGGCTGAGCTGTGCTGACCTGAGTTGAGCTGAGCTGAGCTGTGCTGTACTGTGCTCTGCCGAACTAAATTTAGCTGTGCTGAGCTGAGCTAAGCTGTGCTGTGGTGAGCTGAGCTGAGCTGAGCTGAGCTGAGCTGAGCTGAGCTGTGCTGTGCTATGCTGAGCTGAGCTGAGCTGAGCTGAGCTGAGCTGAGCTGTGCTGTGCTGAGCTGAGCTGAGCTGAGCTGTGCTGTGCTGTGCTTTGCTGTGCTGAGCTGAGCTGAGCTGAGCTGAGCTGAGCTGTGGTAAGCTGAGCTGAGCTGAGCTGAGCTGTGCTGTGCTGTGCTGAGCTGAGCTGAGCTGTGCTGAGCTGAGCTGTGCTGTGCTGAGCTGAGCTGAGCTGTGCTGTGCTGAGCTGTGCTGAGCTGTGCTGAGCTGAGCTGTGCTGAGCTGTGCTGAGCTCAGCTGAGCTGTGCTGTGCTGAGCTGAGCTGAGCTGTGGTGAGCTGAGCTGAGCTGAGCTGAGCTGAGCTGAGCTGAGCTGTGCTGTACTGTGCTGAGCGGTTCTGTGCTGAGCTGTGCTGGGTTGAGATGTGCTGGGTTGAGCTGTGCTGTGCTGAGCTGAGCTGAGCTGAGCTGTGCTGTGCTGAGCTGAGCTGAGCGGAGATGTCCTGTGCTGTGCTGAGCTGAGATGAGCTGAGCTGAGCTGGGCTGTGCTGAGCTGTGCTGAGCTGAGCTGAGCTGTGCTGTGTTGAGCTGAGCTGAGCTGAGCTGTGGTGAGCTGAGCTGAGCTGAGCTGAGCTGTGCTGTGCTGAGCTGTGCTGTGCTGAGCTGTGCTGGTTTGAGCTGTGCTGTGCTGAGCTGAGGTGAGCTGAGCTGTGCTGTGCTGAGCTGTGCTGAGCTGAGATGAGCTGAGCTGAGCTGTGCTGTGCTGAGCTGAGCTGAGCTGAGCTGTGGTGAGCTGAGCTGAGCTGAGCTGAGCTGAGCTGAGCTGAGCTGTGCTGTGCTGTGCTGAGCTGTGCTGTGCTGAGCTGTGCTGGTTTGAGCTGTGCTGTGCTGAGCTGAGGTGAGCTGAGCTGTGCTGTGCTGTGCTGAGCTGAGATGAGCTGTGCTGTGCTGTGCTGAGCTGTCCTGTGCTGTGCTGAGCTGTGCTGAGCTGAGCTGAGCTGAGCTGAGCTGAGCTGTGCTGAGCTGTGCTGAGCTGACCTGAGCTGAGCTGAGCTGAGATGTGCTGTGCTGTGCTGAGCTGTGCTGTGCTGAGCTGAGCTGAGCTGAGCTGTGCTGAGCTGTGCTGAGCTGAGCTGTGTGAAACCGTGCTGAACTGCTAGCAGGTGTTGTTTTGTGTAATGTTGAACCTTTGACTTCCTTGAGTGGTTTGTGCTCCCAGCAAGGCAAAACTTGCTACTTTGAGAACACAGAATTGACAAGGTCAGGAAGTAGGGAGCTGGCCAGGAAACCAGCCCTTGTGTATTACCTATATTGTAACTATTAGATTGCATACAGTTCTGTTACTTTTTTGAGGCCCAGAGTATATAAGCTGCAAAAATAAACTTGGGGTGAGGCATTCTACTTAGAACTGAGGCATTCTACTTAGAACTGCAGGAGTCTACTTAGAATTGCCTGCCCTCCCGATCCCATCTTTGTTGCTCTTCTTTTTTTCTCAATCCTCACTCCCCACTTCAGGGACTGTTCCTCTCGTCGGCAGGCACCCACACTGAGCTGTGCTGAGCTGTGCTGAGCTGAGCTGAGCTGAGCTGAGCTGTGCTGAGCTGAGCTGAGCTGTGCTGTGCTGAGCTGAGCTGAGCTGTGCTGTGCTGAGCTGAGCTGAGCTGTGCTGAGCTGAGTTGTGCTGTGCTGAGCTGAGCTGTGCTGTGCTGAGTTGTGCTGAGCTGTGCTGAGATGAGCTGAGCGGAGCTGTCCTGTGCTGTGCTGAGCTGAGCTGAGCTGAGCTGTGCTGAGCTGAGCTGAGCTGTGCTGAGCTGAGTTGTGCTGTGTTGAGCTGAGCTGAGCTGTGCTGTGCTGAGCTGTGCTGAGCTGTGCTGAGATGAGCTGTGATGAGATGAGCTGTGCTGAGCTGAGCTGAGCGGAGCTGTCCTGTGCTGTGCTAAGCTGAGCTGAGCTGAGCTGTGAAGAGCTGAGCTGAGCTGTGGTGAGCTGAGCTGAGCTGAGCTGAGCTGTGCTGAGCTGAGCTGAGCTGTGCTGAGCTGAGTTGTGCTGTGTTGAGCTGAGCTGAGCTGTGCTGTGCTGAGCTGTGCTGAGCTGTGCTGAGCTGTGCTGAGATGAGCTGTGATGAGATGAGCTGTGCTGAGCTGAGCTGAGCGGAGCTGTCCTGTGCTGTGCTAAGCTGAGCTGAGCTGAGCTGTGCTGTGCTGAGCTGTGCTGAGCTGTGCTGAGCTGTGCTGAGATGAGCTGTGCTGAGATGAGCTGTGCTGAGCTGTGCTGAGCTGAGCTGAGATGAGCTGTGATGAGATGAGCTGAGCTGTGCTGAGCTGAGTTGTGCTGTGTTGAGCTGAGCTGAGCTGTGCTGTTCTGAGCTGTGCTGAGCTGTGATGAGCTGTGCTGAGATGAGCTGTGATGAGATGAGCTGTGCTGAGCTGAGCTGAGCGGAGCTGTCCTGTGCTGTGCTGAGCTGAGCTGTGCTGTGCTGAGCTGTGCTGAGCTGTGCTGAGATGAGCTGTGCTGAGCTGTGCTGAGCTGAGCTGAGCGGACCTGTCCTGTGCTGTGCTGAGCTGAGCTGAGCTGAGCTGAGCTGAGCTGAGTTGAGCTGAGCTGTGCTGAGCTGTGCTGAGCTGAGCTGAGCTGTGCTGTGCTGAGCTGAGCTGAGCTGTGGTGAGCTGAGCTGAGCTGAGCAGAGCTGTGCTGTGCTGTTCTGTGCTGAGCTGTCCTGTGCTGAGCTGGGCTGAGCTGTGCTGACCTGAGTTGAGCTGAGCTGAGCTGTGCTGTACTGTGCTCTGCCGAACTAAATTTAGCTGTGCTGAGCTGAGCTAAGCTGTGCTGTGGTGAGCTGAGCTGAGCTGAGCTGAGCTGAGCTGAGCTGAGCTGTGCTGTGCTATGCTGAGCTGAGCTGAGCTGAGCTGAGCTGAGCTGAGCTGAGCTGTGCTGTGCTGAGCTGAGCTGAGCTGAGCTGTGCTGTGCTGTGCTTTGCTGTGCTGAGCTGAGCTGAGCTGAGCTGAGCTGTGGTAAGCTGAGCTGAGCTGAGCTGAGCTGTGCTGTGCTGTGCTGAGCTGAGCTGAGCTGTGCTGAGCTGAGCTGTGCTGTGCTGAGCTGAGCTGAGCTGTGCTGTGCTGAGCTGTGCTGAGCTGTGCTGAGCTGAGCTGTGCTGAGCTGTGCTGAGCTCAGCTGAGCTGTGCTGTGCTGAGCTGAGCTGAGCTGTGGTGAGCTGAGCTGAGCTGAGCTGAGCTGAGCTGAGCTGTGCTGTACTGTGCTGAGCGGTTCTGTGCTGAGCTGTGCTGGGTTGAGATGTGCTGGGTTGAGCTGTGCTGTGCTGAGCTGAGCTGAGCTGAGCTGTGCTGTGCTGAGCTGAGCTGAGCGGAGATGTCCTGTGCTGTGCTGAGCTGAGATGAGCTGAGCTGAGCTGGGCTGTGCTGAGCTGTGCTGAGCTGAGCTGAGCTGTGCTGTGTTGAGCTGAGCTGAGCTGAGCTGTGGTGAGCTGAGCTGAGCTGAGCTGAGCTGTGCTGTGCTGAGCTGTGCTGTGCTGAGCTGTGCTGGTTTGAGCTGTGCTGTGCTGAGCTGAGGTGAGCTGAGCTGTGCTGTGCTGAGCTGTGCTGAGCTGAGATGAGCTGAGCTGAGCTGTGCTGTGCTGAGCTGAGCTGAGCTGAGCTGTGGTGAGCTGAGCTGAGCTGAGCTGAGCTGAGCTGAGCTGTGCTGTGCTGTGCTGAGCTGTGCTGTGCTGAGCTGTGCTGGTTTGAGCTGTGCTGTGCTGAGCTGAGGTGAGCTGAGCTGTGCTGTGCTGTGCTGAGCTGAGATGAGCTGTGCTGTGCTGTGCTGAGCTGTCCTGTGCTGTGCTGAGCTGTGCTGAGCTGAGCTGAGCTGAGCTGAGCTGAGCTGTGCTGAGCTGTGCTGAGCTGACCTGAGCTGAGCTGAGATGTGCTGTGCTGTGCTGAGCTGTGCTGTGCTGAGCTGAGCTGAGCTGAGCTGTGCTGAGCTGTGCTGAGCTGAGCTGTGTGAAACCGTGCTGAACTGCTAGCAGGTGTTGTTTTGTTTAATGTTGAACCTTTGACTTCCTTGAGTGGTTTGTGCTCCCAGCAAGGCAAAACTTGCTACTTTGAGAACACAGAATTGACAAGGTCAGGAAGTAGGGAGCTGGCCAGGAAACCAGCCCTTGTGTATTACCTATATTGTAACTATTAGATTGCATACAGTTCTGTTACTTTTTTGAGGCCCAGAGTATATAAGCTGCAAAAATAAACTTGGGGTGAGGCATTCTACTTAGAACTGAGGCATTCTACTTAGAACTGCAGGAGTCTACTTAGAATTGCCTGCCCTCCCGATCCCATCTTTGTTGCTCTTCTTTTTTTCTCAATCCTCACTCCCCACTTCAGGGACTGTTCCTCTCGTCGGCAGGCACCCACACTGAGCTGTGCTGAGCTGTGCTGAGCTGAGCTGAGCTGAGCTGAGCTGTGCTGAGCTGAGCTGAGCTGTGCTGTGCTGAGCTGAGCTGAGCTGTGCTGTGCTGAGCTGAGCTGAGCTGTGCTGAGCTGAGTTGTGCTGTGCTGAGCTGAGCTGTGCTGTGCTGAGTTGTGCTGAGCTGTGCTGAGATGAGCTGAGCGGAGCTGTCCTGTGCTGTGCTGAGCTGAGCTGAGCTGAGCTGTGCTGAGCTGAGCTGAGCTGTGCTGAGCTGAGTTGTGCTGTGTTGAGCTGAGCTGAGCTGTGCTGTGCTGAGCTGTGCTGAGCTGTGCTGAGATGAGCTGTGATGAGATGAGCTGTGCTGAGCTGAGCTGAGCGGAGCTGTCCTGTGCTGTGCTAAGCTGAGCTGAGCTGAGCTGTGAAGAGCTGAGCTGAGCTGTGGTGAGCTGAGCTGAGCTGAGCTGAGCTGTGCTGAGCTGAGCTGAGCTGTGCTGAGCTGAGTTGTGCTGTGTTGAGCTGAGCTGAGCTGTGCTGTGCTGAGCTGTGCTGAGCTGTGCTGAGCTGTGCTGAGATGAGCTGTGATGAGATGAGCTGTGCTGAGCTGAGCTGAGCGGAGCTGTCCTGTGCTGTGCTAAGCTGAGCTGAGCTGAGCTGTGCTGTGCTGAGCTGTGCTGAGCTGTGCTGAGCTGTGCTGAGATGAGCTGTGCTGAGATGAGCTGTGCTGAGCTGTGCTGAGCTGAGCTGAGATGAGCTGTGATGAGATGAGCTGAGCTGTGCTGAGCTGAGTTGTGCTGTGTTGAGCTGAGCTGAGCTGTGCTGTTCTGAGCTGTGCTGAGCTGTGATGAGCTGTGCTGAGATGAGCTGTGATGAGATGAGCTGTGCTGAGCTGAGCTGAGCGGAGCTGTCCTGTGCTGTGCTGAGCTGAGCTGTGCTGTGCTGAGCTGTGCTGAGCTGTGCTGAGATGAGCTGTGCTGAGCTGTGCTGAGCTGAGCTGAGCGGACCTGTCCTGTGCTGTGCTGAGCTGAGCTGAGCTGAGCTGAGCTGAGCTGAGTTGAGCTGAGCTGTGCTGAGCTGTGCTGAGCTGAGCTGAGCTGTGCTGTGCTGAGCTGAGCTGAGCTGTGGTGAGCTGAGCTGAGCTGAGCAGAGCTGTGCTGTGCTGTTCTGTGCTGAGCTGTCCTGTGCTGAGCTGGGCTGAGCTGTGCTGACCTGAGTTGAGCTGAGCTGAGCTGTGCTGTACTGTGCTCTGCCGAACTAAATTTAGCTGTGCTGAGCTGAGCTAAGCTGTGCTGTGGTGAGCTGAGCTGAGCTGAGCTGAGCTGAGCTGAGCTGAGCTGTGCTGTGCTGTGCTATGCTGAGCTGAGCTGAGCTGAGCTGAGCTGAGCTGAGCTGAGCTGTGCTGTGCTGAGCTGAGCTGAGCTGAGCTGTGCTGTGCTGTGCTTTGCTGTGCTGAGCTGAGCTGAGCTGAGCTGAGCTGAGCTGTGGTAAGCTGAGCTGAGCTGAGCTGAGCTGTGCTGTGCTGTGCTGAGCTGAGCTGAGCTGTGCTGAGCTGAGCTGTGCTGTGCTGAGCTGAGCTGAGCTGTGCTGTGCTGAGCTGTGCTGAGCTGTGCTGAGCTGAGCTGTGCTGAGCTGTGCTGAGCTCAGCTGAGCTGTGCTGTGCTGAGGTGAGCTGAGCTGTGGTGAGCTGAGCTGAGCTGAGCTGAGCTGAGCTGAGCTGTGCTGTACTGTGCTGAGCGGTTCTGTGCTGAGCTGTGCTGGGTTGAGATGTGCTGGGTTGAGCTGTGCTGTGCTGAGCTGAGCTGAGCTGAGCTGTGCTGTGCTGAGCTGAGCTGAGCGGAGATGTCCTGTGCTGTGCTGAGCTGAGATGAGCTGAGCTGAGCTGGGCTGTGCTGAGCTGTGCTGAGCTGAGCTGAGCTGTGCTGTGTTGAGCTGAGCTGAGCTGAGCTGTGGTGAGCTGAGCTGAGCTGAGCTGAGCTGTGCTGTGCTGAGCTGTGCTGTGCTGAGCTGTGCTGGTTTGAGCTGTGCTGTGCTGAGCTGAGGTGAGCTGAGCTGTGCTGTGCTGAGCTGTGCTGAGCTCAGATGAGCTGAGCTGAGCTGTGCTGTGCTGAGCTGAGCTGAGCTGAGCTGTGGTGAGCTGAGCTGAGCTGAGCTGAGCTGAGCTGAGCTGTGCTGTGCTGTGCTGAGCTGTGCTGTGCTGAGCTGTGCTGGTTTGAGCTGTGCTGTGCTGAGCTGAGGTGAGCTGAGCTGTGCTGTGCTGAGCTGTGCTGAGCTGAGATGAGCTGAGCTGAGCTGTGCTGTGCTGAGCTGAGCTGAGCTGAGCTGTGGTGAGCTGAGCTGAGCTGAGCTTAGCTGAGCTGTGCTGTGCTGAGCTGTGCTGTGCTGAGCTGTGCTGGTTTGAGCTGTGCTGTGCTGAGCTGAGCTGAGCTGAGCTGAGCTGTGCTGTGCTGAGCTGAGCTGAGCTGTGGTGAGCTGAGCTGAGCTGAGCTGAGCTGTGGGGAGCTGAGCTGAGCTGAGCTGTGCTGAGCTGTGCTGTGCTGAGCTGTGCTGGGCTGAGCTGTGCTGTGCTGAGCTGAGCTGAGCTGTGCTGTGCTGAGCTGTGCTGAGCAGGACAGCTCAGCTCAGCTCAGCTCAGCTCAGCTCAGCTCAGCTCACCTCACCTCACCTCACCTCAGGTCAGCTCAGCTCAGCACAGGACAGCTCAGCACAGCACAGCACAGCACAGCTCAGCTCAGCTCACCACAGCTCAGCTCAGCTCAGCTCAGCTCAGCTCAGCTCAGCACAGCTCAGCTCAGCTCAGCTCAGCTCAGCACAGCTCAGCACAGCTCAGCTCACCACAGCTCAGCTCAGCTCAGCACAGCTCAGCTCAGCTCAGCTCAGCACAGCATAGGACAGCTAAGCTCAGCTCAGCTCAGCTCAGCTCACCACAGCTCAGCTCAGCACAGCACAGCTCAGCTCAGCTCAGCACAGCTCAGCTCAGCTCAGCACAGCTCAGCATAGCTCAGCTCAGCACAGCTCAGCTCAGCTCAGCACAGCACAGCTCAGCTCAGCTCAGCTCAGCTCAGCTCAGCACAGCTCAGCACAGCTCAGCACAGCACAGCTCAGCACAGGACAGCTCAGCTCAGCACAGCTCAGCTCAGCTCAGCTCAGCTCACCACAGCTCAGCTCAGCTCAGCACATCTCAGCTCAGCTCAGCTCAGCTCAGCACAGCTCAGCACAGCTCAGCTCAGCACAGCTCAGCTCAGCTCAGCACAGCACAGCTCAGCTCAGCTCAGCTCAGCTCAGCTCAGCACAGCTCAGCACAGCTCAGCACAGCACAGCTCAGCACAGCTCAGCTCAGCTCAGCACAGCACAGCTCAGCACAGCTCAGCTCAGCTCAGCTCAGCACAGCTCAGCACAGCTCAGCTCAGCTCAGCTCAGCACAGCTCACCTCAGCTCAGCACAGCACAGCTCAGCTCAGCTCAGCTCAGCTCAGCTCAGCACAGCACAGAACAGCTCAGCTCAGCACAGCTCAGCACAGCACAGCTCAGCTCAGCTCAGCTCAGCACAGCTCAGCACAGCTCAGCTCACCACAGCTCAGCTCAGCTCAGCACAGCTCAACTCAGCTCAGCTCAGCACAGCATAGGACAGCTAAGCTCAGCTCAGCTCAGCTCAGCTCAGCTCAGCACAGCTCAGCTCAGCACAGCTCAGCTCAGCTCAGCTCAGCTCAGGTCAGCACAGCTCAGCACAGCACAGGACAGCTCAGCACAACACAGCACAGCTCAGCTCAGTACAGCACAGCACAGCACAGCTCAGCACAGCTCAGCACAGCACAGCTCAGCTCAGCGCAGCACAGCACAGCTCAGCCTCCATGCGTCTGTCCCAGTCCATGACCCAGCCTGTGCGTCCCTCCTTTCGCCCCCCCAACTCCCAACCCCTGTCTCTCTGGCTTCTGTCACCGCCAGGGTAGTGGCAGATGCCCCATGGAGCCACGGGTGGCGCAAAGGGGCCTCGACGTGGGTAAGGATTAACCCGCTGCCCTTGCCCGCGACGTCCTGAGGAGGCGGAGAGCAGGCGGGAGGCGTGGCAATGCTGGAGCCGGCCAACGGGGAGAGGGGAGAGGCTCGCCGCAGGCCAAGGCAGTGCCGGTCCTTGGCACCTCGGGGTTCTTGTCACAGGGGTGACAATCTTACTGCCTGCACCAGGGCCCAGAGACAGAGGCCCCAGTTGTCCCCGGACCGCAGGCCGAGGAGACGCCCAGCCGCCCCACCCCACCAGAGGCCTTTGTCTCTGCTGGCAGGCACCGCGGCCCCTCCCCCAGTGCCCTTCCTTCTTTCAGGAGAGCCCTGCGCCCTCGGTTCCCCCCCGCCAGCCGCGGCGGCCCCTGGCGCACAGCCACAAAAGAGAACCGACAAACCAGTGGAATGAGGGAGCGCCACACTTGCGTGCACGCGTGGCCCGCGCCCCGGGGCTCCAGGACTGACCACCACAGAGGAAAAGCAGGCAGGCCGGCAGGCACACAACCCACAGGAGGAGGGTGCCTGTCCCTGAGCCTCTCCTCCCGCGTGCGGGACCCCATGCGTGCCTCGGACCCCACCGGCACTCCGCAGATCCTGGAGGCCTGCCCGGGGGTCCCAGGTTGACTGCCCACCCCCCGGGCACTGCCTGCTTAACGGAGCCCAGCCCCGGGCGCCACAGCACTCCGGTGGGGGAGCTGCCACTTCAACACAGCCTCCGTGCGTCTGTCCCAGTCCGTGACCCAGCCTGGGCGTCGCCCCCAACTCCCAACCCCTGTCTGTCTGGCTTCCGTCACCGCCAGGGTAGTCGCAGAGGCCCCGTGGAGCCACGGGTGGGGCGAAGGGGCCTCGCTGTGGGTAAGGAGTAACCCGCTGCCCTCGCCGGCGACGTCCTGAGGAGGCGGGGAGCAGGCGGGAGGCGTGGCAATGCTGGAGCCGGCCAGCGGGGAGAGGGGAGAGGCTCGCCGCTGGCGCGGCCCAACAACCTGGCGCGCGCTCACCACGCAGGCCGGGCGGCTGCTCTTGGTGCGCCGCGAGCCCGGTCCCAGCGTCTACGGCCATACCACCCTGCACGCGCCCGATCTCGGCTGATCTCGCAGCCAAGCAGGGTCGGGCCTGGTAGTACTTGGATGGGAGACCGCCTGGGAATACCGGGTGCTCTAGGCTTTTGCCCGCCACTTCTTTTGCGGCCGCCACGCCCCTGGACCCTCTGTTGCCGCCAACACCGCCGCGGGACCCCTGGCCAGCGGGGCTGGTCGTGGGGGGGTGGGGGTGGTTAGTGGGAGCGTGGGGTCGGGGCCGCCGCCTGGACCTACAGCCTCGCAGCCCCGGCCTCACGCCAGGCGCCTCGGCCCGGTCTGCCCCCCACAGCCCCTTCTATATCCTCTTTTTTCCCCCGCAAGCGCAAGCGGTCAACCGGCAGCCCTTCGCCGCGCCCACTTCGCCGCCCCCAAAGCCCAAGCCCAGGGCTGCCTGCCGGCACCCGCCTCCAAACTGCCTCGGGCGGCTTTCTCCAGCCAAGGCAGTGCGGCTCCTTGGCACCTCCGGGTCCTTACTCCTGAACCAACCCGTACCCCTGATCCTAATTCTAGCCCTACCCCGGACCCTACCCGTACCCCTACCCCTGACCCTACGCCTACCTTTACAACTGACCCAAACCCTACCCCTGAACCTACCCTATCCCTACCCCTGAGCCAACACTTACCCTGGCCAGACCCTACCCCCACTCCTACCCCTGACCCTACTTCTAACCCTGACCCTACTCCTACCCCTATCCCTACTCTACCCCTACCTATACTCTGACCCTACCCCTAACCGTACCGCTGACCCTACCCTTACCTCTACCCTGATCCTACCCCTACCCCTGACCCAACCCCTACCCCTGACCGAACCGCTACACCTGACCCTAACTCTAGCCCTAAACCTGACCCAAACCCTACCCCTGACCCTACCCCTACCCCTACTTGACCCTACCCCTATCCCTACACCTGACCCAACACTTACCCCTGAACCTAACCCTACCCCTACACCTGACCCTACCCCTACCCCTACCCCTGACTGAACCCCTACCCCTACCCCTGACCCAAACACTAACCCACACCTGACGCAACCCCTAACCCTGATTCTAAATTTACCCGTCCCCTTGACCCTACCCCTACCCCTATCCCTGACCAAACCCCTACCCTTGACCATACCCTTACCCCTAATCCCTGACCATTCCCCTACCCCTGAACCAACCCCTGTTCCTACCCCTGATCCTACCCCTACACCTACCCCTCACCATTACCCTACCCATAGCCCTGACCCTACCCCTACTCCTGACCCAAACCTACCCCTGACCCTACCCTTACCCATATCCACCCATCCCACCCCAGACCCTATCCATGCCCTTGACCCTACTCCTACACCTGAACCTACCCCTAACACTACAACTAACCCTACCCCTACCTCTGACTCTAACCCTACCCCTACCTCTAACCCTACCACTAGCCCTTACCCTACCCCTACCACAAACCCTACCCGTACCCCTGACCCTACCCCTACACCTGACCCTGCCCATTCCCCTGACCCTATCCCTTCTCCTACCCCTGAACCTACCCCTACCCTGACGTTACACTTAACACTACTCCTGACCCAACCCCTACCCCAGACTTACCCCTACCCCTACCCCTGACCCTACCCCTACCCCTGACGAAAACCCTAACCCTGACCCTACCCTTACCCATACACTTGACCCATCCACTCCCCCTGACCCTATCCCTACCCTTGATCCTACCCCTACACCTGACCCTACCCCTACCCCTACCTCTGACCCTACCCCTGCACCTGACCCTAACCCTACACCTATCCCTGACCCTACCCCTACCACAGACTCTAACTCTACCCCTACCCCTGACCCTATCTCTACGCGTGACCAAACCCCTGTCCCTGACCCTACCCCTTCCGCTTCCCCTGACACTACACTTATACCTGACCCAACCCCTCCCACTACCCCTGACCATACCCCTAACCCTGATGCAACCACTACCCTTAACCCTTCCCCTACCCTTGACCCTACTCTGACCCCTGCCCCTGACCCAACCCCTAACCCTGAACCTACACCTACCGCTACCTCTGGCCCAACACCTAGCCCTGACCCTACCCTTACCCCTACCCCTGAACCTACCCCACTCCTGACCCTATCGCTACCCCTGACCCTACCACTACCACTGACCCTACACCTAGCCATACCCCTGACCCTACCCCTAACCCTGACCCAACCACTATACCTACCTTTTCCCTTATCCCTGAAACTACCCCTACACCTACCCCTGACTGTAACCCGACTCTTAACCCTGACCTTACCTGACACTACCCCTACCCCTGACTCTAACTTTAATCCTACCCCTGAACCTACACCTACCCCTACCCCTGACCCAAACCCTACCCCTGACCCTACCTGTACCCCTAACCCTGACCCTACCCCTACCCCTACCACTGAATTTACCCCTACCCCTACCCCTGACCCAAACACTTCATCTTACCCTACCCCTTTCCCTACCCCTAACCCTGACCCTAGCCATACCACTAACCCTGACCCTAACCCTATCCCTACTCCTGATCCAACCCCTACCCCTGACCTTACCCCTACCACTACCCCTGACCCTACCTTTACCCCTACCTCTGACCCTACCCCTATTCCTACCCCTGACCCTACCCCTACCCCTGACCCAACCCCTACCCCTGACCCTAACGCTACCCCTGATCCAACCCCTACCCCTGACCCTACCCCTACCCCTGACCCAACCCCTATCCCTGACCCTACCTCTACCCCTAACCCTAACCCTACCGATAACCCTGACCCTACCCCTACCCCTGACCTAACCCCTAAGTCTGACCCTACCCGTACACCTGACCTAACCCCTACCCCTAACCCTATCCCTACCCCTGAACCTACCCGTACCCCTGAAGCTTCCCCTACCCCTGACCCTACTCCTACCCCTGACCCAACCCCTACCCCTGACCCTAACCCTACCCCTGATCGAACCCCTACCTGTGACCCTACCCCTACCCCTGATCCAACCCCTATCCCTGACCCTACCTCTACCCCTAACCCTACCCCTAACGATACCCCTGACCCTACCCCTACCCCTGACCTAACCCCTAAGTCTGACCCTACCCTTACACCTGACCTAACCCCTACCCCTAACCCTATCCCTACCCCTGAACCTACCCCTACCCCTGACCCAACCCCTACCCCTGACCCAACCCCTATCCCTGACCCTGACCCTAACCCTACCCCTACCCTGACCCTACCCCTCTCCCTGACCCTACCCCTACCCCTGATTCTACCCCTACCCCTGACCCTACATATACATATATACATATATGATAATAATAGACAGTATATGTTAGGATATGTTCTCATGTAAATATATGTATACATACCATATAACATATATAGCAAATATAAACATGCATATACATTGTAATATACTATGTGTACTATAGATAATATAAAAATATATCTTATGTTTGCATAATAATGTATAATCTATAACATACAATACTCAAATAGATGCAGTATATAAAAACATATTTATGATATTCAAAAAGCAACAGTGAATATACTTTGGCCAGAAACATATAAGAAGCCATTAATATTGTTAATACTTAGATAAACATAAAACTAAAGCAAAATTTTCAATTTTTGTATTTACCAGAATGGCAGATATTGAGAGTCTGGGAAAACCAAGTTTTATTGAAAATGTGGAGCCATGATAAGTCCTAGTCAGTGCTGGTGGTAATGTGGATTGGTACAACCACTTTGGAAAGCAATTTGCATTATTTTAAAAGTCTTTACATTTATAAATAAGAACACAGTGCATCCACTCATCACTGTACATATTCCGGGGTAACTTGATCATAGGTTTACCTGGGGATATTTACAAAACCAGGTCCCTGCCATATTGTTCTTTAAAATAAACACGAAACAACTCAAATGATCATCAATAGGATAACGGATTTTAAAAGTCGCAGTCAGAGTGAAATCAAATATGGTAATTAAAAATAATGCCATTTCATAAAAAGCTAGTAATATAAAAAAGGCATTGAGTATGTCACCATATTGATAATGTCCCCGTACTATATACATAATACATGTAATAACTATTGGTTATATATGAAGAAAACAATGATATGCCTAAACAAATTCAGGTAGTATTTAACTTTAAATGACGGGAAACAAGAGGATTAAAAATGAGGAATAACACACAGAATATATCCTATATGATATATTTTTAAAATTTATATTAAATTAATAAATAGATCTCAGATATTCCTGTACTGAATAGTTGGATCAGGATCCTTGTCTTATTATATTGCTAACTTATTTACTTATTTCTAATGTATATGTTGCTACTTTTAAAAAATAATATATGTGACATAAAATATACAATTTTAATAGACATAATATGTTAGGATATGTGCTTATATAAGTAGATGTATACATACCATATAAAATATATAGAAAATGTGAACATGCATATACATTGTAATATACTATGTGTACTATAGAAAATATAAAATACATGTTATGTATGCATAATAATGTATAATATATGACATGCAATACATAAATAGATGCAGTATAGAAAAATACGTACCTCATCACTCCATATACAAGAATAAACTAAAAATAAATTAGATTTAAATGTATGAGAATGAAACCATCAATTCGTAGAACAAAATATATGCAGTAAAGATTTTGACATTGCTCTGAATAACATATATCTCCTGGGCTAAGGAAATAAACACAAACACACACACACACACACACACACACACACACACACACACACACAAACCGGAGACCATCAAATTAAAAACTTTTGCATGGCAAAGGAAACCATCCACAAAATGTAAAGACAACAACTGAATTTCAGAAGATAGTCACCATAATATCCAATAAGAGATTATCATTCAAATAGATAAAGAGCTCATATAACTCAACACCCAAACAACAAAGAATCCAATTAAGAAATGGGCCAAAGAACTTAACAGCTATACAAAGAACTTAACAGACATACAGGTGGATAATAGACATATGAAAGATGCTCCAAGTCACGAATCATGAGAAAAACTGCAAATCAAAATCACAATGTAAAATCAACTCACACCTGTCAGAATGGCTGCAACACAGAATGATTCAACAACCAGGAAATGTTGGCCAGGATGTGAAGAAAAGGGAATCCTGCTGTGCTGTAGCTGAGGTGGGAAACTGGTGCAGGCGCTATGGAAAACAATTCTGAGGTTCCTCAAAACATTAAAAATAGAACTGGCTTATTACCCAGCAATTCCCCTTCTGGGTATTTATCGGAAGAAATTCAAAACATGAATATCAAAGACATATGCACCCATATGTCTACTGCAGCTCTATTTACAACAGGCCCGATATGGTAGCAACGTAGTTCCCATTCAATAGACAACTGGATCAAAACAAGAAAAACATCGTCAACAACAACAACAAACAACCACAGGTGGCACATATATGAAATGGAACACAACTCGGCCAGAAAAAAAATGTTACCATTTGTGACAACATGGATGGACTTAGAGGGTATTATTCTAAGGAATATCTCAAACAGAGAAAGACAAATACCATGTGATCTCACTTGTATGTGGACTCTCAAGAAACAATAATAAAATGGAAACAGATGGATAGGTACAGAGAACAAAATGATGGTTGCCAGAAGGGAGGGGGCTGGGGCCTGGGTGAATCAGGTAAAGGCTTTAAGATGTACAAAATGCTGATTACAAAACAGTCACGAGGATGTGAAGTACAGCATAGGGAATCTACTCAATAATGCTCTAACAACTACGTATAGTGCCAGGCAGGTACTAGCGAAAACAGGGTGATCACATCATAAATTATATAAAGGTTTCACACTATGTAGTTCACCTGAAACTAATATAAAATAATGCTGAATGTCAGCTGTCAATGAAACATGACAAAAAACCATGCTCTGAGATTTGGCTGGTTCTGCGGGAAAGATAATTTTTACATAGCAAAGCAGAAAATGTTGACGTCAGCCGCAGCACACTCAGAGCCCACGGACACAATTCCTTTTTCTAAGACATCATTCATATAGCAAAGGAACAAATCAGACTTCCACACATTTCCTTTTCGTCTCTGATTCCATATGTGCCTTCGTCAGTCTTCAAGCATCAAGTACCACCTAACCACTCGCAGGGACCCTCTCCCATTAGATCCAACCCGAGTCTTTGTAGTAATGCGTAGAGTCTTCTTCCTCACTGCTAGAGTCCGAGAAGTTCTCCACCGGCCAGTCTTTGCAAACAGAAAGATGAGCAATACATTTATTAGAAAGAGTGTCTGTCTCCCCCATTCGGCCTCCTCCAATTGAGGATATGAGAAGACACAGAGCATCACCCTCATCTTCCCTGCAGGTTCTCAGACCATCCCGGGACTCTGTGAGGTCAGAGCCCTTCAACGAGGCATTGGTCAGAGATGCCAACCTTCCAATCAGTGATACGTGGAAGGAATCACCTTCTTGGTCCCACTGGCCCACAATTGCTCTCCCCTCCAAACTCATCAACCTGCAATTGCAGCTGTTATATACAAACTTGAGTGTGGCTCCTGTGACTGCACAACTCGATATTTATCTTCTTTTAATTCATTAAGTTAATAAATGATCAAGTGAAATAAATTGAAAGTGGCACCGCTGGCCACTGGCTCCCCAAACGGATTGGCCAAAGCAAGAACTGAAAGATGTGGAAGGTGTCTTCTCCCCTCCCCAGATTGTTCCTGCAGAGTTGTTCACAGATCTGAACTGATCATTCACTCATAGGAATTCAAGGACTCATGTGAATGTGCCAGGTGCTTCTGCAGACTCTGGGGACACTCAAAGAGTAAGGTGACCACCAGCTATTAAAGGATTCGCAGCAGGGGGCCCGACTGCAAGCTGAGAAGACCAGCAGGGCTGGTACCCCTCTGCTAGGTGGAATCAGAGTAATGGTCTGAGTAGGGGCCACTTTGCTGTCCTCAGGAATCCCCTCTTCATCCACCTGAACACTGGATTAGAGCTGCAGGAAGTTAGTGGCAAAGACCCCTAAGAGGGTGAATGACTTGTACTGTGAAAACTACACAGAATTGCTGCAACAGTTAAAAAGGACACAAAATTTGAATGATGCGCTGTGTTCCTGGCTTGGAAGGCTTAGCATCGTTACCATTCCCATACAACTCAAAGGGATCTGCGAGTCAGTGCAACTCCTATGAAAAGCTCAATGCCATTTCTACAGAGACAGAAAAAACAACTCAAAAAATGGTTATGGAACTACAAAGAATGCCTGTAGCCAAAAGCATCTTGAGAAGGAAGAACAAAGATAGAAGCTCCATACTTTCTGGCTTCAAAACACATGGCAATGCTACAGGAATCTACAGAAAACAGTATGCTGCTGGTATAAAGGCAGACACATTGTTCTGTGGAACAGAAGACAAAATTCTCAAACACACATATATGACCAAATGATTTTCAAGAACGGTGCCAATATCACTCCATGGAAGAAAGGAAATCTCTTCAGCAATCAACACAATGGAAAAGCACCCACAGAATAGGAGAAAACGCTTGGAAACCTCATCTATGAAAAAGAGCTAATATCCAAATATGTATGACACGCCAAAACTTCATTATGAAGAAAAAAAGGAAAGGACCCGATTGAAGAAGGGGAAAACACTGAAAAAAAAGAAATTTATACACAGAAGACATATAAGTGACCAACAGACCTTTGAAAACATGCTCGACAGCACAAAGCACCAAGGAAATAAGAATCAAAAGGACAGTGGACTACTGCCCACCCGCGTTACACTGTATTAGTCAGAAGAAAACACTTCAGTACCTAGAGGCCAGTTTCTATCATCGTATCCCCAGTTCTCATGGCCACCAAAAAGCTGACATTACAGTGTCTCTGCATTTGAAAGCCAGCAAGAAAGCCCCTATTTTGTCATGTTCTCTACTTTTTGTCACCAAATGAGGAATTCTAGAATACGTACCACCGACAGTGTCCACTGGAGTGTCCTGAAATGATAGAAAATATGACAAGGATCAGATCATGTGGGTTGTGTTTGCACAGGTCTTTGGTTTCCTTAATGACAATAGAAAACCAATGGGAACACTGGTGGCTCAAGGGAACCAAAAACAAGAAATCAAGCAAAAGTACTCATGTCAAAAGCCATGAACTTTTGCTGCAGGAAGTATCTCACACAGGCATATTGGGTTGCCAGTTACACAGTTGTATTCCAAAACAAACAAACAAACAAACAAAAAATGCTGCATAGGGAAAAGATCACTCCCATATATTCTGTTACTAATGCTCCCATTGTTGAGTGCATATTCAAAACAAGTATCAGTTGGTAACAAATTCACACTCAACATTCTCCTCAGCCAGAAGATTTGTCTGTATTATTGGGAATGGACTTGCTAACATTTTCAATCTTCGTTGGACTGAGTGTATTAAAGGGGATTTCTGTCTCAGAGGGTGGAAAACAAGCTTACGGTGATAGGTTTCATGTCCTCATTGCAATCATCAGGAAGTTCATCTTCCTCTGGGATGACGGGGAGAGCTACAAGAGTGAACACAGAGTGAATGTGTCATCGGTGATACTACTCAAACCTACTCAGGGAGATGAGCTTGATGTGGACGTGAGAGAGACTGTGTGGCTATGGGTTTTTCATATCTATGGGCTGAACATGTGCCGTGCTGAACTCCTTGGTGGAAGAAGCAAGGCCAAGGAGAGGCGAGGAAAGAAGTGAGACATGGGGCCTTTGGTGTCTAGCTAAATAGAATGTAATTAATTTGAAATACTCTTAAAACCGGTAGACAAATAAATGCATGTTGTGTTTCAGTGTGAGATTTTCATGAATTTTTCTGCGCATTTTAAAACACAACACAGTCATCCTTTTTCCTGAAATGTTACAAGACCATTTCAGTTTTCCATGAATTCATATATGCTGTCCTCTCTTCATCATCTCTATTATTGGATTTTCTTAACTTTTTGACAGTGATGAGAAAGAAATGCTATTTACGCTGCTTTTCATAATTTGTGACTATATAGGTCTGGAGCATGGATTATATGTACAACGCTACGGACTCGTCACTACTATCTAGATCCAATCTTTTTCATCATATCCACCTCAGTTCCCTTTAACAAATCACTCTACTTTCTCCCTCCTTCCAACCATTGTTATCTCTCCTTGTCTCTCAACTGTGAATCTGCCTGTTGCAGGGACCTCATGTAAGTGGAATCACACATTATTTGTCTTTCTGTGTCTGCCTGGTGTTACTAAGCACAATATTTTTTAAATGTCCTTTCATGTTGCAGCATATTTCAAAGTTCAATTCCCGTTCACGACTGAACGACAGTCCACTCTGGGTATATATATCAGACTGTATTTATCCACTCATCACTTGATGGACTTTGGAAAAGTTTGCAACTGTTGGCTGTTGTGAAGCATGTCGCTATGACATCCGTGTGCTGATATCCTGGGATCCTCCCACAGTGACACCTAATCTTATGATCTTCGCCCAACATATAGAATATCCCCGCAGCAGACGTAAACCTTAACTGAACTGTGCACATTTAATCAATAAAACATTGGTGTCATTGCAATGACTGTAACAAACGTATCACAGGAAGGTGAGGTATTATGAATACGGGGCACTGGCTTGGTGGGCTGTGGGAACGTTGTGTATCGTCTTGTCAACTCCTTTGTGAATCCCAACCTGTTCTCAACAAGGTGTATCCATGTTTCCAAATCTGGAGACATTGTATTCCGGAGGGATCTATTCAGCAAAAGGTAAACACTCAGCTAATGTGAGCATTAGCTCAGGACATTGTTTACTATTCAACGTGAACGATATTTTGAGTTGTCAATGCATCTTGACTTCATAGTTACAGCAGTACTAATTTCGTGAAGATACTTAAATTTGCAGGCATAAAAGAAGAACACGGCTTAGCATTTTTATAGTTTTCTGTTAAAACTGGGACACAAAATTCTTAATTCTGAATTAACCTAATGAGCATAGATCCGCAATACCTTCTGCAGGGTCCCTGTGAGGGTAGAACTTGAGGCGTGGCCGCTCACGCACTCTTCTTTCCCATCTCTGGCTGGAAACTGATGAGTGGGTTCTGTTTATGGGAAGACAAGTTCCGTCATCATCGCTGCTACTTCCTGAGGAATACACAACAATAGATAGAGCCTGTGACATCTTAGTGGCAGGAGACCATAGGTACATTAGGAATAATTTATTCACACTTCCAACTATTGTTCCCTTCATTCACCAGCTAGCTGAGCATGTGACCCAGTAGACTTAAAGATGGACCTAGATATATCTTGTAGTTTGCTGAGCAACCAAATCCCCAACACACAGGTTTTGTAGGAAAAATCTTGAATGAGCTGAGGCATTATAGAAACGTAACAAAACACAGAGACTACGCCTAGTACACTGAGTTCCAATCGTTTACAGAAGTTGCACGTATCTGAAAGATATGGAGACCGCACTTGGACTCAGTGCCCCATTTTGAAGTGAGAAAATGTGAAGAGGACCTCCTTGTTAGTATTATGTGATGAGTCTAAACAAAATTAAATACCGGTGAAGCTTCCAGGCAAATAAAAGACTGGTGTTGTGTAATTGCTCTGACTTTCCAATCATTGAATGGCTGCAAGAATGAGCTAGACACTTGTAGAGGTTAAGTTCAGATAGGATACTTGGATGGCTCCACTGAAAGGGCACATGGGAGGTGACTTTTCACCCTCTATCTGGGTGTGATGCTTTACAGCTCATGGAGAGTATCTGTTATCATCTCTTGCGATGCCCACACCAGCGCCACCTCAAGGGAGGCAAGTTAGGGTCGTGACCCATATTTTACACTGGAGGGCGTAGAAACCTCGCGTGAGTAAGCAACTGTCCCTGACTCACAACACTGCTATGTGATAGATCGGGTACCACTATTTGGTTGCTGTCCTGGGCATAGAGATCAGAGACCCTGAGACAACTGAGATCATGCCTGGGACCCCTGAACAACATCAACCTTCAAGTCTCCATGCCCCAAGGTTTCTGCAAGGGAGAGATGATGCCCGGGAGCAGGTGGTGCAGCCATGAGGAGTCCAAATCCACAACACAGCCCCGCCTTCCACGTTTCAGTCCATGACCCAAATACAACAATTTTCTCCACACCAAGACCCTCTGAAAGTCAAGGGGAGAACACAATGGTGGCTCTCTGCCCCTAATGACGTCACACACTCAGCTATTTCTCACCCTGTGTCCCCTCACCAGAAAACCACCCTGAGTGACGAGCAGTCTGAGGGCCTCCCACGCCAGTAAAGAAGATTCTGCCATATGAGAACCAACTCCCATATGACGGCTTTGCCAAAAATAGCTTCCGTTTCATTCACCTACTCTGATGAGCAATTCATGTACCTGACCCGGGAAAGCGGCCTTCTGCCCTGGTGCATTGGGAATTCATAATTCAATGTATTAAGGCCAAACCTCCACTGTCTGCTGACGACTGATGTGAGCACCCTTCTGCACGTGCAGTGACTGCATGTGTTCTGAGTGTCCACATCCCTGCCGAAGACTTCCCTCACCTCAACACAGGATCCAACTGCCCCTTCATCCCTCCAGAGCTAAGAGGCAAGAAACAATTCCCCATGTCCTCTGAGAGAGACACTTCATTAGTCACAGCTTGTGACCTGACCCCAGACCCTCCTAATCTTTCATCCATGTTTATCCCACCCACTCATCGACTGGGTCGCGGCTACCACTCTCCAGGCCAGAAGGCACCCGGAGACACAGGGACCCTGTGTACCTCAACCCATGCCTTCCCACTATGAAAATCAAATGGGAATATTAAATGTGAACCCATTGTGGAAACAGTATTGAAGTTCCTCAAAATATTGCAAATAGATGCACTAATCGCACTTCTGTTTATCCATCCCAAGCAATTGAAATCAGGATCTCCAGGAGGTAACTGCATGGCCCTGATCACTGCTGCTTTGCTCATAAAAACCCATATCAAGAACCAGCCCTACTGTCAATGGACAGAGGAAAGCATAACGAAAATACATTTAATGCAATATTATTCACCTTGAGAAAGAAGGGAATCCTGCCATTTGAATCATCTTGAATCAACCTATTCTATGTGAGACAAGCCATTCTCAGAAATAAACAAAGTGAAATACTTTATGATTCCATTGAAATGAGTATGTAAACTAGTCCAACTCATAGAAACAGGAAGTACAATGTCCTTGCCAAGAGTGGGGTGGGTATATGGAGTTACTGTGAATGGGTGTACAGTTTCGGCAATGAGAGATGAAGAACATGTAGAGATGGCCTGTACAACTATGTACATCTAGGGAACTCTACTGTACTATATACTTAAAACGTTCAGAGGTTGGACTTCATGTTGAGTATGTAAAGCACATTAAAAAAAATAAGTGAAAAAGGACAAAAAGGAAACAAACTAAAGAAAGAATAAAAAGAGTGAGAGTGAGAGAGTGGGGTAGGGAAAGTGAGGTAGAAGGAATCACATAGAATGAAAGAAGCAATCAAAACAGAAAGTCATGAAGGAAGGAGTCAGTAAAGTACAAAGGGTCTGGTTGTGCCACAGGCAGATAATGAAGAAATGAAGACCACAGAACAGGAGGGAGCTCCACTCTCCGGGTTGTAAAGAAGATGTTGATACAGTGTTTGCTCCAGCAACATGATAGTGTCCTATCGAATCCCCATCCAAGAAACAGCAAAACAACATCTCAAGTGTGGGCAAGGCTGGACACAGGGATACATGTCATACTCCTTCTCCTGACCTTGAAACCTCCACCTGAGCACCACGTGACCTGGGTGCCTTGCCTGTGTCTCCCTCTGCTACTCTGAATTGTTGTCATCGTTATGTCCTGGAAAAGCTCTCAGAGCTTACTAACACATCTATCCCACTCGGTGGCACTTGATTAACTCTTGAAGCCCAGCTGTTGGTGATAATCGTTTTAACATGTCACCCTACACATCAGGGTTCCCTTCAGCACAAGGGGTAAACTATCATGGAGATTGAAGGAGACTGCTAGGATAAACTTTTCCCTAGTAGGAAGTTCCAGGGGTAAACAAGTGACATTTTATATTCAAGCTGTCTCATTCTTTTCGGCTTGTAGTCAAAATATTGAAACCTAAATGATAATCAAATTTTCCTAAAATACATCTTAATCAGAGTAGTCCTGCTCCAAACAACACTCAAAATTAGTTTATATATATTGCCTTAAAGTACATCCGTTGACTTGAATTTTTCCAAAGCCCTTCCAAAGAAACCATGACCAATTTTCTCCCCGAGTGTTCTAGAGGGATACGAGTGGCCGTGCCCCGTCACTTCAATGATTTTCTCTTTCCCTGACTTACAATGCACAACCTCTCTCATCCTCACAGGAAGGGGATTCGGTGACACCCAGGTGCTGCGTCCTGATGATGACGTCTTTGTTCCCTTTCAATGTACAATGTTTCTTGCCTCCATGCAATAATCATAGATGGCATGAGTAATGGGAGGTAGATTTTCGACATGAAAATGGCATTGTGTATTCTTAGCAAGAGTCTGGCAAGTGAACTGTTAGATATCTATCAGAAAGTCACAGTGAACTGTCCCCAACACTAAGTGGAGGCAACTCCTAACTCACATTCCTTCAGAACTGGTTGTGGTGTGGAGCTACACTAGGGGCCACCTGCAATAGGACGGAGTCCTGCCCAGTACTCAGCTGTGTTTCGCGGAGGAGTCCATCTCAAGCATTTGAGAGAAATGTGTTGTGTGTGAAGGAAGTGCCAGCAGTGACACATCATGTGCATTCGAAATGCCTCAGAGGTACTAAAAGGTGACAGTCATAATTGAATGAAACTGGCATTGACACAGGGATAGGAGTTCTGATCCGAGTTTGTCACTTTAGAACCCAGCGGGCACTGTCCTGTGTGCCGATGGGTTTTTCTAGGTTAATTGCCATCTACATGGCATACAGTGGGTGACCACATTTATCTTATTGTGATGAATACATACACCCATAGGTATCCGCTCATGATGACATGAGATAGGAATGTATTTGTGTGAGCTCTCTTTTTTTAAATTAAAGTTTATTGGGGTGACAATGGCTAGTGAAATGGAAATTTTTATTGAGAAAGTGAGCACCAACAGTTGTGGAATTTACACGAATATTAATCTCAGGAAACACTCATCCCACAAAAATTTTACCAGACACACACACACACACACACACACACAAAAAAAACAAACAAACAAACAAACAAACAAAAAAAAAACTATAACTCTCATGGAAACACATAGAGACAGTCACTCCCACAACCGCACATTGGACAACCAAAGTGGAACTGGACAACTTGGAAACACTTCAGTACCTAGAGGCCAGTTTCTATCATCGTATCCCCAGTTCTCATGGCCACCAAAAAGCTGACATTACAGTGCCTCAGCATTTTAAAGCCAGCAAGAAAGCCCCTATTTTGTCATGTTCTCCACTTTTTGTCACCAAATGAGGAATTCTAGAATACGTACCACAGACTGTGTCCACTGGACTGTCCTGAAATGATAGAAAATATGACAAGGATCAGATCATGTGGGTTGTGTTTGCACAGGTCTTTGGTTTCCTTAATAACAATAGAAAACCAATGGGAACAGTGGTGGCTCAAGGGAACTCAAAACAAGAAATCAAGCAAAAGTACTCATGTCAAAAGCCATGAACTTTTGCTGCAGGAAGTATCTCACACAGGCATATTGGGTTGCCAGTTACACAGTTGTATTCCAAAGCAAACAAACAAACAAACAAAAATGCTACATAGGAAAAAGGTCACTCCCATATATTCTGTTACTAATGCTGCCATCGTTGAGTGCATATTCAAAACAAGTATCAGTTGGTAACAAATTCACACTCAACATTCTCCTCAGCCAGAAGATTGTCTGTATTATTTTGGAATGGACATGACAACGTTTTCAATCTTAGTTTGATTGAGAGTATTAAAGAGGATTTCTGTCTCAGAGGGTGGAAAACAAGCTTACCGTGATAGGTTTGATGTCCTCATTGCAATCATCAGGAAGTTCATCTTCCTCTGGGATGTCGGGGAGAACTACAAGAACACAGAGTAAATGTGTCATCAGTTATACTACTCAAACCTACTCAGGGAGATGAGCTTGATGTGGACGTGAGAGAGACTGTGTGGCTATGGGTTTTTAATTAATTACGAGCTGAACATGTGCCGTGCTGAACTCCTTGGTGGAAGAAGCAAGGCCAAGGAGAGGCGAGGATAGAAGTGAAACATGGGGTCTTTGGTGTCTAGCTAAATAGAATGTAATTAATTTGAAATACTCTTAAAACCGGTAGACAAATAAATGCATGTTGTGTTTCAGTGAGAGATTTTCATGAATTTTTCTGCGCATTTTAAAACACAACACAGTCATCCTTTTTCCTGAAATGTTACAAGACCATTTCAGTTTTCCATGAATTCATATATGCTGTCCTCTCTTCATCATCTCTATTATTGGATTTTCTTAACTTTTTGACAGTGATGAGAAAGAAATGCTATTTACGCTCTTTTTCATAATTTGTGACTATATAGGTCTGGAGCATGGATTATATGTACAACGCTACGGACTCGTCACTACTATCTAGATCCAATCTTTTTCATCATATCTACCTCAGTTCCCTTTAACAAATCACTCTACTTTCTCCCTCCTTCCAACCATTGTTATCTCTCCTTGTCTCTCAACTGTGAATCTGCCTGTAGCAGGGACCTCATGTAAGTGGAATCACACATTATTTGTCTCTCCGTGTCTGCCTGGTGTTACTAAGCACAATATTTTTTTTTTTTTTAATTAATTTTATTGGGGTGACAATTGTTAGTAAATTTACATAGATTTCAGGTGTACAATTCTGTATTACATCGTCTATAAATCCCATTGTGTGTTCACCACCCAGAGTCAGTTCTCCTTCCATCACCATATATTTGATCCCCTTTACCCTCATCACCCACCCCCCACCCCCTTACCCTCTGGTAGCCACTAAATTATTGTCTGTGTCTATGAGTTTTTGTTTCTCATTTGTTTGTCTTGTTCTTTTTGGTTTATATACCACATATCAGTGAAATCATAGGGTTCTCTGCTTTTTCTGTCTGACTTGTTTCACTTAGCATTATTCTCTCGAGATCCATCCATGTTGTCACAAATGTTCCTATATCATCTTTCCTTAACGCCGAATAGTATTCCATTGTGTATATGTACCACAACTTCTTTATCCATTCATCTATCGAAGGACATTTTGGTTGTTTCCATGTCTTGGCCACCGTAAACAAAGCTGCAATGAACATTGGCGTACACGTGTCTCTATAGAGAAATGCTTTTATATTTTTGGGGTAGATACCCAGGAGAGCGATTGCTGGGTCATATGGTAATTCTATTCGTAATTTCTTGAGGAACCTCCACACTGCCTTCCATAGCGGCTGCACCAGTCTGCATTCCCACCAACAGTGTATGAGAGTTCCTTTTTCTCCACAGCCTCTCCAACACTTGTTACTATTTGTTTTGTTGATGAAAGCCATTCTGACTGGGGTGAGGTGATATCTCATTGTGGTTTTCATTTGCATTTCTCTGATGATTAGCGATGTTGAGCATTTTTTCATATGTCTATTTGCCATTTGTATATCCTCTTTGGAGAAATGTCTCTTCAGGTCCTCTGTCCATTTTTCAATTGGGTTGTTTGTTTTTTTGTTGTTGAGTTTCATGAGTTCCTTGTATATTTTGGATATTAGCCCCTTATCAGAGGAACTGTTTGCGAAAATCTTCTCCCATTCAGTTGGTTGCCTCATTATTTTGTCAATAGTTTCTTTTGCTGTGCAGAAGCTTTTCAATTTCATATAATCCCATTTATTTATTTTAGTTTTTACTTCCATTGCCTTTGGAGTCAAATTCATAAAATGCTCTTTGAACCCAAGATCCATAAGTTTAGTACCTATGTTTTCTTCAATGCAGTTTATTGTGTCAGGTCTTATGCTTAAGTCTTTGATCCATTTTGAATTAATTTTGGTACATGGTGACAGATAGCAGTCCAGTTTCATTCTTTTGCACGTAGCTATCCAATTCTGCCAGCACCATTTATTGAAGAGGCTGTCTTTCCTCCATCGTATGTTTTTAGCTTCTTTGTCAAAAATTATCTGTCCATATTTATATGGTTTTATTTCTGGGTTCTCAATTCTATTCCATTGGTCTATGTGTCTGTTTTTCCGCCAATACCATGCTGTTTTGATTATTGTAGCCCTGTAGTACAAGGAAAAATCAGGGAGTGTAATACCTCCAGTATTGTTCTTTTTTTTTAATATTGCTTTGGCTATTCGGGGTCTTTTGTGGTTCCAAACAAATCTGATGATTTTTTGTTCTATTTCTTTAAAAAATGCCATTGGGATTTTAATGGGGATTGCATTAAATCTGTATATGGCTTTGGGTAATATGGCCATTTTAACTATGTTGATTCTTCCAATCCATGAGCACGGAATGTCTTTCCATTTCTTTGTGTCTTCTTCAATTTCTTTCAAAAATGTCTTATAGTTTTCAGCATATAAATCCTTCACATCCTTGGTTAAGTTTATTCCTAGGTATTTTATTCTTTTTGCTGCAATTGCAAAAGGAATTGTTTTTTCTATCTCTTTTTCTGAGATTTCATTGTTGGTATATAGGAAAGCAATGGACTTTTGTACGTTGATTTTGTAGCCAGCAACTTTACTATATTCATTGATTGTTTCTAGTAGCTTTTTGGTGGAGTCTTTAGGGTTTTCTATGTATAGCATCATGTCATCTGCAAAGAGTGACAATTTAACTTCTTCATTCCCAATTTGGATGCCTTTTATTTCTTTCTCTTGCCTGATAGCTCTGGCGAGGACTTCCAACACTATGTTGAAAAGCAGAGGTGATAGGGGACAACCTTGTCGTGTTCCTGAACGTAGAGCAAAGGGCTTCAGCTTTTCACCATTAATTATGAGGTTAGCTGAGGGCTTGTCGTATATGGCCTTTATTATGTTGAGGTATTTTCCTTCTATACCAATTTTAGTAAGTGTTTTAATCATAAATGGATGTTGTATCTTATCAAATGCTTTTTCTGCATCAATTGATAGAATCATATGGTTTTTGTCCTTTATTTTGTTTATGTGATGTATCACATTGATGGATTTGCGAATGTTGAACCATCCTTGTGCCCCGGGGATGAACCCCACTTGGTCGTGATGAATAATCTTTTTAATGCATTGTTGTATTCGATTTGCTAGAATTTTGTTTAGGATTTTAGCATCTGTATTCATCAGAGATATAGGTCTGTAGTTTTCTTTTTTTGTGTTGTCCTTACCAGGTTTTGGTATCAGGGTAATGTTGGCCTCATAAAATGAGTTAGGGAGTACTGACTCTTCTTCAATTTTTTGGAAGAGTTTGAGCAGGATTGGTATTAGATCCTCTTTGAAGGTTTGGTAGAATTCACTGGTGAAGCCATCTGGTCCAGGAGTTTTGCTTTTGGGAAGGTTTTTGATGACTGATTCAATTTCGTTACTGGTGATCGGCCTGTTTAGATTTTCCACTTCTTCTTGGTTCAGCCTTGGAAGGCTATATGTTTCTAAGAACTTGTCCATTTCTTCTAAGTTATTAAATTTGGTGGCATATAGTCCTTCATAGTATTCTTGGATAATCCTTTGTATTTCTGTGGTGTCCGTGATAACGTCCCCTTTTTCATTTCTGATTTTGTTAATTAGTGTCTTCTCTCTTTTTATCTTAGTGAGTCTAGCCAAGGGTTTGTCAATTTTGTTAATCTTTTCAAAGAACCAGCTTTTTGTCACATTAATTTTTTCTATTGTCTTTTTGTTCTCTATTTCATTTAGTTCTGCTCTGATTTTTGTTATTTCCTTTCTTCTGCTGACCTTGGGTTTCGCTTGTTCTTCTTTTTCTAGTTTTTTAAGGTGTAACATGAGGTTATTTATTTGGGATTTTTCTTGTTTCTTGAGATAGGCCTGTAATGATATAAATTTCCCTCTTAAAACTGCTTTCGCGGCATCCCAAAAATTTTGGTAGGATGTATTTTCATTGTCATTTGTTTCTATGTATCTTTTGAGCTCTCCTCTAATTTCTTCTTTGACCCAGTCATTCTTTAAAAGTATGTTGTTTAATCTCCATGTATTTGTGTTTTTTCCTGCTTTCTTTTTGCAGTTGATATCCAATTTCAAAGCTTTGTGATCAGAGAATATGCTTGGTATGATTTCAATCTTCTTAAATTTGCTGAGGCTGATTTTGTGTCCCAATATATGGTCTATCCTTGAGAATGTTCCATGTACACTAGAAAAGAATGTATAGTCTGATGTTTTAGGATGAAGTGCTCTATATATGTCAATTATGTCCAATTCATCTAATGTGTCATTTAGGGCTGCGATTTCGTTATTTGTCTTCTGTTTGGATGATCTATCCATAGCTGTCAATGATGTATTTAAGTCCCCTAGTATAATTGTGTTTTGGTCAATTTCTCCCTTTAGTTCTGTTAGTAGTTGCTTGGTATATTTCGGTGCTCCCTGATTGGGGGCATAAATATTGATGACTGTTATGTCTTCTTGTTGTATAGTCCCCTTTACCATTATGAAATGTCCATCTTTGTCTCTTGTTATCTTTTTCACCCTGAAGTCTGTTTCATCGGAAATCATTATGGCTACACCTGATTTTTTCTGGGTACCATTTGCTTGAAGTGTCAATTTCCACCCTTTCACTTTGAGTCTATGCTTGTCCTTGTAGCTGAGATGTGTCTCTTGTAGGCAGCATATGGTTGGGTTTAGTTTTTTGATCCAATCTGCTACTCTGTGTCTCTTTATTGGTGAGTTCAGTCCATTTACATTTAGGGTGATTATTGATATGTGAGGATTTCCTGTCATTCTGTCTTTAGTTTTCTGGTAAGGCTGTGTCTCCATTGTTTCTTTGCCTTTTTGTTGTTGTCTGTTATTTCTGTGTGGTAGTATTCTATGATGTTTCCCTCTGTTTCTTCTTTTATTACAGTATATATTTCAGATTTGGATGTTTTTTGAGTGGTTACCCTTGAGTTTATGTAAAAGAAAGTTTGATATTTAGAGTATTCCAGTTTCTTCAGTCCGCTTACTTTCTCTATTCCCATATTCCAGTTCAGGCCTTTACGCTCCCCCTTTTTATGTTTTGGTTGCCACAAGTTGTCCCTGTTGATGGTGGTCTAATAGCCTCCTTTAGTATTTCTTGTAGTGCAGGTCGTGTATTAGAAAATTCCCTCAGCTTCTGGATGTCTGGAAAGGTCTTTATTCCTCCTTCATATCTAAAGGAGATCTTTGCTGGATATATTATTCTTGGCTCATGATTTCTCTCTTTCAATAGTTTGAATATTTGGTTCCATTCCCTCCTAGCTTGTAGAGTTTCTGCTGAAAAATCTGATGATAATCTAATGGGCTTTCCTTTGTAAGTTACCGTCTTCTTTTCCCTGGCTGCCTTGAGGATTCTTTCTTTATCATTGATTTTAGACAGCTTCAATACAATGTGCCTTGGTGAAGGCCTGTTGGGATTGAGGTAATTAGGTGTTCTATTTGCTTCTTGGATTCGAGGATCCAGTTCTGTCCACAAGTTTGGAAAGTTCTCATCGACGATTTGTTTGAATATATTCTCTGTTCCCTTCCCTCTTTCTTCTCCTTCTGGTATGCCCATTATTCTTATATTGCTCTTTCTGATGGAGTCAGAAAGTTCTTGTAGAGTTCTTTCATTTCTTTTAAGTCTCAAGTCTCTTTCTTCTTCCCTCTGTGTAAATTCCAGGTTCCTATCTTCGATGTCACTGATTCTTTCCTCCATCTGGTCAACTCTACTACCTAAGCTGGATATTTTATTGTTAATTTCTTCTATTGAGTTCTTAATCTCCAGAAATTCTATTTGGTTCTTTTTCAAGATTTCAATCTCTTTTGTAAAATGCTCATGGTGTTCTTTGATTGTGTTTCTGAGTTCATTAAACTGCCTTTCTGTGTTTTCTTGCATCTCGTTCAGTTTTTTCAGAATTGCGATCTTGAATTCTCTGTCATTTAAATCACAAAGGTCCATATCTCTAAGTTCCTTTTCTGGAGACTTCTCACTTTCTTTCTGAGCTATCTTGTTGCCTTGGTTATTCATGGCAATCACTGATTTACTATTTCTCTTCCTAGACATCTACAGGAGTGTGTTCTGCAACAGGTTGATAGGTATGCAAAGAGCTTTTGGAGTTCCAAAGCTCTTTCTGCACCAGATTCAGAGCCCGTTTGTTTCAGCAGTTCTGTTTACTCCTGCAGGGATCCGCCCAGATAGGTGGGGCCAGGGGCGGGGTGAGTTGTGAGAGGTGGCCCAGAGCAATGGCGGCGACCACCACCACAGCCAGTCCTGCTTCCACAGCTCCCTCCCCTTTGCCGGAACTAGTTGAGCTGCGAATCTGTGTCTGCGGTCCACAGTTCTCAGAGCAGCAAATATTCTGTCCTTTGATCCGACACTGCTACTTTATGGCTTCTAGCACCGGGCAGGTGGGGGCGGGGCGAGCTCTGGGAGGGTAGGGAGGGGGCGGCTAGTCTCCGTGCCTAAGGCTTCCGTTCTCCGCTCGGCAGTGAGGGCTTAAACCACCGATTTCAGCCCTCTTCCCTCAGTCTTTGCTCCGAGGTCTGCCGTGAGCGAGCGTTGGGTTGCGTTGGGTTCAGCGGTTTTGTATGCTGCCCCCTCAGCCCTGTGGGCCGTAAGCGGAGCCCTAGCAGTCCGAGTCCTTCCCTCTCCCGCAGCTGCGGTAGTTCCGGGAGCAGCGAGCTCCGAGCACTGAGCTAGGTCTGCGTCCTGCGCCCGCGCGGCTTCGTCTCCGCACTTCTCCTCTCCCTCCTCCCCCGCTCGCGCGATTCACCCACCTGGAGGTGAATTCAGTAGTCGGCCTCTTCGTCTTGCCTGTCTGCTGTGCAAGGAGTCCTTTGTGGAGTTATTGTTGTCCGATTCGTTGTAAATTCCAGGGGAGCGTTACAGAGGCTCACCTCACGCCGCCATTTTTTTTGATCCTACAATATTTTTTAAATGTCCTTTCATGTTGCAGCATATTTCAAAGTTCAATTCCCGTTCACGACTGAACGACAGTCCACTCTGGGTATATATATCAGACTGTATTTATCCACTCATCACTTGATGGACTTTGGAAAAGTTTGCAACTGTTGGCTGTTGTGAAGCATGTCGCTATGACATCCGTGTGCTGATATCCTGGGATCCTCCCACAGTGACACCTAATCTTATGATCTTCGCCCAACTTATAGAATGTCACCGCAGCAGACGTAAACCTTAACATGAACTGTGCACATTTTAATCAATAAGACATTGATGTCATTGCAATGACTGGCTTGGTGGGCTGTGGGAACGTTGTGTATCGTCTTGTCAACTCCTTTGTTAATCCCAACCTGTTCTCAACAAGGTGTATCCATGTTTCCAAACCTGGAGACATTGTATTCCGGAGGGATCTATTCAGCAAAAGGTAAACACTCAGCTAATGTGAGCATTAGCTCAGGACATTGTTTACTATTCAACGTGAATGATATTTTGAGTTGTCAATGCATCTTGACTTCATAGTTACAGCAGTACTAATTTCGTGAAGATACTTAAATTTAGGCATAAAAGAAGAACGTGGCTTAGCATTTTTATAGTTTTCTGTTAAAACTGGGACACCAAATTCTTAATTCTGAATTAACCTAATGAGCATAGATCCGCAATACCTTCTGCAGGGTCCCTGTCAGGGTAGTACTTGAGGCGTGGCCGCTCACGCACTCTTCTTTCCCATCTCTGGCTGGAAACTGATGAGTGGGTTCTGTTTATGGGAAGACAACTTCCCTCAGCATGGCTGCTACTTCCTGAGAAATACACAACAATAGATAGAGCCTGTGACATCTTAGTGGCAGGAGACCATAGGTACATTAGGAATAATTTATTCACACTACCAACTATTGTTCCCTTCATTCACCACCTAGCTGAGCATGTGACCCAGTAGACTTAACGATGGACCTAGATATATCTTGTAGTTTGCTGAGCAACCAAATCCCCAACACACAGGTTTTGTAGGAAAAATCTTGAATGAGCTGAGGCATTATAGAAACGTAACAAAACACAGAGACTACGCCTAGTACACTGAGTTCCAATCGTTTACAGAAGTTGCACGTATCTGAAAGATATGGAGACCGCACTTGGACTCAGTGCCCCATTTTGAAGTGAGAAAATGTGAAGAGGACCTCCTTGTTAGTATTATGTGATGAGTCTAAACAAAATTAAATACCGGTGAAGCCTCCAGGCAAATAAAAGACTGGTGTTGTGTAATTGCTCTGACTTTCCAATCATTGAATGGCTGCAAGAATGAGCTAGACACTTGTAGAGGTTAAGTTCAGATAGGATACTTGGATGGCTCCACTGAAAGGGCACATGGGAGGTGACTTTTCACCCTCTATCTGGGTGTGATGCTTTACAGCTCATGGAGAGTATCTGTTATCATCTCTTGCGATGCCCACACCAGCGCCACCTCAAGGGAGGCAAGTTAGGGTCGTGACCCATATTTTACACTGGAGGGCGTAGAAACCTCGCATGAGTAAGCAACTGTCCCTGACTCACAACACTGCTATGTGATAGATCGGGTACCACTATTTGGTTGATGTCCTGGGCATAGTGATCAGAGACCCTGAGACAACTGAGATCATGCCTGGGACCCCTGAACAACATCAACCTTCAAGTCTCCATGCCCCATGGTTTCTGCAAGGGAGAGATGATGTCCGGGAGCAGGTGGTGCAGCCATGAGGAGTCCAAATCCACAACACAGCTCCGCCTTCCACGTTTCAGTCCATGACCCAAATACAACAATTTTCTCCACACCAAGACCCTCTGAAAGTCAAGGGGAGAACACAATGGTGGCTCTCTGCCCCTAATGACGTCACACACTCAGCTATTTCTCACCCTGTGTCCCCTCACCAGAAAACCACCCTGAGTGACGAGCAGTCTGAGGGCCTCCCACGCCAATAAAGAACATTCTGCCATATGAGAACCAACTCCCATATGACGGCTTTGCCAAAAATAGCTTCCATTTAATTCACCTACTCTGATGAGCAATTCATGTACCTGACCCGGGAAAGCGGCCTTCTGCCCTGGTGCATTGGTAATTCATAATTCAATGTATTAAGGCCAAACCTCCACTATCTGCTGACGACTGATGTGAGCACCCTTCTGCACGTGCAGTGACTGCATGGGTTCTGAGTGTCCACATCCCTGCCGAAGACTTCCCTCACCTCAACACAGGATCCAACTGCCCCTTCATCCCTCCAGAGCTAAGAGGCAAGAAACAATTCCCCATGTCCACTGAGAGAGACACTTCATTAGTCACAGCTTGTGACCTGACCCCAGACCCTCCTAATCTTTCATCCATGTTCATCCCACCCACTCATCGACTGGGTCGCGGCTACCACTCTCCAGGCCAGAAGGCACCCGGAGACACAGGGACCCTGTGTACATCAACCCATGCCTTCCCACTATGAAAATCAAATGGGAATATTAAATGTGAACCCATTGTGGAAACAGTATTGAAGTTCCTCAAAATATTGCAAATAGATGCACTAATCGCACTTCTGTTTATCCATCCCAAGCAATTGAAATCAGGATCTCCAGGAGGTAACTGCATGGCCCTGATCACTGCTGCTTTGCTCATAAAAACCCATATCAAGAACCAGCCCTACTGTCAATGGACAGAGGAAAGCATAACGAAAATACATTTAATGCAATGTAATTCACCTTGAGAAAGAAGGGAATCCTGCCATTGGAAGTATCTTGAATCAACCTATTCTATGTGAGACAAGCCATTCTCAGAAATAAACAAATTGAAATACTTTATGATTCCATTGAAATGAGTATGTAAACTAGTCCAACTCATAGAAACAGAACGTACAATGTCCTTGCCGAGAGTGGGGTGGGTATATGGAGTTACTGTGAATGGGCGTACAGTTTCGGCAATGAGAGATGAAGAACATGTAGAGATGGCCTGTACAACTATGTACATATAGGGAACTCTACTGTAGTATATACTTCGGAACGTTCAGAGGTTGGACTTCATGTTGAGTATGTAAAGCACATTAAAAAAAATAAGTGAAAAAGGACAAAAAGGAAACAAACTAAAGAAAGAATAAAAAGAGTGAGAGTGAGAGAGTGGGATAGGGAAAGTGAGGTAGAAGGAATCACATAGAATGAAAGAAGCAATCAAAACAGAAAGTCGTGAAGGAAGGAGTCAGTAAAGTACAAAGGGTCTGGTTGTGCCACAGGCAGATAATGAAGACCACAGAACAGGAGGGAGCTCCACTCTCCGGGTTGTAAAGAAGATGTTGATACAGTGTTTGCTCCAGCAACATGATAGTGTCCTATCGAATCCCCATCCAAGAAACAGCAAAACAACATCTCAAGTGTGGGCAAGGCAGGACACAGGGATACATGTCATACTCCTTCTCCTGACCTTGAAACCTCCACCTGAGCACCACGTGACCTGGGTGCCTTGCCCGTGTCCTCCTCTGCTACTCTGAATTGTTGTCATCGTTATGTCCTGGAAAAGCTCTCAGAGCTTCCTAACACATCTATCCCACTCGGTGGCTCTTGATTAAGTCTTGAGGCCCAGCTGTTGGTGATAATCGTGTTAACATGTCATCCTACATCAGGGTTCCCTTCAGCACAAGGGGTAAACTATCATGGAGATTGAAGGAGACTGCTAGGATAAACTTTTCCCTAGTAGGAAGTTCCAGGGGTAAACAAGTGACATTTTATATTCAAGCTGTCTCATTCTTTTCGGCTTGTAGGCAAAAGACTGAAACCTAAATGATAATCAAATTTTCCTAAAATACATCTTAATCAGAGTAGTCCTGCTACAAACAACACTCAAACTTAATTTGTCTCAACATATATATATATATATATATATATATATATATATATATATATATATATATATATATATATATATATTGTGTGTGTACGTATCCTTAAAATTCATCCGTTGACTTGATTTTTCCCAAAGCCCTTCCAAAGAAACCATGACCAATTTTCTCCCCGAGTGTTCTAGAGGGATACGAGTGGCCATGCCTTGTCACTTCAATGATTTTCTCTTTCCCTGCCTTGCAATGCACAACCTCTCTCGTCCTCACAGGAAGGGGATTCGGTGCCACCCAGGTGCTGCGTCCTGATGATGACCTCTTGGTTCTTTTTCAATGTACAATGTTTCTTGCCTACATGCGATAATCATAGATGGCATGAGTAATGGGAGGTAGATTTCCGACATGAAAATGGCATTGTGTATTCTTAGCAAGAGTCTGGCAAGTGAACTGTTAGATATCTATCAGAAAGTCACAGTGATTTGTCCCCAACACTAACTGGAGGCAACTCTTAACTCACATTCCTCCAGAACTGGTTGTGGTGTGGAGCTACACTAGGGGCGACCTGCAATAGGACGGAGTCCTGCCCAGTACATCAAATTTTGAGTTGTCAATGCATCTATACTTTTAGAGTTACAAACGTACCGATTAAATCACAGCATCTCAATTTGCGCACAGAAAAAATAATGCGAATTAACATCTGTATAGTTTCCTCATAAAAAATGGGACACTGAATAATTCCTCTTGAATTCACTTAATAAGCATATTTCTACAGTACCTTCCTCTGGGTTCTCTAAGGCATGGACTCTTCGGGCTGGACGGATGTTTCGTCTCCCGGACCTCATCCTCCTGAAGGCACCTGATATTCTCCTCTTCAGGGGACGCCTGTCCTCATCCTGGCCGCAACATCCTGGGAAATGCATGACAAGAGAGAGAATCACTGACTTCTTTCTGGCCACAGACGATAGGGACATTAGAAATAATTTACTCACACTTCCAACTATTGGTGTCTTAGTCACCAGCTGCCCAGATGGCCCTCCTGAAGCAAAGTTGGACCTAGGAACATTGTGCAGTTTGGGGTACGCCTCATATCACCAACAGGTAGATTATGTTGGCAAACACCTTTGTTTAGATGAGACATTCTAGACACACAGCAAAGCCCAGTGAACAGTCTTGTAGCTTGGGCTCCAATCCCATTTAGAAGCCGCACCACTCAAGGAAAGTTACGGAGACCCCTCTGGCCATCAGGGTCTGTTCTGAGATGCGGGAATGTGAGGACGACCTCCTTATTGGTATTCTGTAATGAGGCTAAACACAATACTGGCAAATCCTCCAGAAAAACAAATAGCTGGTGGAATGTAAGTACTCAGAGTGTGTACTCATTGAATGCCAGCAAGACTGAGCTAGATAGACCCATGGTGTGGTTAAATGGAGAGAGGGGATATGGATGGCTCCACAGCAAGGGAGGGAGGGAGGTGACTTCTCTTCCTTTACAAGGGCGTGATGCTTCATAGCTCACAGACAGTATCCGTTATCATCTCCTGTGATGACAACAGCTGCCCTACGTCAGGAGAGGCAAAGCAGGGCTTTGACCCATATTTTACGGCAAACGGCACAAGCATTTAGAGATTCAGTGGGTCACCCAGACTCGCAACACTGCTGTGTGTGGGATCTGGAAGTAGTGGTTGGTGTCCAGAGCACAGAAATCACACCCCCTGAGTCACCTGAGATCCTGGACCCCTGAACCACACCAACCCTCCCTTCCTCCTGCCTAAAGTTTCAGTGGGAGGCAGCTGATGTCCTGGACGAGGTGACAGAACTACGCACAGTCCACATTCATCACACAGCCCTGCCTTCCCCATTTGAGCCCTGACACAGATACAGCAGTTTCCCTGAAACAAAGCCCCTCTGAAGGACCAGGGAAAGTCCGCACGTTGGGCCATCCTTCCTCAGTGTCTTCACACTATCAGTGTTCCACACGAAGCTTTCCCCATGATCAGTGACCACGCTGAGGGGCCAGAGGTCTGTGCGCCTCCCAAGCCAGCTCAGAACATTCTGGGTCGACGGCCATGTGACCACTTGGCCAAAAACTAGCTTCCCTTTAAGTGACCTACTCTGGATGAGCAGTTCATGCACATGACCCAGGAAAGTAGCCGTCTGTGCTGGTGCTTTGGTAGGTAGTTCAATGAATTACGGCTCAGACCTCCACTGTGTGCAGACTACTGATGTGAGCACTCGTCTGCGCAGCCTGAACTCGGGCCTGACTTAGAGCGAGAAGAGGCAGCACCAGCCCTTAGTGTCCCCTTCCCGCCCAGGGACCCCCCTCACTACATCACAGCCTCTACAACCGCCTCATCCCACCCGACCCGGAAGAAGCAGGGGGCAGAGTCCCGTTCCTCTGAGAGGGACTCTTACTTAGTCATAGCCAGTGACCCTCCCTGAGAATTACCCAGACCCTCGTAATCCTAGTTCTTTGCACCCACTCGAGGCAAGGGCATGTCGCACTGACCTCCCAGGGAGAACCCACACAGACATGTCCCCTGTGCACTTCAACCCATGGATTCCCACCATGTTGTGTCCTTCTATTCTTAAAACCTCTGGACTAAGACTGCTGATGTCAGGTGTTGGATTTTACAACTACAGTCAGAGGAGTTGCCCTGACCCCGACCCAGTGAAAGGGGCATGTCTGTGCCTGCGCTTGATCTATTCCCTTGAAGAACGAGTGCAAAACTGGCACTAGGAAATGCTCCACTTTTCTAAGTTTAGGAAAATAAATGTCAGCCCTCTGGTTGGAAGAATCAGAAATGCAAATTAAGTGATACAAGTAAACTACAGATGAATTTATCACTCCACAGACAAATTGGGAATGGTGGAAAGGACTTAACAAAATGAGGAAAATATTTGCAGTCAAAGGTGAGCAGCCTGCTGAAGGAGCAGCATTCAGGCGATCAGTGGAAACGTACCTCCACAGCAGTTGAGATTTCCCATCGCTAGGATCTGAGGTGTGAGAGCCTAAGAAGGTCTCACCTCTTTCCTCTCAGTACACAGAGTGACAGTTGGAAGGGAAGGCAGTTGGGCATCATCATGTTACCATGGTGACCCGTCCTCATAGAACTTTCAGGGAGACCACTGTCTACACTAGCACAGGGGCCCAACTTCTGCTTTCTAGACTAGTGTGTGTTGACATGAACACATGTGGCATTTAAGAGTGCATGTTTGGTTTCAAACACTGAATCCCCTCATTATTATGCATGTCATGGAAATAGGTTACACGAGAAAAATGACCTGCCCACCTAAAATATTTGATAGTGGAAATTACAGGGTGAACACGAACAAGGCCAACATGTTGATAATCACAATTAATTCCATTCATGTTTGATATATGACTCTCAACCATTTTCACTATTCCTGAGACTCCAGACTTTCTAGAAAGAACAGCTTGAAATCAGTTCCACATAAAAAGCAGAAGTGATAGGAACTCAGTTTTAAAGTCATCTTTCTGTCTAAGCATATAACTATGAAATTATATAAATCCTTGCCTCATTCTTTATGCATATTCCTTATTTTTCTCTGCATGCAACTAAATCTATATACTTATTCACGTCTCCATCTCTGCCAATTCTCTGAACAGTTTCCTGACATTCTGCGTTTTCAAGAGTGGCTATTCACAGAGTAATTCAGAAAAACGAATCACTATATTTTACCAGTGGGTTGGGTGAATATATATAATTGATGCCTTTCCAAATGAATTTTACCTAACTCAAAACTCTAGAGGTCAAGTTGTGTTTTGTCTCTTAATGCAACACCTAATCACAATCTTACAATGTGGCCATGCACACTTGCTACAGCAAGGTATGTATCAGACCCCCAAATTTGGAACAAGAGACAATTTTAGGATAACGATGAAAGTATTGCATATTTCAAACAAAGTGGATACCCTTCACGGTGTGAAAGGCTGTAGTCCAAATCATTGCTGATTCAGGGCTAATTTCTAGAAATAAAAAATAAAATGGGTGGCAACGGGTCACTAATGAGGTATAAAACCTGCATTAACATACACGGTGCCATAGTTTCTCTCAGGATTACCCAAATGAGCAGAGGTGGGAAGAAAGTAATATGGTGTTGTTCTAAAGGAAGAATTTTGATTGTCTCTGCTTGAAAACAACGTGTGCCTGTGTGTATGCGCACCCATAGACAGAAACCGGAGGAGGAAACGAAGACTTGGACTTGCTGATGACGGGGCATATGCCCCTGCAATTATTGGGCTTTCAAGACAGAAATGCTTGTTGGTCATCTAGCGGGAAAAAAGCCAGTGAACTGTAAGGGAAATAAAATTAGAATCTCATCCACCATCTTGTACTAATTGGTACAAGAAGACAATGGAACGTTATAGTTAGTGAAGAACAGTGAGCCAGGATCTTGTACTCAGTTAGAGGAGCTCATGGGTATGGAAGGCACTGACGGCCACGCCTGCATGAACGACCCCAGATAATATTATTGTTTGCCGGAACCCCCTTCCAGGAGAATGAAAAACGTCAGAAAATAAAATTCCTAGAAAGATAATGGCATAAGGACATGTGGTAAGTATTAAATTTGAGGTTACTTTTTTGAAGGAACACTAAGTGAGGCTGATGGGAGAGATGGCGTGACTTGCTTAGGGTCACTGAAGTGACCGGGTGTAATAATTCATTAAGTTCTAACAGGTTTGGTATGCTTTTCTATGGATGTGTTTTATTTATATAAAATATTTGAAAGGAAATCGTAGTAAATAAATACATTCATGTAAAAGTCTCTAGATGTAAACATAAAACATAGACCTAAATCTATACATTCAGGGATGAATTAACCACCACTATATGTGCTGGGCTGGGAGAAGAGAAACAGGAAGGGGGCTCCTGTTCCTTGGCCTCATGGAATCCCCTGACGTTGTGCCAACTCCACCCCTCTGAGACTCAGGCCGAGGCCCCAGGTCTCGGCCTGCACAGGTATTGATGCCAGCTATGCAAGGAGAACACGGCTACTGGACTGCTGGGGAGTCACAGAGACGGAGGAGGGAACCTGGTGAGGGTGTGTGGGACCCAGGAGGATCCGCACACCCTGGAGAAGTGCCCATGGGCCCTGATTTCCCCAGGGGTCAGGTTCACGGGGCACTGAGGCCTGTGTGCTGCTCTCGGCTGAGGGTGAGGTCTCTGGCCTGGACTGTCTATAAATGTCTGACAGGAGCGAACTGAACCTGGATATTTAGCCAGGCCGGCTTCAGGTGACTGGTCCCCTGCTCAGTGAGACTGATGAAGAAGAAAGAGGGGGACTCCAGGTCTCCAGGAAGGAAAGACCAAGTACAGCCCCTCCCATGCTCTGTGAAGAGCAGGAGGCCCAGTGACAGGTGGGAGTGGTGACCCTGCCCCTCCACCCACACTCAAAGCCACCCATCATGAGAGCAGCACAGTAAATGTGGACAGGCTCCTGGAATACTTCCCTTTTCCTTTTTTAAATATGAGTCTTCTTAGACTGGCTATCATCAGCAAGACAAATAATAACAAGTGGAGAAAAAGGAACCCTCCTACACTGTTGGTGGGAATGGGAATCCTTTTTTGTGTCTTTTAACATCCTGAAGCTTTCTCTGTGCCTTGCAATATAAATACAATGATGCTGTGGTAATAATAATATTAATAATTATTTTATTAGAAAAGAAATTTTGGCTTAGTGTAGTCTGAAGTGAAAAGATCACAGATGACACAGCTGTTTTAAATGTGATGAAACCAATTGTACTCGTTATACAGACTTCAATATTGGAAAAGAAAAAAAAGAACATAGGCAGATTGTAATCAAACCCTTACCACATCCTAAAAGAACACTGCCCTGAGTTTTCAATGTTTTTGTCTTTTGATTGATTTGTTACATATATGTAAAAATCCAATAGACACTCAACCTGAAAAATGGTGCTGTGAGGCGACCCTGGCTCTCCACAGGCCTTTACAGAGGCTGAGAGGTCCCCACTGGTTGGCCTCATGTATATTTGCACATACAGTTACAATGAA